>NC_134084.1:72831634-73143800 GCF_000715075.1 Nicotiana tabacum | reverse complement strand
GGCCATAACTGCTTGAAAAAGGGGGAATGTCTATTCCCTGCCTTCTTTGCTGTATATATAGCTTTAATTATATGACGTAGGTTGAGATTGCGCTCCATCGTCAATTTGTAGAAATAAGAGGGGGAACCCCGCAATTTGTATCTTCTGTATTTATGCTTGTTGGAGTTTCAATTGGGTCGATTCAACCTCGTACTTGCCCTTAGGTTTCCGTGCTTTAACCGTCTTCGGGTTCAGTCTCCGAGTCGGGATCTGACTCGAGCTTAATTTACCATCGAGTTTTGCATTTGTATGTGCTGGCGATAGTGGCTCTTACGCCTTGGGTCGGAGCGACCTTTTATATATGTGGCCCTTAGGCATGTGTACTTAACTGTTTTGGATCCGTCTCCGAATCGGGTTACGATTTGAGCTCATTTTAACCCTCAAGTTTTCAATTTGCAATCTGGCGACAATGGCTCTTAAGCTGTTGGGTCTTTGAGACCTTTTAATGGGCAGCCCGGAGGCTCATTTGGCTAGTGACAATGGCTCTTACGCTGTTTTGCCCGTGGGCTTTTTTAGGCTTTGTTTTTCGCTCGTTAAGGTCTTTTAAAATAATTTTGCCTGACCCGTCATCGGTTCTGGAAGAACCTCGATTTCAAGTCGTTATCGACGATGTTTGAGCACCTCGGAAGGTTTATAGCTTGTAGGCTGAGTAGGGTGAAAACTTGTGATTTAGAGCTGACATGGTCGAAGCTCGTTTTTGCCTGTTGAGGGAAGCCTGTTTTAACCAGTTCTTTTTGAAGTATATTTGAAGTATTGGCCTGCAATTTTGTTTAGCGATGGTTGGGCGTCCCCGAGTCACGTTAATTTTGTTGTATCAGCCATTTTGACCATAGTCATATGTGTTTGGTCGGAGCCATTTTTGATCTCGAGTGATAGTTTAGGCATCTACACCGAGGGTATGCCCTTTAGGGATTCTTACAAATGTGACGTATAGCCTAAACTTCGGGATTTTTATGTCTTTTGAGGTCTTACAGTTTATCATGCCTATTGAGGTCTTACAGTTTTATCATGCCTGTTGAGGTCTTATAGTTTTATCATGCCTATTGAAGTCTTACAGTTTGTGTTTCTTTGTAGAATAGATCTAGTTACACCGAGTCTGCCCGCTCGGGGTCTTACAGTTTCGGGTTTTCTAGTGCATAGCGATTGGTGACAGTCTCTGAGTTATTGAGTTTTCTTGGGCTCAAAGGCTGCTATTTGTGAGCTCGGAGTTGCATTGTTGCGGCTTCATGACCCCGGAGTTCCGACCCTGGGGTCATGCGGGTGCCAAATTGTTGATGCTAAGTCCCCGAGCATTTCGGGATGCATTCGGTGGAAGGGTTCCTGCCGAGAGTACACTGTGATTTCCTTGTTTAGAGAATAAGATGTTGAAGGATATTCTTCTATTGCTTAGTGTAAACATATATCATTTCATTATTGTGAGCTCGGCCCGAGCGGGCGCGGCTCCTCGGACCATTTGGTCCGGTACATGATTCTTTATTGAAACTCAGTCTGCCGTTCCCCGGTCCTTCCGAGGGGATGGTGCCCTCGAAATAAGATCATCGCTCATAGTTTGACTGTAGAAGAAGGAATGTGATCTTATCGGATCCTCATCTGGGGTTATGTTGCTCCGTTAATAATCTTGCTGGTGAGACCTTCTTTGGGGCAGAAGTTTGATCGAGTGAAAAGAGTGCAGTAGGCAATGTTAAGGCCTTGGTATTTCCGGGTGGAGTTAGAACTTCCGAATGTCCCGGCCGGTTGTCTGCATAGAGGCTAGTGAAAAAATAACAAGGGAGTGAAGCAGTTCTTCCTTACTGCGGGATGTGTAGGCGACGTTTTGATATTTGGTGTGTTCCTGCCCTTTCGAGGTGAGAGCCCTGATACAGCCCTCCGCTGTGTTTAATCAGGCTTGGCCTAAGATGTGGTTTTCTTACCCTTTGATTCTTCCGAGGGCGGAGGTAATGATGTCGACGATGCGCCATATGGTGAGGAATTTCCCCTTGCCGTGTATTTCTCCCTGTCAACTATTTTAATTTTGCCCCTTGCATGGGATTTCATTCTTTTACCGAAATGGGAACGATGGTTTCTCCGGGCGGTGTGCTCATGGCCATCTGAATAAGGCATCCGTGTCTTGCAACTTCTGTGATGGTACAAAGTTCGGCGTCCCAGCTCGAGCTTAGACGGGCTGTATCGAGAGAATGGTCTTCTAGATTATTGTAGTGATCGTCGTTTGGAATCCGTCAAAGATTTGAGGTGTGGAAGCGATTTGGTTCACTAGTCTGAACTGCCCTATTGACTTTGGTCCAACATTGTTGGTACGCTTGATCGAACCACCTGAATTCATGAACACATGTTTTATTCGAAATAGATCAAAAGAGGGAGAGGGTTACCAATGCGCCAGTGTGAGGCAGAGGCGAAGTCTCGGTGTCCTTTTCTCTGGATGTAAGGGTGTCCTCCGGAATATATCCCTGGACCTGTTTTTCCCTAGCAACGAACATTTTTACTTTCCATTTTATGAGCCCTTGAAGGGTGTCGCCGCTCCTCCACTGTCTTGGTAATACGCTGCGACTTGTTTGCTTCATTTTTCGTGGTTGACTTCTTCCCTTGGGGCTGGATTCGATCCTGATCGCTCGACAGCACTCGATGGCAATTTTTATTGAGTAGCACGGCTGTGGTCCTCCTGAGCTGGTGGCCATTTTTGACCCTATGACCGTGCGCGCCCTGCAGTTCCTGCGCCAGGTTGTGGTTCCTTTGAAGGGGTCTTGATCAAATAGGTCTGAGTCGTTTGGAATCCTTGGTTTCACTTATGGTGATCACGATGTTAGGTATAGCAATGCTGAAATCGTACTCTGCTGGGCGGGATACCCCTGTCGGCCATGCCTCGTTGAATCTGGCTCTGCTGAAGATTCCTTAAGGATGTTGCCCTTGAGCTGTTTCCCGATCGTTGTGAGGTAGATTGCATCTTGGGGCATTCCCCCTATCCACGACGCATAGATGGTACCTCAATCTGTTTGGCATTAGTTTCTTTGCCGGAAGCCTGCTTGGGTATACCGAGCCCGAGGAGGCTCCCGAATGGTCGTCTACGGTCCTGATTCGTAGCTAGTGTCGGGTACGGGCATCCGACTAGATCTCGACTGGGTATCTGACCAAGCTTCATTCGAAATGCCTTGAAGTCGTCGGGCATGGTTCGTTTAGGCTTAGGGCGAAGGCCTATGTTTCCTAGTCATACAAAATCGGGGGTGATCTTGTTCGTTCGATCAGGGAATGAGGTGTGACTTCCTGTGGCATTTCATTCTCTCTTTGTTTGGCCTCAGATGTTTCGGGCTCTCTCGTTGCTGCTTTGATGGCATCAGCATGTGCCTCTGTGGAGGAATCTGCTGGTGCTGCTGTGCTGGGAGTCTTCGGATGGCTTTGTAACTAGGCAATGGCCAATTGTTGTGCCTGCAACATTTCAAAAATAACATGAAGACTAACTTCATGTTCTTCCCAAGCCAGGGTTTTTTGAGCTTCTTGTCGGTCGTTGTGCCATATGCTCATATCGGTGTGAGAAGTTTCGTCGACTTGTTGTGCGTCCTGCAAATCTGCGTTCGCTAGAATCGGTTCGGGCGCGTTATCGAGATTCTGTGGTAGTGCTCCAGCGGCCGCGACAGCCACACTGTTTTCCCCATGGTTTTCGAGGTTGTCATTCTCGACTTTATTTACTAAGCCAGACATTTTGACCTGAAATTAACAGATCTTTGGTCAAGAAAAAGTGTGAAAGATAATGTGCGTTGGTTCAATAGAACCAGCAAGAAAATAATCACTATTATGTTTAGCCCCATGGTGGGCGCCAAAATGTTTACCGTGATAATGATAACAATAATTAAATTTGGAAATAGGATTCTAAAAATACGTGATCTATTTTTATGCTAGTTGTTAGAGTAGGTGATGCTAAGAATGTGGAGTTTAGTGATGAATTGCAAGCTAAAACGAGGCAGTAATCAAACCGAGGGGCCTGCTACCGGATATAGGGCTGGTCGATAGGGGACCTCGGGGTCGATGTCAGGGTCGAGCTTGAGCTATCGGGGGAAGTCGGGAATGGGATAACAGTTAAGATATGATTAAATAAGGCTCTTTATATCCAATACGAAGCGATAAAATGAAGAACAAATAAGACAACGATAAATATTAAAGTGGCCTCGGGCCAATGAGAACGAGCGAGTTAGAAAGAAGAGAGGGACAGAGATATTATTGTACTTTGTGGAGAAAATGGAGCAACATTAGCCTTTTACAAAGTGGCATGGATTCCCCTTATATAGGAGAGGGAATACCATATAGTATAGAGTGCATTGAATGTAAAGATACGGGGATGGGACGGCTAGGCATGGTACTAGTGTTTATTGATTCTAGCTGCTTGCCTTGGGAATCCCCCATCATCGGAACCTTCGTTGGGTCGCGTACAAATTCCCTATCCTCGAAATTTTTGCTGGGTCACGGACAAACCTTGAGGGAGGGAGCTCGATAGTAATCCTGCAGCCTCGAGATGCTGATATGACTTCCCGAATGTACCTTAACGGCGAGAAATAGACCCCACCCTAATTTCACCGCATAAAGTGGTTTTTGAGTCGTGACAAGGTGGTATCATAGTACTAGGTTCTTAGATTCTACGAGTCATGAGCAAGTGTCTGTAAATGTCTACGGATCTGTATGATGGTGTTCATACCTATCTTCGGGAGGCTACAGGACATTTAGGATTAATTTCCCTTTATTCTTTCTTTACCGTGCGGCCTTGTTTAAGCTTGAAATCTATGACTTTGACTCCTTCCGATCGCTCATATGTGATGTTGTGCGCTCAGTATTCATTATGTGCCAACGATTGGTGATGATGCAGATAGATTATGATGAGCTATGGATGCTTGATTATCATCGCGATGTGTTGTCTAGCCTCAAAAGCAGATGTAGTGTAAAATCTTTTAGTCATTCATTTATGGTATGAGGCGGGTTCATATGTCTGGTTGGTAAGCCCAGATTTGGGAAGATTGGCTAGTGGCTAGGCTACTATGATTACATGGCAAGGTGTGGATTTGAGTAAAATCGATAGGCCATCTCCTGCATGATGTGTTTGGATCGTGTGTCTCGTATAAGGTTTCTATTTGGTAGAGTGCATATATTATTATTTAAGACCATTTGGGGAAGTTGTTTGACTATTTCAATGATGGGTAAGCATTTGGCAGAGTCTTCGAGGAATTCTGTGATCAGTATTGAATGAATTTGTGAAGTATTCGGCTAAATAGTCGTGCGGGATCGGGGCATGCTGTGAAGATATGGTACTTTGAGGTGTTGATGAGGTGTTCTATGGATTCAAGCTAAGTGGTAGAGTCTGCTAATGATGATCGGGTTGTAGGATCATGGGCTGTATCAGTTTCCGGACTGAGAGATTGCTTGGTTATTTCTTTGAATAGGCATATTCTAGTGCAGCACGAGTTGCTTGACGCGTATTAGTTGTGTATTGAAGATCATAGTAAGAGGAGTGGTTATCGAGAAGGTTCTATCAAGTTCCAGGTCTTATGTATCCTTTAAGGACTTTTGGATTTGTCTACGGGTGGGCTTGAAAATGGTAGCGAATGGTAAACATATCTGTGGTATTTTTTGGTCAATAAAAAGTATACATGTCAATGCTGGAGTGGTGCAAGAAATTTCTTTGGGTTCCTAGGGAGTCCCCTCGGGGCGGTCAAATCTGATTGAGTTACTCTCGGGTTGGCGGTCTGTGTGACTCGGTTGAGTTAGAGGCAATTGGTTCTGATTATTCGATTATGTGTTAATAAGTTTTGAAGAATTTATCATGGTTATGACCACAGTCGGAGTTGATATTTCCTACAGGTATAGAAGCTATATTGCATGTGGTGGTGTTGTCCTGGATTTACTTAGATGAAAGATTCTCGGTTGATGAGGTGTTCAGTTTGCTTATGGTTCAGAGTTGACTATGAGATTTTTGTAGTATTGTGAGTTAGCATGTTAGAGGCGATGCACCGTGTGGGGTTGAAAGGTTACGTGTACAAGGTTGTAGATAGTTTCTAAGGGAAGGATATGAGTTCTTGATGGCACAAACGATTTCGGGTGTTTAAGGTTTTGCTGGCACTATGTGTTTCCATAGGGGAGAGTTTCCTTGTTGGCGGGTACCATGTGTTTTGACTTATGGGTGTTTTCAGCATGATGATGGAGTATGAGTTACGTGTCAGCCATTTGAGTAGCGGTGTTGAGATTGGGTATGAAGATTATGGTATTCGTGAGGCTCAGAGACTGAATGTTCTTGTTGGCAGACTATTCCTTGATTGCATGTTGTGAAGAAATGTAGAGGATTGGATTATTGATGTAAGTGTTATAGAAAGGTTGCTATATACTTTTGGAAGGTTAATTTCATGTTTGAGGATGATCGGAATTTGGTTTGGGGATTATGATCCTAATGAGAGTGTGTATTTTGTATCAAATTGGATTTGCCCGCTCTTACGCAATTGATGTCACATGTATACCATCGGGTGGAGTGGATGTTATTCGCGCCATGGTTTATGTAGTATGTTTCTCTCTTATGCTATGATGGGTTGTGAAGGTTACATGACCGCATATTGTGATTCAATTTAGGCCTCGTGGCACTATGGGCGAGGTGGCCCTTGTGATGTTGATTTGCTTATTGCACCATCGTTCTGCTTGACTTTCTCAGTATTGTTTGTTCCTAATGATTTTCCCCATGGTTATATTTTTGTGCATTCGATTGTGCTATGTTATCAGTGAGCCTGAGTAGTATGGCTTGATGGGTAACCTATGTGGATTGATATGATGGGATCGGGTTGCACGTTGCAATGGTACAGTGATGAAATGTGACTCCTTACTCTTATTTTGTGTAATTTGCTTTCACCTTGTGGAAAATAGTTCATAGTAAAATTTTAAAATTTTACTGCCTGCTAAACTTGCTTAGTAGTCTTCTTATTTATTTTTCTTGCTGTTATCTATCATGTCTGAATTATTACTTGATTGTATACGGGACCAGGTTGTGTGAGGCTCCATATGATTATTGTTGGTACTTGTCGGTGTGGCTGCTTGTATTAGCTAAGATGAGGTCTCTCGACCTGAGATTTGCGCTATTGTATTGGGATGATAAAGGTTTGGAAAAATAACACTATTTCGTTGAGGATTTGAACAATGGCTCTAGTCGGGCGAGTGAGTTTCTTGGCTTATTGATCAGATGAGTGGTTAAGCGGTTATGCATGCTTCTTTCATCATTGGTAGGGTATGAAGGTTTTGAATGAGGTTCTAACCGATATGACGTTTTCTACCAGCACCGAATTTGTTTTGTATTTGTTTGGGCAGTAATGGTGCTCACCAGTTCCTACTATGAGTATCGAAGTGATGGGGTATATCATGTGATTACATCGTGGGTTATGGTTATGATTCGATACAACTTTTTCCGACTTATGCAATGTGTAGATGTGGGATTCGAGTCTTGCAATGAATTTTGTATGATAGAGATTGAGTTCTAAGGTTTCAGGACCAATGTTGAAATATGGATCTCTGATTGTGCTGTGTTGTAGGGCTTATGTGGGACGAGTGACGTGGGATCACCTCCGTATTTGTGCTTACTAAGGTTATACCATGATTTGATAGATCTAGAAAGACTCCTGGTACATTCAGGATGAATGTGTATTTAAGTGGTAGAGAATGTAATGACCCGACTTGTCATTTTGGGAATCTGCAGTTCGCTCGGTATTTTGAAGGCTCAGTATCTCCGCATGATGTATTATGACTTGCGTAAATTGTCGGTGTTGGTTTTCAAGTTATCCGGAATCAATTTGGAAGAATGAACATCAAGATTTAAGTCTAAGTTGGAAGAATTGACCAAGTTTAACTTTTAGGCATTTGTCCTCGAAATGGAGTTTCGTCAGTTCTGTTAGTTCCATTAGGTTATTTTGAACTTAGGAGCGCGTTCGAATTGTAATTTAGAGGTCCGTAGTTGAATTAGTCTTGAATTGGCGAAAGTTGGATTTTTTGGGAAGTTTGACCGAGAGTGGACTTTTTGATATCGGGGTCGGATTTCGAGTCCAGAAGTTGGAATAGGTTCGTAATGGAAAATGTGACTTGTTTGCAAAATTTGAGGTCAAGCGGAGGTGATTTGACAGGTTTCGGCATTGGTTGTAGAAGTTGAAGTTTCAAAGTTCATTGATTTTGACTTGAGGTGTGATTCATGATTTCGAGGTTGTTATGCATAATTTGAAGCTTCGAGTAGGTTTTGTCATATAGAACTTGTCTGCAAAATTTGGCGCCATTTGGAGTTGATTTGATATGGTTCGGATGCTGGGTTGCAATTCTAGAAGTTCTTGAAGCTTAGTTTGATCTTCATGCGTTTTGGCATTCGATACGTAGTTTCAGAGGTTATTTTGATATTTTGATCACGCGAGTGAGTTCGTATGATTTTTTTAGACTTGAGTGCATATTTGGTTTGGGACCCAAGGGCTCGGGTGAGTTTCAGATTGGTTTTGGAATGATTTTTCATAAATTTTGAGTGCTGGTTTTGGTTTCTTCGCATTTGCGATGTTCTGGTCAAAAATGCGGCCATCACATATGCGAAGCCTAGGCGGCTGGGCAGTATTTGCATTTGCGATGAGCCCTGCCACATTTGCGAAGGTTGGACTTCATATTTGTGAAGTTCTTGTCGCAAATGCGACCTTGAACGGAATCATCCATGTTCGCATTGCGATACGTTTTTCGCAATTGCGAACCCCCTGTCGCGAATGCAACATCTGCAACCTGTTAAGTGTTGAGAATTCTGAGTTTTTGCTTCATTTTCATATATTTTGAACCCTAGCTTCGATGAGAGGCGATTTTCAGAGGGTATTTTCATACCAAATCATTAGGTAAGTATCTTTAATCAATTTCAAACTATATTTCATGATTTTATACAAGATTTAACATCAAATTCATGAGAAATCTATGGAAAATTTTGGGAATTTTGTCAAAGTTTTGAAAAAACTTAAAACTTAGGATTTGAGAGTCAAATAGGACTCGGATTTGAAAACAAAACCCCTAATTGGACTCGTGAGGCTATGGGCAGTCAAGACGTACCCTTGGACCCGGGTTTTGACCGGACGGGCCAGGGGTTTGACTTTTGTTGACTTTTTAGAAATTGAATAAAAATCATAGCTTTATTAATTGAAATTATTTTCTCTTGCATTGTGTGATGTATGCAAGTCACCATTGGCTAGATTGAGTCGAGCGGAGGCGAATTTGTAGAGGAAAAGGCTAAGTTGAGTGTTGAGTTAGCCGAATCGAGGTAAGTGTTTTGTCTAACTTTGTTGAGGAAATTTTCCCCCTATTTTGTCATTGTTTTCCACATGCGAGGGTGGTACATATATGAGGTGACACGCGTATATGTATGTGCCAGGATTAATCATGCTCGGTGGGTAGATTATGTTATATTTATGTTTGTAGAATTTCGTGATCTCCTGCTTCATGCCTTACATGACTCCTAAAAACTAAGAACATAATATTAAATGATAGATTTCAAGACTTAGCTTATTATAATATGATCAATCTTGACAGAAATTCTGAGAATACATTGATGTGTCTAATTCGGCCATCTCTATGCGAAATCATTATTACATTACTACGGCTGATATTCTTGAGATACTAGACTCTATGCTTGTGTTGTGGATCCTTTGTGAGATTTATGAAAGTATCTGAATAATACAATTCTTGAGGGTTGTTGAATCATTGTTGAGTTGGAAAGTTGTGATTGAGATTTGTTTCGAACATCCGTTAAAACACTCTCCTTGATGTTATTTATGTTCCCTGCCTTGTTTTTCATTGATATTCATATGCTTAGTAAGGAAGAGTGTAAAGCACGAAGGGTGATGTCGTGCCATTATTTATACATTATAATGTGAGGGACAGTGTAAAGCACGAAGGGTGATGCCGTGCCATATTATTGAGAGTAAAAGCACGAAGGATGATGACGTGCCATATTATTGAGAGTAAAAACACGAAGGGTGATGTCGTGCCATGTTATGAGAGTGTAAAGCATAAAGGGTGATGTCGTGCCATTTGCTTTGTACTGTTATGCTTTTATATTATCGTGTGGTCATGGCACGATGGGTGTTTCTGTGCAGGTGAGGATGAGGGACATGCATTATGTCGTGATATCTGTTTTTCCATGTGTACGTTCATGTCTTTACCTTGAGCTGTTATTGTCATAATCGTAGATCTTATGTGATTTGTTGCAATTGTCCTATCATGATCTCTATCTCAATTGTTGTTGTGTTGCTCATACTTTCTACTTTCTTAACTTGCAAATACCATGCTTATTTCCTGCTTTTATAACTATACTCATGTCATATCTATTCTATTGAACTTTAGTATAATCTTTCCACCATGATAGTCATTCATTCCCTTACTTGTTAACGTGTAAAGATCATGTGTTTCTTTCTTATTTGTTACATTTGCACTTAGGCCTCCACTATGATAGTTAATTGAAGTTGATATTCTTTGTTTTCCAATTGTTGTTATTGATCACGTGCTTTCCGCTTAGTCTTTTACTATTGCCCACATGTATATCGTTGTCCATTGGTGCTACTTGCGTATTTCCTACTTTGTAATTCCTGTTATCGGTATTTCCATCATCTGGTTGGATCTGTTATACGTACATTTGGAAGGATGAGTTGAACGCACGAAGGGTGTTGCCGTGCTAATTGATTTGTCGTAAATTATTTATATATGGCGAGGAAGAGATAGAAGCATGAAGGGTGTTACCGTGCCATTTGACTTGATATCTTGGATACACTTCTCATACTAGGAAAGATTGTAAATCTTCTATTGTGATTCCTTTTAGTAATTGTTGTCCGTCTCGCAGAGTTACATACGTTACTTTTATCTGTTATGTTTTGAACTGTCTATACTATTAGTCTAGTATACAAGGCTATAACAATAAGCATCTTTTAACTAAAAGCCTCGTCACTACTTCGACGAGGTTAGACAAAATACTTACTAGTACATGGGGTCGGTTGTACTGATACTACACTTCTGTACGATGTGTGCAGATTTATGGAGCAGAGTTGCTGGTGATGTCGAATGCTGATTCTGAAGATGTTCGCACATTCCAGATATAGCTACCACTTGTCCTTGGTAGCTTAGGTTTTACTATTCTGTTTATGTATCTTTCAAACAGAACGTGTAGTTATTCGTACCAGCTTTGTAAATTCCAAGTCTTAGAAGCTCATGAGTTTTACTACCAGGTTTTGGGTAAATTTGTAAATGTTCAGTTATCTATTCTCTATTTTTTTATAATCTCAGTTGAGTTGTGTTTTTTGTTAGTTGGCTTACCTAGCGGGTTGAGTTAGGTGTCATCACGACTTGTGGTTTTTGGGTCGTGACTGGGTCGTGACAGCGATACAACCCAAACACATCCGAAACACACTCGAAGCCCCCGGGACCCCATCCAATCACATTGATCCGCTCCATAACATATCAAGGAACTGATCGAGGCCTCAAATAATACCAAATAACATCAAAATTACGAATTGCGCATCGATTCAAGTCTAATGAACTATTGAACTTCTAACTTCCACATTCGATGTCGAAACCTATCAAATCACGTCCGATTGACCTCAAATATTGCACACAAGTCACATTTGACATTATGGACCTTATCCAATATCCGGAATTAGAATTCTACACCGATATCAAAAATTTCACTCCCGGGCAAACTTCTAAAAACCTCTAACTTCTAACTTTCGCCAGATGACCCCAAAATGACCTACGGACCTCCAAATTCACATCCGGACGCACTCCTAAGACCAGAATCACCATATGGAGCTATTCCCAAGCTTGGAATTCCAAACGGAAATCGATAACATTAAAATACACTTCAACCCAAATTTATGAAATTCTTCCAAAATGCCGAATTTCCACAGTAGGCGCCGAAATGCTTCTTGGTCATCCAAAACTTGATTTGGACATACACCCAAGTCCAAAATCATCATACGAACATGATGGAACCTTCAAATCCCGATTACGAGGTCGCTTACTTAAAATTAAAACCTAGTAAATTCCTCCAACTTAAAGCTTCCAAAATTAGAATTTTGTTTTTCAAATCAACTCCGAACATCCCGAAATTTAATTCCGATCACATGTACAAGTCATAATACCTAATGTGAAGTTACTCAAGACCTCAAACCGCCGAACGACATGTTAGAGCTCAAAACGACCGGTCAAGTCGTTACTGCCATTAGTCTCACTGGCGGATCTAGTCAAAAGATGCATTATTCAATGTCTAATATAGTCTTATTAGTGCCCAGTTAAATATATGGTACATCGACATACAAACTAAAAATAAATTTCGTACAAATTTAATGCAAATTTAAATATCTACAACAACATACATAGTAAAAAAAATTATACAACTAATTATATATTATATAACTTATTTACAACTTATCTACAACTTTCATACATTATTTCTACCCAGTTAAATACAACTACGATATCGTACAACTGTCATGACCCAAAAATCCCTCCGAAAGAGTCGTGATGGCACCTAGTCTCTAAACTAGGTAAGCCTAACATTAACTGAGATAACATTTATATTTGCTAACTTTTATTTAAATAACTCTTAACAATTTACAATTCCCAAAACCGGTGGTACAAGTCACAAGCCTTTCTAAGAGTAGTTATACAAAATAAATACATCACTGCTCCGAAACAAAAGGAACAAATGGAAATAAGTACAAATGAAGGTGACTCCAAGGCCTGCGAACATTGTAGCAGGTTTACCTTGAGTCTCCACTGCAATGACCCGCACAGCTACTACCGATCAAATACCTGGATCTATACACAAAAATATACAGAAGTATAGTATGAACACACCACGGTAGTGCCTAGTAAGTATCAAGACTAACCTCAGTGGGGTAGTGATGAGGAACAGTCCAAACATCTGCTGGCCAAATAAATTGAACAGGATTTGATAAAAAACTATCAACCTAGAAATGACATAGTAATATCAACAGCAGGGGAAAGAACAAACTACAATCAGTAGAAACAATAAAGAGAAACACGGGTGGAAACGGAAGATAACCAAATAAATTAACACCAACATAGCTAGAACACAGACAAGTGAAAATATACTCAAACAAGGAAGGCGATGCAGCTCAATAAATCATATCGTTTCCGATGCACAATTTCCAGCCATTTCAAACTCGATGTCTCATATCATAACCTCAATTACAAAACTTTTAGCATAATCCGGCACCTTGTGCCCACATATTTCTATCTCACTTTACACAACAACGTTCTCATGTTACTCAGTTCATAGGTTCCATAACTAATGTAATTAAGATGTTCAAGGAGTCTGATTTACATAACATAAAGTAGAGTACAGCTCCTAAACCAATTAGGAACTCAACAAGAAAAGATGAAGTTATTTTTAGAAATCATTTGAATAGAGAAAGTACCATTTTCAAAGAAAGTACAACATCGAATGAATTATTACCTTTAACAAGGAATTTAATAAGTTAATAAATTTCATTTTTAAGTAAAATACAACCTCAGACGGTTTAAGGAAATTTATTTGAGTAACTAAATGAATTGAAGATGAAACAATTATTAAAATTTTAAAGTATTGAAAAATATGTATATAAATACGGCGAAGTATTGAAAACACGATGGGGTTCCTTCATAAAGGATCACAGCGGTAAAGGAATCTAAACAGTTAAAACACTTGAATTGGTAACAACAAATAAGCATAGTAAACAAAAATTGTACGGCATCACCCTTCGTGCTTTTATTCTCGTTCTCACCATAAGAATCAATATTCACTTTTATTCTTTCTTGTTGCAGGCGTATAACCCGATCCCATTTCAAATATTACTGTGGCGGCGTGCCATCCGATCCCATTTCATATATCACCGTGGCAGCGTGCCACCCGATCCCATTTCATATATCTTGTTGCAGGCGTGCAACCCGCTCCCATTTCATATATCTTGTTGCATGCTTGCAACCTGCTCCCATTTCATATATCTTGTTGCAAGCGTGCAACCTGCTCCCATTTCATATATCTTGTTGCAGGCGTGCAACCCGATCCCATTTCATATATCAATATGGAAGCGTTTCACCCGATCCCATTTACAAATCAACATCAATCATAAAAGAATCTCGTCAAGGAAACAAGAGTATACATCCCAGCAAGGGAGACAAGATCGTAAACAAAAACATCCTGGCAAGGGAACAATAGTATAACAACAATATCCCTTCAAGGGAAACAATATCATAAGCAATAATATCCCGACAAGGGAACAATAGTATAACAACAATATTCCGGCAAGGGAAACAATATCATAAGCAATAACGTCCCGGCAAAGGAATCAACAAGTACATAATAAGGGTCACGGAAAAACCAAGAAGCATGATAACCTCAACAAAACAACAACTCATAATAAGCACGTGATAACTACACTGGTAACTATAACAGTTGGACATGTAACATATTTGCACAAAGTCATAGAGGAACTCACAATCAAGAAGTATCAAAACAATAAGGAAGGCAATCACTTCAATTTAAGGAAATTAAGGGTCAAGGTAACACGTAAGAATTTGAGGAAAGCTAGCAACGTCATATAGAGCATATAGAGGCAATTTAAGCAATTAGGAAACCCAATCATAACGGGATAATTTCCACATAAGGACCTAATAACCCTAGAGGCAAATTTTCCAAAAATAAGTCTGAGCACACACTCGTCACCTCGCATGCATGGACTACAATAAGCATACAAGACTCAATTCCTAAGGGGAAGTCGCCCTCCCCCCCACAAGGTTAGGCAAGATACTTACCTCGAAGACGACAAACTGATACTCTAAAATGCACTTCTTGGGTGAAAAAACCTTCGGACGGCTCATATCTAACCAAAAATGACTTGAATACATCTAACAATGCAAAAGAAAACAAATCCAATTAACAAAACTATGATTCTTATACAATTTACAAAAAGTCAACTCCCTGGACCCGCACCTTGTATCCCAAAAAAATTTACAAAAACCGAATGCTCATTCCGATACGAGTTCACCCATACAAAAATTATCTAATTCCGATACCATTTGGTCATTCAAATCATCATTTTACATTTTTGAAAGATTTTACAATTTTTCCCAAATTTTCCTTTAGATTCCCATGAAATTTGATGTTAAATCTAAGATAAAATCACAAAATATAGTTGCAAATTGATTAGAGACACTTACCCAATGATTTGGAGAAGTTTGGGTTTTTGAAAAATCGCGTATGGAGGTTTAGGGTTTGAGAAAATTGAAAAATGGGTGAAAATCCCGTCAAAAACCTCACTTAACGAGTTCAAACATTAATTCATTTATTTATTTCCTTTAAAAACCAACACAACGTTTTTCTTCAAAAATTGTTTTCTAAGGCTAGGGACCTCGGAATTCAATTTCAGGTATACGTCCAAGTCCCATATTTTAGCGCAGACCTCCCGGGATTGTCGGAACACAAATCCGGGTCCATTTACCAATAATGTTGACCAAAGTCAACAAAAAACTAAATTTTAACACTAGAAATTACTATATTTTTTATATTTTCACATAAAAGCTTTTCGGTTTCACGCCCGGACTGCGCACGCAAGTTGATCACATAATATGAAGCTGCTCGTGACCTCAAACTGCCGAACCGGACGCAATTGCTCAAAACGATCAGTTGGGTCGTTACAACAACTTAAACACAATTTATACAATATGTCTTTTATAGATTTTGTATCTGATTTGTATATATATTTGGTAAGTGGTGTGTGCTTTTTCCTCTCTAAAATTTCGATAAAAGCATACTCTCTTAATACAATTTTGATACATATCAATAACTTTATATAAAAAGATAGTATTGATAACTTACATACAAATTTTATACAACGATTTATATTTTATACAACCATTTTTCACCTTTCATACAACATTCAAATAAAAACATATATATAACTACAACATAATACAATTTACATACAATTATAATACAACTTTACTATAATTTCGTAAGTGTATAATACAACTTTCATACAACATTCAATTATAATACAACTTTATAATACAACTTCTTCTTCTTCTTCTTCTTCTTCTTCTTCTTCTCTTCTTCTTCTTCTTCTTCTTCTTCTTCCTCTTCTTTTGCTCCTCCTTCTCCTTCTTCTCCTCCTTAACTGCCGAACCGGACGCAATTTCTCAAAACGATCAGTTGGGTCGTTACAACAACTTAAACACAATTTATACAATATGTCTTTTTATAGATTTTGTATCTGATTTGTATATATATTTTGTAAGTGGTGTTTGCTTTTTCCTCTCTAAAATTTCGATAAAAACATACTCTCTTAATAAAATTTTGATACATATCAATAACTTTATATAAAAAGATAGTATTAGTAACTTAAATACAAATTTTATACAACGATTTATATTTTATACAACCATTTTTCACCTTTCATACAACATTCAAATAAAAACATATATATAACTACAACATAATACAATTTACATACAATTATAATACAACTTTACTATAATTTCGTAAGTATATAATACAACTTTCATACAACATTCAATTATAATACAACTTCTTCTTCTTCTTCTTCTTCTTCTTCTTCTTCTTCTTCTTCTTCTTCTTCTTCTTCTTCCTCTTCTTCTTCTTCTTCTTCCTCTTCTTCTGCTCCTTCTTCTTCTCCTTCTTCTTCTTCTTCTTCTTCTTCTTCTTCTTCTTCTTCTTCTTCTTCTTCTTCTTCTTCTTCTCATTCTTCTTCTTCTGCTCCTCCTTCTCCTTCTTCTCCTCCTTCTCCTTCTCCTCCTTCTCATTCTTCTTTTTCTTCTCCTCCTTCTTCTCCTTCTCCTTTTTCTCCTCCTTTTTCTCCTCCTCCTCCTGCTCCTCCCCATCCTCCTCCTCCTCCTCCTTTTTCTTCTCCTCCTTCTTCGAGTTTCAATATGAAATTTAGCCAAAATCAAGTATAATGATCACCAAAACACCCTCAAAATTGAGATATAAACTCCAAACAATATTCTCAATTGTTTGCAACAATACCCAATCCAAACAAATAATAATTTTAAAAATCCAAATTCGATTTCAAAGCTAGTTGTGTTAACCAGATAGGCTGGTCCCCGCTGGACATGAAAAAATAGCCCATCCGGTTATTGTTCGGGCTGGATAAACGAGCTAATAACGGGTTGAAAAATTTCAGACTAATTAGGGCTCGTTCAGGTTCGGGCTTAACGGGACCTGACTGGGTTACTTATTTTTTTCTTATAGTATGTTTTGTTTTTCTTATTCAATGTTATTGATACTTAAGTGTTTTCAGCCAAAATCAAGTCTAATTATCATCAAAACACCCTCAAAATTGAGATATAAACTCTTAACAATATTCTCAGTTATTTGCAATAACACCCAATCCAAATAAATAATGATTTTTGAAAACCCAAATTCGCTTTTAAAGATAGAGGTATTAACTGGATTGGTTAGTTCGGGCAGGACACGGGAAAAACAACCCATCCGGTTATTGTCCAGGCAGGATAAATAAGCTAGTAAAGGGTTGGGAAATTTCGGTCTAATTAGGGCCCGTTCGGGTTCGGTCTTAACGGGTCCGAACCGGGTTACTTATTTTTTTTCTTATAGTATATTTTGTTTTTCTTATTCAATATTATTGGTACTTAAGTGTTTGCAAACATTTAAGGCTTAGAATTAAACTTTAAACTTTAAACTTTAAAGTTTTAAATTAGAAATTTGCACTTTAAAATTTTAAAATTGAAATTTGAAAGTAAGTGGCTAGCAATTTTTTTTTAATAAGACCAATAGGCAATATGTAAGGATCACTCCGAAGGCTTTTGTTTTATATTTTCATTGAATAATAAATAATACTTCAAATGAATTTGCAAGTTCTATTTTGAAGTTTTTATTTTTGAACTTGCAAATTAAATTTTTATAAAAAATAAGAAAGAGTACCTCACATTCTTTGATCATTTTTGTAAGTTCATTCATGTCAACGTGAGGTTCTTGATTTCCGGCATTGATTGAATCGGAACCATAAACCATTATATCTTCAATTTCTTGGTCCTCCGCTTCATCTACCTTCTCACGCTCTTGATTTCGCCATTTTGATCTTATCCAATCTCTAAAGCACACTAGAATTTCCAAAGCGCTGATGCCCAATGAATGATATGTATCTCCTAGTTGCTGCCTTGCTTTGCTAAATGCGCTCTCTGATGGTACTGTTGAAATCGGCACATTTAGCACGTCTCGAGCCATGGCCGAAAGAAAAGGAAATTGAGTTGAGTTGCTCTTCTACCAACCCGGTGGTAGAAATTCCTTTGAACGGGTCTCTGGTGACTTTTGCAAGTAAAATTGGAGTTCATCAATATTCTTGCTACTGGTTTGTTGATGCTCTTCTAGTGTAGACCAAATCAAATAATCTTCAATACCACCATTATCCTCCAAAGCACCGGTCCCAGATGTTGAAACTGAAATTGAAGGAATATTTGCATCAACAGCAGCAGAAGCATCAACAATGTTGACATAATAATTATATAAAGTTTGTAAATGGTTGTGTAGATCAGAAATATAAGTTTCAATATCAGGGGTTTCAGTTGGTCCAATATCCATATAAACATATAAAGCAGTGATTAATTGGCGACAAGTGGCCATTTTGATAGAAGGGTTTAAAATAGCACCAATTAGGTAAATAGGGGGAATTGAGTAGAAATATTTCTTAAATTTATCTAGCATAGATTCAACAACAGAAGTATATCCTTCTTTATTCTTCAAATTATGGAGTAAAAAGAGAAATTTCAGCAATATGAACTAAACCATTTGCAATAGTAGGATAATAAGCTCCAGAAAACTGCCACATAAAATTTTTGTAAAATTTTTACATCTTCAATTACATCCCAAGTTCTAGATGTTAACAAATGGTTAGGATAGGTACAATGGGAATTAACAACTTCATTTATAGAAATATTATATTTATAACATGTCACGACCCGAAATTCTCACCCTCGGGAGTCGTGATGGCGCCTACTCGTAGAAGCTAGGCAAGCTACGAACTTAGAAATCTTTAACTCTTCTGTTTTAATCTTATTTTTACAACTTATATTAACAAGTGATAAACAGCTAAATGATAGTGGAATATGATATTTAAGCGGAAGTCTTAAACAAATATAAAACCAAAATGTTTCGATAGTCACAATATCCACGGACTACTAAGAGTACTACATACAACAGTTTGAAGGAAAAATAACACTGTTTGTCTCGGATATATGAGATAACAGAATATAATAAAAGATAGAGGAGACACCAGGCCTGCGGACGCCTGCAAGGCTACCTCGGTGTCTTGGTGGACTGAAGGCTGGCTCCCCTACTGCTGCTGATCAAGCGCCACTCCGGTATCTGCACAGAATGCAGAGTGTAGTATCAGCACAACCGACCACATGTGCTGGTAAGTGCCTCGCCTAACCCCGGTGAGGTAGTGATGAGGCTAGGACCAGACTTCATATAAACTTGTGCAGTTATATAATATATGGTGGAAAATAAACAGGAATGAGCAGTTTAAAATGGGAGGGGGTACATGCTTATGGGAGACATATCAAGACCAACAGAAACTTAATAAAATATGAAAGGACAACTCAATATCTACAACGATACAATAACAATACTGTTGCGGCGCGCAACCCAATCCCTTATTATTTAACATCGTTGTGGCGTGCAACCCGATCCACAAATATAGAGCTGTTGCGGCGTGCCACCCGAACAAATATAATATCTGTTGTGGTGTGCAACCCGATCCAATATAATATCTGTTGCGGCGTGCAACCCGATCCAATATAATATCTGTTGCGGCGTGCAACCCAATCCGATATAATATCTGTTGTGGCGCGTAACCCGTTCCAACTATACAGTCACCAATAATCATAATAACCGTCCCGGCAAGGGATCAACAATAGACTACACTATCCCGGCAAGGGAACCCAGCAGTACAAGTATATACGTCCCGGAAAGAGAGAATCAGCTATAACAAATCTTAACTCAACTCCTACTCGTCTCAAATACCACCATTTCTCAATCATAAGTAGATTCCACGATAAATAAACTAAGTCTTTGCTCAATATCAAGGATTTATTCGTTATTTCAACCATAGTAACA
Organism: Nicotiana tabacum; assembly: GCF_000715075.1. NCBI lineage: Eukaryota > Viridiplantae > Streptophyta > Magnoliopsida > Solanales > Solanaceae > Nicotiana > Nicotiana tabacum. The sequence goes on along the minus strand of NC_134084.1, from coordinate 73,123,600 downwards.
TTCAAGAATAGAACAAGTATCAATTTAAGACTCACGGTCATGCATGACACTAACGTATAGATACTCGCCACCATGTCTATACGCCGTACTCAACAAGAAGCAAATAGCAAATAGGACTCAACTCCTAATCCCTCAAGCTAAGGTTAGACCGGGCATTTACCTCGATGTCACGAACGCAATTCAAGCCTCAACTATCGCTTTACCTCTTGATTCCACCACCAATTCGCTCGTATCTAGCCACAAGTTACTTAATTACATCAATAAACGCTAAATGAATCAATTTGAATGCATGAAAATGAGTTCTCCAAAGTTTTACCCAAAAAGTCAAAATTTCCCTCGGGCCCACGTGGTCAAAACTCGAGGTTCGAACCAAAAACCCGATTACTCATTCCTCCACGAGCTCAAATATGTAATTTGTTTTGAAATCGGACCTCAAATCGAGGTCTAAATCCCCAGTTCTTGAAAAACTTGGGTTCTACCCAAAACACCATATTTCCCCAATGAAAATCATTGATTTGAAATTGAAATCATGTTAAAAGACGTTAATGATTGAAGAAAACTAGTTAAAATTGACTTACAATTGATTTGGAGAAGAAAGGTTGTTTGAAAAATCGTCTCTTATGTTTTTGGGGTTTTGAAAAATGAAAAATGACTGAAAATCCAGTCTATTTATACCCCTCTCAAACCCCTTGTTCGGACTGCACAAAGTCAACTGCGGCCGCATAGCAGGGCACTGTACGGACCGTACAAAGTCGACTGTGACTGCACAACGGCGCCTGTGCGGACCGCACAAAGCCGCCTGCGGCCGCATAGCCTTCACCACGCACTGCACAAGGTCGACTGCGGACCGCACTGGTGGGGTTCAGAGACCTGCAAATTTCTGGTTTTAAGCCTAAAACATCCCGAAACCTACCCAAAACTCACCCGAGCCCTTGGAACTCCAAACCTAGTGCACATAAAACCTCAAGAACGTCCTATGAACTTATTCGTGTAATAAAATCATCAAAATAACGTCATGAACATCAAATTAAATCTCAAGATTCAATGAAATCTTCTCAAAACTTCTTTAAACATCAACTTTGCAATTTAAGTCCAAATCACGTCATATGACATCTGTTTTTCACCAAATTCCACATAAATGTCTTAAATCATATATAAGAACTGTACTGAGCGCCGGAACCAAAATACGGGCCCGATACCATCATGTTCTAATCAAATTTCATTTCAATTTTCCTTAAACAATTTCAGAAAATAATTTCCTTTAAAAATTCATTTCTCGGGCTTGGGACCTCGAAATTTGATTCCGGGCATACGCCAAAGTCCCATATTTTCCTACGGACCCTCCGGGACCGTCAAATCACGGGTCCGGATTCGTTTTTCCAAAATGTTGACCGAAGTCAAATGAAGTCATTTTATAACAAAATTTTATCATTTTTCAAAGATTTTCATATTTGAACTTTCCGGCTACGCGCCCGGACTGTGCACGCAAATCGAGATGACTTTAAATCAGGTTTTCAAGGCCTCAGAACACAAAATTTAAAAAAGGTCATCACATTCTCCACCTCTAAAATAATTGTTCGTCCTCGAACGGACAGATGAAGGAAGTACCTGGGTTGGGGAAAAGATGGGGATAACGGCTCCGCATATCAAACTAGGACTCCCAGGCCGATGCCTTAGGAGGTTGACCTCTCACTGAACACGAAAAGAAGGAAAACTCTTCGACCTCAACTGATGAACCTGCAGGTCTAGAATGGCTATCAGCTCTTCCTCATAATACACGTCCTTGTCCAACTGGACAGTGTTGAAATCTAACACGTGGGATGGATCGTCGTGATCCTTTCGAAGCATGGGCACATGAAACATTTGATGCATGGCTGATAAGCTCGGCGACAATTCAAGTCTATAAGCGACCTCTCCCACTTGATCAAGAATCTTAAACAGACTAATGAACCTAGGGCTAAGCTTGCCCTTCTTCCCAAATCTCATCACGCCCTTCATAGGCGACACTTGGAGCAATACCCGCTCACCAACCATAAAAGCCACATCATGAACCTTGCGATCTGCATAACTCTTTTGCCTGGACTGGGCTGTACGAAGACTATCCTGAATAATCCTGACCTTGTCCAAGGCCTCCTGAACCAGATCTGTACCCAACAACCGAGCCTCTTCCGGCGCAAACTATCCAACCGTAGACCGACATCGTCTACCATATAACACCTCATAAGGAGCCATCTGGATACTCGACTGGTAGCTGTTGTTGTAGGAAAACTCTGTTAATGGCAAAAACTTATCCCACGAGCTTCCAAAGTCATTGACACAAGCTCGAAGCATATCCTCCAAAATTTGAATAGTCCGCTCGGACTGCCCATCCGTCTGAGGATGAAATGCTATGCTCAACTCAACCTACGTACCCAACCCTCGCTGAAATGCTCTCCAAAAATGCGAGGTAAACTACGTACCTCGGTCCAAAATGATAGACACAGGCTCACCATAAAGACGAACAATCTCCCAGATATAGATCTCAGCTAACCTCTCGGATGAATAGGAGACTGCCACAGGAATGAAATGCGCTGACTTGGTCATCCTATCAACAATAACCCATACTGCGTCGAACTTCTTCCGAGTCTGCGGGAGTCCAGTAACGAAGTCCATAGTGATCCGCTTCCACTTCCACTCGGGAAGCTCAATCCTCTGAAATAATCCACCAGGCCTCTGATGCTCGTACTTGACCTGTTGAAAATTCAAATAAAGCCACATATGCTACGATATCCTTCTTCATTCTCCACCACCAATAATGTTGCCGCAAATCCTGATACATCTTTGTGGCGCCAGGATGAATAGAGTACCGGGAGCTATAGGCCTCCTCTAAAATCAACTCCTGAAGCCCATCCACATTTGGCGCACACACTCGACCCTGCAATCTCAAAACTCCACCATCATCTAGGGTAACCTACTTGGCACCTCTGCACTGCATCATGTCTCTAAGGACACACAAAGGGGGATCATCATACTGACGATCACGGATATGCTCCAATAAAGAAGAATGAGCGATCGTGCAAGCTAATACCCGACTAGGATCAGAAATATCCAACCTCCCGAACCGATTGGCCAAGGCCTAAACATCCAAAGCAAGCCGCCTCTCACCGACCGAAATATAAGCAAGACTACCCATACTGGCTGACTTCCTACTCAAGGCATCGGCCACCACATTGGCCTTTCCCGGGTTCTATAAGATAGTGATATCATAATCCTTCAACAACTCCAACCACCTCCTCTGCCTCAAATTCAACTCCTTTTGTTTGAACAAAAATTGAAGACTCTTGTAATCTGTGAACACCTCACATGCCACGCCATACGAATAATGCCTCCAAATATTCAACGTGTGAACAATGGCTGCCAACTCCAAATCATGAACCAGATAGTTCTTCTCATGAATATTCAACTGCCACGAAGCATAGGCAATGACCTTGTCAACCTGCATCAACACTGCACCAAGTCCAATGCGAGATGCATCACAATAGACTGTATAATGGCCCTGAACCTGTGGGCAAAACCAACACCGGCACCGTAGTCAAAGTTGTCTTAAGCTTCTAAAAACTCGCCACACACTCGTCCGACCATCTGAACTGGGCACCCTTCTGGTTCAACCTGGTCATCGGGGCTGCAATGGATGAAAACTCCTCCACGAACCGACGATAGTAACCTGCCAACCCCAAGAAACTCCGAATCTCTGTAGCTGATGCTGGTCTAGGCCAGTTCTTGACTGCCTCAATCTTCTTCGGATCAACCTGAATACCCTCTGCTGATACAACATGACCCAGAAATGCTACTGAACTTAACCAGAACTCACACTTCGAGAACTTAGCATATAACTGACTATCCCTCAGAGTCCAAAGAACCACTCTGAGATGCTGCTCATGCTCCTCCTGGCTACGGGAATATATCAAAATATCATCAATGAAGACAATCACGAACGAGTCCAAATAAGGCCTGAACACTCGGTTCATCAAATCCATAAAAGCTGCTGGGGCAGTTATCAACCCGAATGACATCACCAAGAACTCATAATGCCTGTACCAAGTGCGGAAAGCTATCTTAGGGACATCGGATGCCCTAATCCTTAGCTGATGGTAGCCAGACCTTAAATCAATCTTTGAAAATTCCTTGGCACCCTGAAGCTGATCAAATAGATCATCAATCCTCGACAATGGATACTTATACTTGATTGTAACCTTGTTCAACTGCCGGTAATCAATACACATTCTTATCGACCCATCCTTCTTCTTAACAAACAACATCGGCAAACCCCAAGGCAAAACAATGGGCCTAATAAAACCCTTCTCAAGCAAGTCTTGCAACTATTCCTTCAACTCCTTTAACTCAGGTGGGGCCATACGATACGGCGGGATAGAAATAGGCTAAGTGCCCGGAGCCAAATCAATGCAAAAATCAATATCCCTGTCGAGTGGCAAACCCGGCAAGTCTGAAGGGAATACCTCAGGAAACTCACGAACAACGGGCACAGAATCAATAGATGGAACCTCAGCACTAGAATTACGAACATATGCCAAATAGGCCAAATACCCCTTTTCGACCATGCACTAAGCCTTCACATAAGAGATAACACTACGGGTAGAATGACCAGGAGTCCCTATCCACTCTAAACGAGGCATACCCGGTAAAGCTAAGGTCACAATCTTGGCATAACAGTCCAAGATAGCGTGGTAAGGTGATAACCAGTCCATCCCCAATATAATATCAAAATCGACCATGTCTAAAAGCAACAAATCTACACGAGTCTCAAGACCCCAATCACCACAATACAAGAATGATGGACTCGATCAACTACAATAGAATCACCCACCAGTGTAGACACATAAACGGGAACACTCAATAAATCACTAGGCATAACCAGATACGGTGCAAAATAAGATGACACATACGAGTAGGTGGACCCTGGATCAAATAACACTGAAGCATCTCTATCACAAACCAGAATAGTAAATGTTATAACCGCATTTGAAGCCTCAGCCTCGGGCCTGGCTGGAAAAGCATAACATTGGGGTTGGGCCCCACCACCACGGGCTCCATCTCTTGGACGACCTGCAGTTGGCTGGCCTCCACCTCTAGCAGCCTGAGCTCCACCTCTAAATCATCTACCTCCACCGTTAGCACCTCTACCCCCACCCCTAGCTAGCTGGGCGGTTTGTGGAACACCTGGTGCCTGGACCATAGCACGGGAACCCTGCTGCTGCGACTGAGTACCCACCAATCTCAGACAAGCTCTCCTGATATGACCATACTCACCACACTCATAGCATCCACTTGAGTGGTGTGGCTGAGGAAACTGAGACTGACCCTAGCGACCCGAATGGCCACCCCAAAAACTCTGGAGTGGCGGTGCACTGATAGGAGCTGGTGCTGCACTATAGGACTGTTGATCAGAATACTGCATCTGCGGACCATGGCTACCTGAAGTGCCGTGAGAGACCTGAAGAGATGACTAAAAGGGCCTAGGAGGATGGCCTCTACTATATGAATCCCTGCCTCCAGACAAGGCACCACTGAATCTACCTGAATGACGGGGCCTCTTATCCGACCCATGACCACCTCGCTGCGACAGGACCATCTCCACTCTATGGGCCACATTGGCCGCCTCTTGAAAAGGGATCTCACTCCCAGCCTCCCTAGCCATCTGAAGGCGAATCGGCTGAATAAGACCATCAATAAATCTCCTCACCCTCTCTCTCTTTCTCTCTCGGTAGGAAGTATGACAAGAGCATGGCGAGCTATGTCGATGAACCTGGTCTTATACTGGGTAATCGTCATGGAACCCTGCTAGAGGCGCTCAAACTGCCTCTGATAAGCCTCTCGCTAAGTAATGGGAAGGAACTTCTCCAGAAATAGCTGTGTGAACTGCTCCAAAGTTAAGGCTGGCGATCCGGCTGGTCTAGCTAAGAAATAATCCCTCCACCAAGTCTTGTCGGATCTAGACAAGAGAAATGTAGCAAAATCAACCCCATTGGTCTTAACAATGCCCATGTTCCTGAGAACCTCAAGGCAGCTATCTAGATAATCCTGGGGATCCTCAGTAGATGTACCGCTGAAAGTGGAAGTGAAGAGCTTGGTGAACCTATCCAGCCTCCACAAAGCATCGGCAGTCATAGCCGCTCCATCACCGGTCTGAGCTACCACACCCGGCTGAACTTCTCTAACTAGCTGAACCGCTGGAGTATGAACCTGAGGAGCAACCTACTCCGGAGTGCAAGTAGCAGGAGTCTGGGCCCCTCCTCCAGCCTGGGAGACGGCTGGTGCTACAGGAAGCAAGCCCGCTTGGGTGACACTCACCATGAGGCCCACTAATCGGACAAGAGCATCCTGAAGGACTGGGGTAGAAATGAACCCCTCTGGGACCTGAGCTGGGCCCACCGGAGCTGTTGGAGCCGGAACCTCGTCATCAAAGTCAACTTGACGCTCCGCTACTGGGGCTGTTGATCGGGGCTGAGCTCTACCCCTAACTCAGCCTCTGGCACGGCCTCGGCCTCGCCCTCTGCCCCTCGTGGTAGCTACTATTGGGGGCTCGGGCTGCTGAGCGGTAGATGAGGAAGCGCGTGTTCTCGCCATCTACGAAAGAACAGAGTAGAAATTCAATTAGCATTAATAAACAGGACCGCACGACATGAAAGAACAAATGTGAAGTTTTTCCTAACTCCGTAGCCTCTGGATAAATACAAACATTTCTGTACCGATCCCTCAGACTCTACTAAGTTTGTCCATGAATTGTGAGACCTATGTAACCTAGAGCTCTAATACCAACTTCTCACGACCTGGAATTCCCACCCTCGGGAGTCATGATGGCGCTTACTCGTAGAAGCTAGGCAAGCCACGAACTTAGAAATCTTTAACTCTTCTGTTTTAATCTTTTTTACAACTTATATTAACAAGTGACAAACATCTAAATGACGCGAAATATGAGATTTAACCAGATGTCTTAAACAAATATAAAACCATAATGTTTCAAAAGTAAACACATACCTCTATCCAGAAACTGGTATCACAATATCCACGGACTACTAAGAGTACTACATACAATAGTTTGAAGGAAAAATAACATTGTTTGTCTCGGATACATGAGATAACAAAACATAATAAAAGATAGAGGAGACGTCGGGCCTGCGGACGCCTGTAAGGCTACCTCGGTGTCTCGGTGGACTGAAGGCTGGCTCCCCTACTGTTGTTGATCAAGCGCCGCTCCGGTACCTGCACAGAGTACAGAGTGTAGTATCAGCCCAACCGACCCCATATGCTGGTAAGTGCCTGGCCTAACTCCCGCGAGGTAGTGACGAGGCTAGAACTAGACTTCAAATAAACCTGTGCAGTTATATAATATATGGCGGAAAATAAACAAGAATGAGTAGTTTAAAATGGGAGGGGGTACATGCTTAGGGGAGACATATCAAGACAGAAACTTTATAAAATATGAAAGGACAGCTCAATATCTACAACGATACAATAACAATACTGTTGCGGCGTGCAACCCGATCCACAAATATAAAGCTGTTGCGGCGTGCAACTCGATCCAATATAATATCTGTTGCGACGCGCAACCCAATCCAATATAATGTCTGTTGCGGCGTGAAACCCGATCCGATATAATATCTGTTTCAACACGCAACCCGTTCCAACTATACAGTCACCAATAATCATAATTTATCGTCCCGGCAAGGGACCAACAATAGACTACACTATCCCGGCAAGAGAAACCAGCAGTACAAGTATATACGTCCTGGAAAGGGAGAATCAGCTATAACCAATCTTAACTCAACTCCTACTCGTCTCAAATACCACCATTTCTCAATCATAAGTAGATTCCACGATAAACAAACTAAGTCTTTTCTCAATATCAAGGATTTATTCGCTATTTCAACCATAGTAACATTCAAGAATACAACAAGTATCATTTAAGACTCACGGTCATGCTTGACACCAACGTATAGATACTCGTCACCATGCCTATACGTCGTACTCAATAAGAAGCAAATACCAAATAGGACTCAACTCCTAATCCCTCAAGCTAAGGTTAGACCAGACACTTACCTCGATGTCACGAACGCAATTCAAGCCTCAACTATCGCTTTACCTCTTGATTCCACCACCAATTTGCTCATATCTAGCCACAAGTTACTTAATTACATCAATAAACGCTAAATGAATCAATTTGAATGCATGAAAATGAGTTCTCCAAAGTTTTACCCAAAAAGTCAAAATTGCCCCCGGGCCCACGTAGTCAAAACCTGAGGTTCGAACCAAAAACCCAATTACTCATTCCCCCACGAGCTCAAATATGTAAATTGTTTTGAAATCGGACCTCAAATCGAGGTCTGAATCCCCAATTTTTGAAAAACCTGGGTTCTACCCAAAACACCCAATTTCTCTCGTGAAAATCATTGATTTGAAGTTGAAATTATGCTAAAAGATGTTAATGATTGAAGAAAATTAGTTAAAAACGACTTACAATTGATTTGGAAAAAAAAGGTTGTTTGAAAAATCGCCTTATGTTTTTGGGGTTTTGAAAAATGAAAAATGACTGAAAATCCCGTCTATTTATACCTCTCTCAGACCCCCTGTGCGGACCGCGCAAAGCCGACCACGGCCGCACAGCCTTCACCGCGTACCGCACAAGGTCGACCGCGGACCGCACTGGTGGGGTTCAGAGACCTGCAAATTTCTGGTTTTAAGTCTAAAACATCCCGAAACCTACCCAAAACTCATCCAAGACGTCGGAACTCCAAACCAAGTGCACACAAAACCAAAAGAACATCCTACGGACTTATTCATGCAATCAAATCATTAAAATAACGTCATGAACATCAAATTAAATCTCAAGATCAATGAAATCTTCTCAAAACTTCTTTAAACATCAACTTTGAAATTTAAGTCCAAATCACGTCATATGACATCCGTTTTTCACCAAATTCCACATAAATGTCTTAAATCATATATAAGACCTGTACCGGGTGCTGGAACCAAAATACGGGCCCGATACCATCATGTTCTAATCAAATTTCATTTCAATTTTTCTTAAACAATTGCAGAAAACAATTTCCTTTAAAATTCATTTCTCAGGCTTGGGACCTCAAAATTTGATTCCGAGCATACGTCCAAGTCCCATATTTTCCTACGGACCCTCCGGAAAAGTCAAATCACGGGTCCTGGGTCCATTTACCCAAAACGTTGACCGAAGTCAAATTAACTCATTTTATAACCAAATTTTATCATTTTCACAGAATTTCATATTTGAACTTTCCGGCTACACGCCTGGACTGCGCACACAAATCGAGGTAACTCTAAATGAGGTTTTCAAGGCCAAAGAACACAGAATTTAATTTAAAGCAAGTGATGATCTTTTGGGTCATCACATAACAACATCTTAAGAATAAATTTGTAGAATTCCACCTAGTAACTAGTTCTTCAGGCATGAGTCTTGGTTTTTGTACATATTGTACACATTTTTCCTTAAATGTGTTTAATCTAGCACTTCTATTATTTCCTTGAGTTACACCAACAGCTATTCTAACTAAAGTGATCTCATCTCGAAATAATTAAAAGTCACTCTTCACAATTAAATTATAAGTATGACATGCACACCTAACATGAAATATTTCAGGAAGTGGTGGGTGTAGATACAATTTTAATATTGTAATAGCAACATTGTTGTTTGAAGCACTATTAAATGACATACACAAAACTTATTCTGAAAGATTGTAAAATATAACAATTTCATGGATAGTATTACTAATAAATGCACAAGTATGACTTTGATCATCATTATATTTAAAAGTAATAATACGTTTTTGCATACAAAAATTATCATCTATCCAGTGGCATATAATAGTCAAATAATCATTTCCATTAACAGCATGACCAATATAATAAGTAAGAGAAACTATACAAGGAAGACTGACGAATAAATAACGGATATATGTCTGATATTGTCATGGCCCAAAAATCTGTTAAAGGTCGTGATGGCGCAGGACAACACTGTCAGGCAAGCCAACACTGAATAGTTAAATAAATTCTCATTTTAATATTTTTGAAATCATAAATTTCCTTCAATTTAACTAGTAAAAAGATGAACTTTACAGAATAAATAACAATGTTTCCCAATTTCAATACTGAATATCCCATAATCATCCCAGAACCTGGTATCATAAGTGCATGAGCATTTACTAGAAAATAAAATAAAATACAATAACTGTCTGGAATACAACTTTGGACAGAAAAGAAAATACAAATACTTTGAAGGAGACTCTGCTGGCGGCAGATCGTAACATAAAATACAGCTCATCTAAGTCCCCGTATAAACCATCCGCTACGCCCACAAGGCCACTAGACATACATGTGCATGTACAACGAAATATACATCAAGTGTAGTATGAATACGAAAATAACACATACCCAGTAAGTATCTAGTCTAATCTCGAAGAAGTAATGATGTCAGGTCGACTCCGACACTTACTATGGCCAACATTAAAATAACATGAAGCAGGTAAACAATTGTTTTGTGAATGGGAGATTTCCAAATTTATTTTCATCTTTTAACAATTTATATCTCCGGCCAATAAGGTCACATCAATTATCAAAAATTCCAAAACAATAAATTAAGTCATGCACAATCATACCGAGGTCGTACGACCCTATGCAACATAATATTTAAATTCTGCACTGCCGGAGGGTCGAACGGAGCGAACCATAAATGCATTTCTTTAATCTGTCGAGGTGTTCGACCCGTTCCCCAAAAGGAAAGCACAATCAATTAGTCAATCAAGAATTCATTAAGGAGCAATTATCCAAGGAAATATCAATCCTCTTTTAACGGTCAAGAAAATGAAGTTTATCTTTTTAGAAATTCATTTACCAAGTTCGATATGATTTAAGAAATTTAAATTGACAATAAGGTTACAAATTCGCAAGTATAGCATGCTTTTGGGTCCCAAACTACCCGGACTTAAGCATAATAGTAGCTATGCACGGACTCTCGTCATCTCGTGCGTACGTAGCCCCCACAATAGAAGCACATATTCGAATTATTTCACCTATTGGGTTAATTCCCTCTTACAAGGTTAGAAAGGAGATTTACCTCGCTCCACAGCTCCATAACTGGCTCCCAAGCCCTTTCGACGACTCAAACCGATGCCCAATGCTCCAAAACTAGCTAATAAATGTGCAAACCCATAAAGACATACTATAACTCATTATAATCCAATTTATAATAATTTCTAACCCCGACCGAAAAGTCAATAAAAATCACCCTTGGGCCCACGTGCCCAGATTACGAAAATTTTCGAAGATAAACTTTACCCATAATACCACGAACTCAAATATATAACTTATTCCAAGTTTAATGTCCAAAATCGTGGTCAAAATCCAAAAATACAAATTCTAAGTTTTCCACCAAAAATCCAAATTTCTACTAATTTCCATGTTGAAATCCTCCTACAAACCATATATTTAACTTATAATAAGTAGGAATCACTTACCTTGTGTTGCTTGATGAAAATCTCCCTTTGAAGCTCTCCAAAATCGCCCCATCCAAGTGGAAAAATGAGAGAAGAAGAGTCAAATCTCGCCCTTTAAACAATCTGCCCAGCAACATTTCACACCTGCGGTCACTTGACTGCTTCTACGGTTCTACAGGCGCGGCCAAAATACCGCTTCCGCGGTACTCCTTCAGACCCCTCAACTCCGCACCTGCGGCCCCCATCTGCTTCTACACCATCGCTTCTGCGGCTCCATGCGTACAGGTGCGGTCCCCCTTCTGCGGAACTCGACCGCATGGTCCCAGCCTTCTCCAGCCTAAGTTACTTTTCTGACCCTCGTGGCTGCTTCTGCGACTCTGCACTGTTGATACTCAATTTTTTCCTATATATTTTCAATACGCAAAATACCTTCAAAATGGCATATATATGCATATATAAGCATGTTCAAGGTATTTATTATTTTTTCCATAATTTTAAGGTTTTAAATTGATTTATTTTCTCCCTTTTTATCCATAAAATCCGCAATAATTATTTCCAAAATTATTAGTTTTGATAATACATTAGATTTCAATATTTATGACAAAATATGGATAAGGTAATTTTTATGTATTTTTATAATTATATTTAGTATTTTTAAAGCTAAATTGTACATAATTACAATATTAGCCCTTTTAAGATTTAATTATGTTTTATATGCATAAAATTAGATCCTGTATTTTTAAATTTCTAATTATGTACTATAAATCATTTTATCATTTTTAAATTATTTTTTTAGAAATTATCTACTATTTTTTATAAATTAAATAGGAAAAATGGGCTATTTAAATTTTGGCCAAATTGGCTTTCAAATCTAGCCTAAAGCCAGCGGACCCCCAACCCAATTAAAAAACCCACCGGACCCAAGCCCAAATCCAAACCAAACTCGGAACCCACATACCTATTTAATCTCGACCTTTGATCTCCCAAATCAACGGTCCCCATTATTCCCTTCCATAATTAATCCCAAACGACTCCTCAAACCCTCTCATTTTCACCAAACAGCCACCCTGAAACGCCTTTCCTCTCCAATTCTCTCTGAGACCTAAACCTAACCCTAGCCTCCGCCACCTAAAACTAGCCCTAATCACTTCGATCCTCACTCGATCCATGGATTCCCATGGTTGTTTGAGACGTATACTTGTCTCCTACGTCTCCTGGTTGCTCGTTTTTGTGATTTCATGGAAGGATCTCGAAGAGATTTTGACCAGATCTTGTTCAAAACTCTCCGAGAGCCTATCCATGGTCTTTTATGCCATTTTCCGACCATCCATTGCTGTTTGAGTAAGATCCATGACTTTTTCGGATAAAACCGGTAACGTTCTAAGGTTTTCTCATCTTTTCTTGGTTCTCTGAAACCCTAACTCTTGAGGTTTTTCACTTTTCTTTATATCTGTCTTAGTTCTAGGTATATCCATGAGTTTTTAACCGATTTTCTTCATCTTTAATCGATGGTAATTGAAAATTTTCTTTCCAAAACCCTAAAAGATTTGCCCCGTCTGTTAGGCTGACTGATTTTCTTACCATATTTTGCTATGATACTTATTTTTTCTACTAAGTTGTGTCCTTAATTAGGCTTTATGAATTTGGTCCTACTCTATGCTACTGAATCTCGACCCCTACTTAATTTGATTAGTTGTTTACCTTAATTAATTATCCTTGCCTTGTCTGCATTACTACTAATTGTCTCCTTAGTTTGAAAACTTTATGAACCTAGCCTTAATTGCCTATCCTATACTGGTACTATTTTTGAAATCTTTCCTTATTTGTTATACTCCAGCCGTGTATGATTTCTTTCCTTATTTGTCACCTGCCCTTTACCATTCACACTGACTCCCTTAATCAAAGGGAGATTCGAACCAATTTTCTATGCTGAGTTCTATAATTACTGAAGAATTGATTCTTGCCTTATTTTAACCAGTTTTCAAACTACTATATAAATGACTCTCTTCTACAGTCTTAGGACGAACAATAGTTTAGAACACTCACACACACTCAAATCTCTCTTCTCTCTCTGCTACTTGTGCTAACTACTTGTCTATCTGGCTGCAAGCCAAGGCTAGACTGTGGAACTCCTCTTGCTTTACTTTTTGCATTTTGCTTCCGTAATTGGTATGTTCCTAGTTCAATTCTGAAACCCAACTCTATCTGCTCCATGTTTGTTAGTTTATGTCTCCTTCTACATTGACTTAATGGCTCATGTGTTTAATTGCCCTTCTTGTTTACTGCTTTATTCAACATGCTTGAGTTTTGCCCTCTCTTGTTCAAGTGTAATCAGCATGTCTACTTGAGTTCTTATTTATTTCCCTCAACTAGTATGTCGTGTTAGTATCATAGGCCTCCAATGTACTTGATTAGTACTAAGTGGCATGATCAATTATGTGTAATAAACCCGTGTCCTATCTCTATGTCTGATTGCCTCTTACTATCCTAATTTCGAGCATGATTCCCTTGTTAACTCTTTGAAGTAGTAGTTTGTAGGCCAATCAGTTCCTACTTGTGCTTTGTGTTTGCTGGTCTATATACTTCTCTTCTCATCCATGTCTATGTATTTATGATTTGTGCTCTCTATGTCTACAACCCCTTACTTCCCTACTTGTGAATGTTGAAATGATACTACACTTTGAGTTTGTTCGGTGTGTGCTGGCTTGTTCCAAGTTATTGTTGCTTCTATTCCCTTCTCCTTTTCAAAACTGTTCTGTTGTTTTTTGCAAACTTATTTCAAACATGTTGTTTCAAAACTATTTTCCAATTCAACCCTTTTTTCAAACTATGACAAGCACTCCCACATATACTCTTAGACCACTAGGTTCTGCCCCTTTTGTGTGAGCCTTGCCTTGGGACCCTTGAGCTCCCTCTGAACTTGGACACATAAAAGTTGGTCTTTTCCACACTGCACTTACTCTGCCTTGGCTATGAAATCTGGGTGTGAGCACTTCCCGGGATCCCTTGAGGTCCTTAGGGAACTATAACACACCCAGATGTGATGACTATGGAACAATCTTGGCACCTGAGGTGGTTTATTACCTAACACAGGGATGAAGTCCAAATCAGGTGTTGAAAAGTCTGGGCCTATTTCAGACTCTCTATAATATAATTTTCACTTTTCTCATGTAATTCATTCACATGGTCTGTAATAATTTGTAAACAAACATTGGGGTTTGAATAGTGAAATAGGGGGTAGTTATGCATATTATAGATATCAAAAGGGGTAGAAGCCATGCTTTAGGTCTATATTTCCTGTATGTGTAGTAGAAATCAAGCTCGTAGGTCTAATGTATATTGTTTCAGCATCTCATTTTTGACATTCTTATCACTCAGAAATCCTACTTTAGGATACAGGGTCATTAAAACAAAGATTGCTACTTTTGCATATTTCATAGCATGCTCTATAATGTCGTAAACGTTTTCTGCATTTTGAAATCCTGCTTTAGGAAATTCTGCAATCCTGTCGTGCACTTTGAAACCCTGCTTTAGAAATTCTGCATATAAACCATCATGAGCTTTATACATGCATCTTAGATACCATGTTTTAGGATCTCATTCGTATTTCCAGTCACACTTAGTGTAAACTGCTGATTATAAATGAGGTAAAAATAGCTTCACATTTGACTATCCTGTTTAAAATAAACTGGTAATAATCCCTGCATTTTATAACATCTAGAACAGCATGCTCTTACGCAAGAATGACTTATGAACTTCTAATGGTTCTGGTAAATGCTTAGGCAAGCCTTAGGTATCCAATCTCTTATAAAACTGGAAACTTCCTCTCTGTGTGTACTGCTTAATGATTAACATGCTTAAAATCAGTAGGCAAGCCTAATTTGAACTTCTTTTCTGAGTCATGTAATAGATCTGGTTCTGCATTATCACTTAGATACCATGCTTAAGATATGAATTTATACCTAATTGTGTATGAGTCATGTTGTCTATGTGCATTACATGTGGATGTGTATCTGAGCCTTCTATTTGTTTCTGTGTTTTTCCTCTTAAATGCAGTCTTATGTGTTCTTATTTGATGCCTCGTATTTTGCCTTTAAACCTGAGGGTCCGCCTAGAACCTTTTCCTTTTTAGGATAAGAGTCATAAATTCCTCCAGGACTGATAGGAAGGGACGGGTAACAACATGCAATAGGGGTCGAGACTAACCCTCCTTTTAATTACCTTCACGGGACGGGAAAGGGTAGATATGAATATGATGATCGGTGCGTTAATATCATGTCTATCCCCTCTTTGAGGAGTGTCATACCGGGTATTGCATTGATGTGATCTATATTACAAACAAACCTAGGACACCCCTTTACATTCATAAGCATGCTTAGATTGTAACTTTTTTCAAAATCTCGCTTTTTCACTAATTGTTTTTCAAACCCCTGTGTATTTAAATCCCCTATTATTTGAGCCCTACTTGTTTATTTGCTAATCATACAAATTCTCAAAAATTATTTGGTCGGGAACCACACTAGTGGATCCTGAGGGGTGCCTAACACCTTCCCTTTAGGATTATTTCAAGCCCTTACCCTATCTCTGGTTACCAAACGTAGTTATAAATGAACCCTATAGGTGTCCTAACACACCTTAAATCATTAGGTGGAGACTCTTCAGAAATGCAAATCCCTTTCCCAAAAGGAAAGAGTTGTCCCATAACCAAAAAATATCATAAACCCGATTCCGCAAAGGAAAAAAGGGGGTGCGACAGCATGGCGACTCTGTCGGGGATATTTAGGCTTTTACATATCATTTTTGTGAATTTGTACCCCTATCCTATGTGCAATTACTTGTTTAATTCCTTTAAGCGTTTAATTTCTTTTTCAAAAGCAAAACTGACCTATCTTTCTTGTTTCCTTCCTTTACTGTTGCTTTAAATTATAAAACTGCTATATTTATCACTTTCTTAATGTGCAAATACATGTCAACATGCTTTTAATTATTGCATAATCATGCTCAACATCATACTTCACTCGTGCCAAACAAATATTATAGCAATGCTTGAAGAGTGGTTGCGCCCTTCCTATATCATTAACCATCTAAATTCGGAAAGGCTTATTTGCGGTAAGACTTGTCGATCAGCGATGCAGTCGATGTTCTGTGCCTTCCCCCTTGAGTTGTCCGCTAAAGGGTACCAGTCTAAAACCCCATAGAAACCTTACTTTGTTTAAATTGTGCATACATCATGGTCAAATCTAGCCGGGTCAGTTATGTTGTTCACATAATGTTCCTTTAAGATAGCTTTGTCCAAAAGTCCACTAGGTTTCCCTAAAACCCAAACAGACATCATCACGTTCTGTTCATTTATTTGGAGAACTAAATGTTTCATCATGTTCGGTGGGGGTATGGTCTTAACCCTTTTGTTTTGCAGAAAATAAAGAATGAGGTCCCCAGCTTCGGTATGGTTAGCACACCCTTACTCTTGCTAGACTGGTGGAGGAATCTTTCGTCAAATGACCATATCGATGAATGGAAAGAGAGGGCAGCCAAATCCAGCAAAAACCTAGAATATCTGGAATACAGCATGTTGGAATTGGAAGGAAATGTGAGGAAGAGAGTCACCGATTGCCAGAACGCTGAGAGAAATGAAGGAGAATATTTGGCAAAGGCATATTTACTAGTGAACCTACGCGAACTGGAGGATTTGATCAATGGGAACATTCAACCTGAGAAAGGTCCTTCTGGGACCAAATAGATAGGAATTTACTTTTTCGCTTTATGAATGTAATAAGGCCAATGGCCATCAGTGACTTTTATTTCTTGCTTATTTAGTGTAGTTTTGGGATTCGCCTATCATTATCAATAAAATGAGGCATTTAGAATTAAGAGTTCTCCAAATCTATTTGTCGCTAGGCCTACCTCAGGCACAAAGAGGTTCCCAAATTAGGACACGCTTTACATTCCCACACTATGTGTTTAAATATTGCAATACTTTTTTTTTATAATCCTCACTGACTTGATTACCTTTTGTTTTTATTTTCATTTTATTATTTCCCCTCCCCAAAGGTTAGTTTGTGCACTCTGGCATCGTCATCTTATTTCACAAGATCCAGGGGCCCTCCACCCACTCCTCTTAGTCCCATTAAAGGCAAGAACAAAGGCAAGATAGAAGATTTAGACAACATCAGGAAGGAGAACATAGTTGAATGGGCAAAGACCACTAATGGCCACAGTATTCGGGTTCCTAACGAGAATGTGTCACAACTTGAATAGAAACTGTTAAAATTCTAGGAAGAGCTCGATCAGGTTCGGAATCTGGAAAACCTGTCATTTTCCCTCAACACCCCAGATATCAACTTCCCCAACGCTCAAAACCCTACACCTCCTCAAAATATCCCAAAACAACAGAATCATCCCGCTCTTCATTATCATGCTGCTCCACTAAAGAACCAATGTAACACCTGTCATACCTCAAACAACACTCCACTACTCATCCCAGAACCTCAGAACTCCACAAACAACCATTTCCACACCCATACACCAGGCCACCATAACACTCATATCTACGTGGAGACCATGCCACGCTCTACCCAACCTATCTCAGGCACACCTGAGTTTGATGAAAAGGATCTGCTTATCAGGAACTTGGCCGAGGAACTAAAGAAATTGACTAGTCGGATTCAGGGCGTTGAGGGGAGCAAAGTAATTGAGGGGCTCAATTATGAGGACCTTTGCATGCAGCCTGATGTCGAACTGCCTGAGGGGTACAAACCTCCCAAGTTCGAAATATTTGATGGTACGGGTGATCCAAGGGTCCATCTAATAATATATTGGGACAAGCTGGTTCGAGTAGGGAAGGATGAAAGAATCCGCATGAAGTTGTTCATGAGGAGTTTGAAAGGAGATGCATTATCTTGGTACATCAACCAAGATCCCAAGAAGTGGTCAAGCTGGGTAGGCATGGCGTCTGACTTCATGGACAGATTCTGGTTTAATACAGAGAACGATCCAAACGTGTTCTATATCCAGAATTTGAAGAAGAAGCCCACTGAGATGTTTCGCAAGTATGCTACTCGCTGGAGGTCCGAAGCTGCTAAGATCAGACCTGCCCTAGAAGACGAGAAAATGAACAAGTTCTTTGTCCGGGCTCAGGACTCGCAGTACTATGAACGGTTGATGATGATTGAGAACCACAAGTTCTCCGACATTATCAAACTTGGTGAAAGAATTAAAGAAGGTATTAAAAGCAGTATGGTTACAAACATCGAGGCCTTGCAAGCTACAAATAAGGCTTTACAATATGGTGGTGTGTCCAAGAAAAGGGAAGTAGGGGCCATGATGGTTGCACAAAGGACCAAGTCTCCCCTCAAATACCAAGCTTACCCAACACCTCCACTCATATACCAGCCAACCAAAAATTACCAAGCACCCTCACCTTCATACCAAGCTCTGCCACCAACTTATCAATCATCTTCACCTCCTACATATCAACCTACTTCACCCAGATACTCCAAACCTGCTCATGTCTGCCAAACTTATAATGCTCAACCATCCCATTATTAATCACCCCCTGCACGCCAAAACTTCTCTAGACCCTGACCTAATTTTGATCGGAGACCTCTAAAACAATATACAGTCATCGCTGAACCCATCAACCAGCTGTATGAGAGGCTCAAAGCTGCTGGTTATGTCATCCACATCCCTGCTGTAACCCCTGAGAATCCTTCTCAATGGGTTAACCTTAACAAGTCTTGTGCATACCACTCCGGCATGAAAGGGTACACCATCGATGAATGTTGCTCCTTAAAAGAAAAGATACAGTCCTTGATTGATAACAAGATCATTGTGGCAAAGGAGCCCGCTCCAAACGTCCTCAACAACTCTCTGCCAGACCATAAGGGTGGATGTATCCACATGATTGAAGTAGAAGATGACTAGGATCCCGAGGGATCAATCGGGTTGATCGTAGAAGGTGATGACCTAAAGAAACCAACAATTACTCTCAATCAAATCATAGTTCAGATCTAACCGTCTGAGGACACTGAGGTGAATATTTCTGTACCTCTTGAGTTTGAAGCAGCGCCATCCGCAAAGACACCAACACCAATAGAGGATGAATTCGTGTCTCCGACAAATGCACCCGCACCATTTGAGGTTGCAGTCTATCCACCCAAGGCACATGTTCCGTTCGAAGTGAGGATAGTCGCGCCGGTCCCAGTGGCAATGTCAACCATGCCACCATTCTATTAAAATGTCGTACCCTAGGACTATAAAACCGAGGCGAGAAGAAAAGGCAAGGTTAGGATTGAAGAAACTATCGCAGCACAAGGTATGACAAGAACTGGTAGAGTCTATACCCCTGAACATCTAGCTGAATCAAGCAAGCAGGCCTCTAATTGGCCAACCCTCATTGAGACAGGTCCGGACACCTTTGGAGGAAGGTACATGCCAAGCAATATTCGGTCATGGACCAGTTAAACAAGATGCCCGCCCAAATATCCATTCTCTCTTTGCTGCAAAATTCTGAGGCACATAAGAATGCTTTGTTAAAGGTGCTGAATGAAGCGTACGTACCAAGTAACATCACTAGCAGGGAAGTGGCTAATATGGTAGGACAAGTGCTAGAAAGCTAGAAGATCACTTTTCATGAGGACGAGCTGTCACATAAAGGGCAGGGGCACAACAAAGCACTGCACATCACTGTGTAATGCGAAGATTATTTCATCACCAGAATCCTAATCGATGGAGGTTTCAGTCTTAACATTTGCCCGCTGGTAACACTGAAGAAGTTGGGTAAAGGGCTGCATGAGATAAAGGATAGAGCAATCAATGTGAAAGCCTTATATGGTTCTCAGAGGTCCACCATTGGTGAGATTAGTCTATGCCTACAGATAGGACCAACCTGGTTCGAGGTCGATTTCCAGGTAATAGATGTACCAGCATCTTACAACTTGCTGCTGGGATGACCATAGATTCATGCTGCTGGGGCCGTAGCATCAACGCTGTATCATATAGTAAAGTTCGAATGGAATCACCAGGAAGTGATCATTCACGGCGGCGGTAGCAACCCTATATACAGTCGCCAGACCATTCCGGTGATCGAGGGAAGAAGGAAGCTGGGTGGAGAAACTTACCAGCACATTGAACGGGTCAATGCTATCGACAAAGACAAATGGTGGGATAGCAAAATCAAGAGTATACTGAGTTGGATTGGGTACGAACCTGACAAAGGGCTTGGCAAGAACCTCCAAGGAATCTCTAAACCCATAAAACTCAAGAAACATGGCACTACCTTTGGTTTGGGATATGAATACACCTGGGAAGAATTCAATAACTGGTCGCCACCATGGTGCGGTCCTTACTATCTGCTAGAGCAGCCAATACCGCATCTTGAACAGACCTTCCAACAGGCTGACATTATTTATGGGTCAGATGAAGAAGAAGCACTTGCAGCAGTGAAGAAGTTTTTTCTAGAGGATAATGATATGGACTTTTGTGTTATTCTCGAGGAGGAGGGGGAGGAAGGCCCTTCCATACAGGCTGTGAGCAGAGGGGAACATCTCAAGAATTGGACTATCAAGAAAACAAAGCCTGACGAGCCTCGGGGTAGCAAGGCCAAAACAAGCATTATTCACTGTTTTATTTATTAATGATTTTCTTTTCGCTTTTTTCAATTCCCGCAATAAGATCTTCGATATTCAAAATAGTTATTCAATTTATCAAAAGCATTTCTGATTTTTCTTATGAATTAATATTTATTGCTATCGTTTTCCTCCTTACTTTGCCAATACAACGTTACTATTACTTATCTTGATGAACCAATAACTGTGACATGCAATGAGACAACGCAACAAACGGACATTGATTCTGAGGAAGATGACATACCTGACGAGATTGTCAAAGAAGTTGAGAACTTTGAGAATAGATCTAAGTTCAACCTGGCCAAGACCAAAATTGTCAACCTGGGAGATACAGAAAACATTAAGGAAACTCGAATTAGCATTCACCTATCGCCATCGGAGAAGAAAGAATACATAAAATTTTTAAAGGAGTATGAGGACATATTTGCCTGGTCGTATGATGAGATGACTGGTCTGAGTATGTCTATTGTGGCTCACAAACTGCCAACCAATCCAATGTGTCTGCCGGTAAAGCAAAAGCTCAGAAAGTTTAAGCCTGATATGAGTTTGAAAATCAAGAAAGAAGTCACCAAGCCGATCAAAGCTAAGGTTCTCAGGGTAGTATAATAACCGACATGGGTAGCCAACATTGTGCCAGTACCAAAGAAGGATGGGAAGTTTAGGGTCTGTGTCAACTACCGGGACCTCAACCGAGCCAGTCCGAAAGACGACTTCCCTTTGCCAAATATACACATCCTGATTGACAGTTGCGCCAAGCATGAGCTGCAGTCATTCGTAGATTGTTTCACTAGTTATCATCAGATATGGATGGATGAGGAAGGTGCTGAGAAAACAGCTTTCATTACGTCGTGGGGAGTGTACTGTTACAAGATGATGTCATTTAGCCTGAAGAATGCAGGGGCCACCTACATGAGGGCCATGACTACCATTTTCCATGATATGATAGACAGGGAGATAATGATATATGTGGATGATGTTATTATAAAATCCAAGAAGGCTGCCGACCACATAGAAGATCTGAGGAAGTTCTTCAATAGACTGTGGAGATACACCCTAAAACTAAACCCTGCAAAGTGTGCATTTGGGGTTCCTACTGGGAAATTGCTTAGGTTTATTGTGAGCCGCCGAGGAATAGAACTGGATCCATCGAAAGTCAAAGCCATTCAAGAACAACCGCCGCTAAAGAACAAGAAGGATGTGATAAGTTTCTTGGGAAGGCTTAACTACATTAGCCGATTCATAGCACAGTCTACAGTTATCTGTGATCCAATCTTTAAGATGTTGAATAAGGACGCCGCCACCAAATGGATCGAGGACTGCCAAAAGGCCTTCGACAGAATCAAGGAGTACTTGTCAACACCACCAGTCTTAGTCTCGCCCGAGCCAGGTAAACCCTTATTACTCTACTTTGTAGTGTTAGATGGAGCTTTCGGATGCATTCTGGGGCAGCATGATAAAACAGGGAGGAAGGAACAATCCATTTATTATCTCGATAAGAAGTTCACCCCGTACTAGGCCCGGTATTCTCTATTGGAACGCACCTTTTGTGCTTTGACTTGGGTAGATCATAAGCTAAGACTTTACTTATGCGCCTACACTACATATCTCATATCGAGAATGGATCCCTTGAAGTACATCTTTCAAAAGCCCATGCCTACCGGCAAGCTAGCCAAGTGGCAAATCCTGTTGAATGAGTTCGACATTATTTATGTAACTCAAAAAGTGGTCAAAGTATATGCACTGGCAGACCACCTTGCTGAAAACCCCGTGGATGGAGGATATGAACCCTTGAAAACGTATTTTCCTGATGAAGAGGTATCGTTAATAGGAGAAGACATTGCAGAATCCTATGAAAGTTGGAGAGTGTTCTTCTATGGAGAAGCAAAGTTCAAAGGAGTTGGCATAGGAGTAGTCCTAATATCAGAAACCGGTCAACATTATCCGGTGTCTGCCAAACTCAGGTTCCCCCACACCAATAATATGGCCGAGTATGAAGCCTGCATCTTAGGACTCAAAATGGTCATTGAAATGAACGTTCAAGAGCTACTAGTGATTGGAGATTCAGATAGACTTATACATCAGGTACGAGGAGAATGGATGACCAAGAACTCCAAGATACTCCCTTATTTACATCACGTATAGGAATTGAGAAAGAGGTTCATGAAGACAGAATTCCAGCATGTTCCCAGAATCCAGAATGAGTTCGTCGATCCATTGGCTACCCTATTATCTATGATACAACATCCAGACAAGAATTTTATTGATCCCATTCCGGTGAAAATCCATAATCAGCTAGCTTACTGTGCCCATGTTGAAGAAGAAGCAGACGGAAAGCCTTGGTTTCATGATATCAAGGAATATTTGGCAAAAGGAGAGTACCCAGAGCTTGCAAATCCTACTCAGAAATGCACACTTCAGAGATTGTCTAACAACTTCTTTCATAGCGGAGGAATCTTGTATAGGAGGACTCCTGATTTGGGATTATTAAGATGTGTTGACGCAAAGGATGCATCCAAGCTACTAGAGGAAATTCATGCTGGTATCTGCGGTCCATATATGAACGGTTTTGTCTTAGCAAATAAGATACGCCGGGCTGGTTACTTTTGGATGACTATGGAAACGGACTGCATCTAGTATGTCCGGAAATGCCACAATTGTTAGATACATGCAGACATGATAAAGGTACCTCCAAGCAAGCTTAACACAACAAGCTCACAGTGGTTGTTCGCCACCTAGGGAATGGATGTTATTGGAACAATCGAGCTTGCTACTTCCAATGGACACAGGTTTATCCTAGTAGCCATCGACTATTTCATCAAATTGGTCGAAGCAGCATCTTACAAAGCAGTGACTAAGAAAGTCATGGCAGACTTTATCCGCGACCGCATTGTTTATCGATTCGGAATTCTAGAGTCAATCATTACTAATAATGGCTTCAACCTCAACAGCAACTTGATGAAAGCTATGTGCAAAACTTTCAAGATCAAACACAAGAATTCCACAGCCTACAAACCCAGATGAATGTAGCCGCAGAAGCTACCAACAAGAATATCAAGAAGATATTGAGGAAAATGATAAATAATCACAGATTGTGGCACGAGAAGTTATCATTTGCTCTTCTGGGGTATCGTACCACAATCTGAACATCAACCAGGGCAACCCCCTATATGCTGGTTTATGGTACAGAGGCAGTCATTCCCGTTAAGGTGGAAAATCCTTACCTAAAAATCATACAAGAAGCTGAGCTCGACGACGCAGAGTGGGTAAAAAGTTGTTATGAGCAACTAGCCCTTGTAGACAGAAGGAGAATGAATGAAGTATGTCATGGTCAACTCTATCAGAACAGAATGTCCATAGCCTTCAATAGGAGAGTCAATCCAAGACAGTTCACACCGGGGAAGCTGGTGTTAAAAAATATTCTGCATCAAGATGAAGCCAAAGGGAAGTTCTCTCCCAACTGGAAGGGTCCATACATGGTTCACCAGGTTTTGACAGGGGGAGCCCTCATACTTGCAGAAATGGACGGAGAAGTCTGGCCAAAGCCGATCAATTCAGACGCAAGAGTTACTATGTGTAATCTTTATGCTTTCCTTATATGATGTAAATTGAACAATGCCTGACCTGATTCCCATTTAAGAGGGGATACGTAGGCAGCCCTATGGGTTTGTCACAATTCAATAAAAATTGCATTTCCCCCACAATTGGAAACTGGGGCAGAATTTTGAGGAGGACCCTCAAAATTCCAAAGTGATTTCAGCCAATCGCCACACAAGTAGCAGTCAGAAGCGTCAACCCATCAACTGGGGCAGAACTTTAAGGAGGACCCTTAAAATTCTGTAGCAAGAGCGGTTGCAATGTCCCAAACCACGTCACAGTCATCGGTTCATCTAAAAGCTATTTTTAACTATACATTTATGTCATACTTTTAAAAATAATGCATGTTTATTATTGAAACTGATTTGTTTAGCAATGCTACCCCAATAATACAAACAGTATCACCAGATCAAAGCCAAACGAGTCAAGCAAAAGCTAGCAGGGATACGAGCTAACCTTACCCCTTACAAAACTCACAATTTTTCTTTGGATGCAGTTACTAGGATTAGACATACTGTACGCCCACGGGACAAACATTATCCAAAATACAATTCTCAGAACCGTTGCACTTACCAACATTTGCTATCAGTACACACCAGTGATGTACCGTATGTCACAATGCTCCCAGTAATCACAACGCCGCAATCTGCTATCAGCTAAGAAAACTCTACTGTCAGTTATTATCTTATTTCTTTCATAAGGCTACCATTCTGCCTTCCGAGGTTAAGCTCTACCTCTTTCTGCATCTGCATTCTTGCATAAGGCTACCATTCTGCCTTCCGAGACTAAACGCTGTCTCCATCTGCATCCGCATTGCATAAGGCTAAAATTCTTCCTTCCAACTTGCATAAGGCTACCATTCTGCATTCCGAGACTAAACGTTGTCTCCATTTGCATCTGCATTGCATAAGGCTACCATTCTGCCTTCCGAGGTTAAGCTCTACCTCCATCTACATTTGCATTTTTGCATAAGGCTATCATTCTGCCTTCTGAGGCTAAGCTCTGCCTCTAATTTTCTTCGAAACTAAGCGCTATCCCAAGCACTATTTATCTCGCTTCTCTTACGGGCTAAGCTCTGCCTTTCAATTCGCAAGACTAAGCTCTGTCTTGCTCGCATCATACTACTGCATCCTTCATGGGCTGAAATATCGCCAACTCATCCAAAAGCGTCATCGTTTGAAGGCACCATCTTCATAGCCCGAGAACACCATGTCATGGTTTGAGGATCTCTTTCGATCTCATGCATATCATTATTTAAAGGCATCATGGTTCGGAGGCACCATCTTCATAGCCCGATAACATCATTGAATGTCCTGCGAATCCTTCATCATATGCTTCATGGCCCAGGACATCATGGTCTAAGGACGTTATCCTCATCGTCCGAAGACAACACTCATGGTCCAACGGGAATTTGCATCATGTTTAAATTTATGCACAGTATACGCTTGTATTGCTTCTATTTGCAGGTAAGATGGCAAGCAACGGCTACTCCAGCAGGAGCGATCCCGCTCTAGTTCCCTCAGCTATATCAAACCTAACCATTCCCGTAAACCGTCCACTCACCCAACCCCAAATGTTGCGTCCGTTCTTGAAATCGCTTCATCGGTATACTCCGCCGGTGGATCCTGAACTACATACGGCCTAATTCCTATAAAAAAAAGAGATATGTAGGCAACTCAAAAGCCGTGTGAGGCCTAAACATCTCCAAACCATTTCGCTCAGTCAAAATTGGCCATCATATCTTTACCCAACAACTCTTTCATCTTTCCCGGGTAAAGAAGGGCAGCTGTTGATGCCCAATTTTTCCCTATATATTTTCAATACGCAATATATCTTCAAAATAGCATATATATATATATATATATATATATATATATATGTCCAAGGTTTTTATTTTTTCCATAATTTTAAAGTTTTAAATTGATTTATTTTCTCCTTTTTATCGATAAAATCCCCAATAATTATTTCCAAAATTGTTATTTTTGATAATTCATTTATTGGATTTCTATATTTATGCCAAAATATGGCTAAGGAAATTTTTATATATTTTTTTAATTATATTTAGTATTTTTAAAGCTAAATTGCACATAATTGCCATATTAGCCCTTTTAAGATTTAATTATGTTTTATATATATAAAATTGTATGTTGTATTTTTAAATTGCTAATTATGTATTATAAATTATTTTAGCATTTTTAAATTATTTTTTTAGAAATTATCTACTATTTTTTATAAATTAAATAGGAAAATGGGCTATTTAAATTTTGGCCAAATTGGCTTTCAAATCTAGCCTAAATCCAACGGACCCCCGACCCAATTAAAAAACCCACCGAACCCAAGCCCAAACCTAAACCAAACCCGGAGCCCACCTATCCATTTAATCTTGACCGTTGATCTCCCAGATCAATGGTCCCCATTATCAATTCCATAATTAATCCCAAGGGACTCCCAAACCCTCTCATTTTCACCAAACAGCCGCCCTAAAACCCCTTTCCTCTCCAATTCTCTCTAAGACCTAAACCTAACTATAGCCGCCGCCACCTAAAACCAGCCCTAATCACTTCGATCCTCACTCGATCCATGGATTCACATGGTTGTTTGAGACGTATACTTGTCTCCTACATCTCCTGGTTGCCCGTTTTTGTAATTTCATGGAAGGATCTCGAAGAGATCTAGACCAGATCTTGTTCAAAACTCTCCGAGAGCCTATCTATGGTCTTTTTAATGCTATTTTCCGGCCATCCATGGCTGTTCGAGTAAGATCCATGACTTTTTCGGCTAAAATCGATAACTTTCTAAGGTTTTCTCATCTTCTCTGGGTTCTCTGAAACCCTAACTCTTGATATTTTTCACTTTTCTTTAGATCTGTCTTAGATCTAGAATATCCATGAGTTTTTAACTGATTTTCTTCATCTTTACTATCTTCCGAAAACCTCGTTTGCTACTGCTCGATTCTTCTTAATTCTTCTCAGATCTTTATAGATCTAAGATGATTCAAGTATTGTTAAGTATTTTCCTCTAAAAATATCTTGTTTTAACTAGCTATTTCAATTTTAGTCATTTTTTTCTAAAACTAGGGTTTCTCGGAGTTCTTTTACGCATGTTCTAACTGATTTCGTTATGAACCCTTTCCCTTGTTTGTTTTGACCGATTTTGTGCTCTTACTGCTTTTAACTTGACTCTGTTAAAAGCCCCTTTTTAAAGATTTTCTTTACTTTGTTTCTATAATTTTCCTTACTTTACTTCTCTGAGTGTTAGCATGCTTTCTTTACTTCGTGTCTGTGTGTTAGCCTGCATACGTGAGTCCTGTGGTTAATCTGCTATGAATATGTTTTCCTGAATCCCTAACCTACTTATGTCGCTTTTGTATGAATATGCTCACTTTGTTTGTTCATCTTTTGCTTCTTTCTGTGACTATGCTTCAAATATATTTTTCTTGCTACATTTGTGGACCTCCTCTATTTATATGATGAAAGTATAGAGTCATGACTTCCTTTTGATCAAGTTTGGTTTCTTTAATCTATGGTGATTGAAAATTTTCATTCAAAAACCCTAAAAGCTTTGTCCCGTCTGTTAGGCTGACTGATTTCCTTACCATATTTTTCTATGATACTTATTTTTTCTACTAAGTTGTGTCCTTAATTAGGGCTTTATGAATTTGGTCCTACTCTATGCTACTGAATCTCGACCCCTACGTAATTTGATTAGTTGCTTACCTTAATTAATTATCCTTGCCTTGTCTGCATTACTACTAATTGTCTCCTTAGTTAGAAAACTTTCTAAACCTAGCCTTAATTACATGTTCTATACTAGTACTATTTTTGAAATCTTTCATTATTTATTATACTCCAACCATGTATGATTTCTTTCGTTATTTGTCACTTGCCCTTTACCATTCACACTGACTCCCTTAATCAAAGGGAGATTCGAACCAATTTTCTATGATGAGTTCTATAATTACTGAAGAATTAATTCATGCCTTATTTTAACCAGTTTTCAAACTACTATATAAAGGACTCTCTTCTACAATCTTAGGACGAACAATAGTTCAGAACACTCTGACACACTCAAATCTCTCTTCTCTCTCTGCTACTTGTGCTAACTACTTGTCTGGTCGGCTGCAAGCCAAGGCTAGACTGTGGAACTCCTCTTGCTTTACTTTCTGCATTATGCTTCCTTAACTGGTATGTTCCTAGTTCAATTCTGAAACCCAACTCTATGTGCTCCATGTCTGTTAGTCCATGTCTCCTTCTACATTGACTTAATGGCTCATGTGTTTAATTTCCCTTCTTGTTTACTACTTTATTCAGCATGCTTGAGTTTTACCCTCTCTTGTTCAAGTGTAATCAGCATGTCTACTTGAGTTCTTGTTTATCCCCCTTAACTAGTATGTCGTGTTAGTATCATAGGCCTCTAATGTACTTGATTAGTACTAAGTGGCATGATCAATTATGTGTAATAAACCTCTGTCCTGTCTCTGTGTCTGATTGCCTATTACTATCCTAATTTCGAGCATGATTCCCTTGTTAACCCTTTGAAGTAGTAGTTTGTAGGCCAATCAGTTCCTACTTGTGCTTTGTGCATGCTGGTCTATATGCTTCTCTTCTCATCCATGTCTATGTATTTCTGATTTGAGCTCTCTATGTCCATAACGCCTTACTTCCCTGCTTGTAAATGTTGAAATGTTACTACACTTTGAGTTTGTTCTTTGTGTGTTGGCTTGTTCCAAGTTATTGTTTCTTCTATTCCCTTCTCCTTTTAAAAACTGTTCTATTGATTTTTGCAAACATATTTCAAACATGTTGTTTCAAAACTGTTTTCCAATTCAACCCTTTTTTTTAAACCATGGCAAGCAATCCCACATATACTCTTAGACCACTAGGTTCTACCTCTTTTGTGTGAGCCTTGCCTTGGGACCCTTGAGCTCCCTCTGAACTTGGACACATAAAAGCTGGCCTTTTCCACACTGCAGTTACTCTGCCTTGGCTATGAAATCTGGGTGTGAGCACTGCCCGAGATCCCTTGAGGTCCTTAGGGAACTCTGACACACTCAGATGTAAGAAAGACTATGGAACAATCTTGGCACCTGGGGTGGTTTATTACATAACTCAGGGAGGAAGTCCAAATCAGGTGTTGAAAATTTTGGCGTGTTTCCGAC
Source organism: Nicotiana tabacum (assembly GCF_000715075.1). Classification (NCBI taxonomy): domain Eukaryota; kingdom Viridiplantae; phylum Streptophyta; class Magnoliopsida; order Solanales; family Solanaceae; genus Nicotiana; species Nicotiana tabacum. The sequence goes on along the minus strand of NC_134084.1, from coordinate 73,093,703 downwards.
TCTCTATAGTATAATTTTTACTTTTCTAATGTAATTCATTCACATGGTCTGTAATAATTTGTAAACAAACATTGGGATTTGGATAGTGAAATGGGGGTAGCTATGCATATTATAGATATCAAAAGGGGTAGAAGCCATGTTTTTGGTTTATATTTCCTATATGTGCAGTAGAAATCATTCTCTTAGGTCTCATGTATACTGTTTCAGCATCTCATTTTTGACATTCTTATCACTCAGAAATCATGTTATAGGATAAAGGGTCATTAAAACAAAGATTGCTACTCTTGCATATTTGACAGCATGCTCTATAATGTCGTGACCTTTTTTCTGCATTTAAAAATTCTGCTTTAGGAAATTCTGCAATCCTGTCGTGCATTTAGAAACCCTACTTTAGGAACTCTAGATATAAACCATCATGAACTTTATACATGCATCTTAGATACCATGTTTTAGGATCTCATTCGTACTTGCAGTCACACTTAGTGTAAACTGCTGATTATAAAAGAGGTAAAAACAGTTTCACATTTGATTATCCTGTTTAAAATAAACTGGTAACAATCCCTGCATTTTATAAAATCTAGAACAGCATGCTCTTAGGCAAAAACGGCTTCTGAACTTCTAATGGTTCTGGTAAATGCTTAGGCAAGCCTTAGGTATCCAATCTCTTATAAAACAGGAAACTGCCTCTCTGTGTGTACTTCTTAATGATTAACAGGCTTAAAATCAGTAGGCAAACCTGATTCAGACTACTTTTCTAAGTCATGTAATAGATCTGGTTCTGTTATTATTACTTAGATACCATGCTTAAGATCTGAATTCAGACCTTAATTGTGTATGAGTCATGCTGTCTATGTGCATTACATGTGGAGGTGTATCTAAGCCTTCTATCTGTTTCTGTGTTTTTTCCCCTAAATGCAGTGTTATGTTTTCTTATTTGACGCCTAATATTTTGCCTTTAAACATGAGGGTTTGCCTAGAACCTTCCCCTTTTTAGGATAGGAGTCCTAAATTCCTCTGGGACTGATAGGAAGGGACGGGTAACAGCATGCAATAAGAGTCGAGACCAACCCTCGCTTTAATTACCTTCACGGGGCAGGAAAGTGTAGATATGGATATGATGACCGGTGCGTTAATACCATGTGTAGCCCCTCTTTGAGGAGTTTCATACCGGGTATCGCATTTATGTCATCTATATTACAAACAAACCTAGGACACCCCTTTACATTCATAAGCATGCTTAGATTGTAACTCTTTTCAAAATGTCGCTTTTTCACTAATCGTTTTTCAAACACCTGTGTATTTAAATCCCCTATTTTTTGAGCCCTACTTGTTTATTTGCTAATCGTAAAAATTCACAAAAATTGTTTGGCCGGGAACCACACTAGTGAATCCTGAGGGGTGCCTAACACCTTCCCCTTAGGATATTTTCAAGCCATTATCCTATCTCTGCTTACCAAATGTAGTTATAAATGAACCATATTGGTGTCCTAACGCACCTTAAATCGTTTGGTGGCGACTCTTAAAAAATGCAAACCCCTTTCCCAAAAGGAAAGACTTGTCTCATAACCAAAAAATGTCATAAACCCGATTCCGCGAAGGAAAAATGGGGGCACGACACGCACCTGCGACCCTAACCTCGCAGGTGCGGTTACACCAGTAGACAATAGCCTCAGCACCTCCATAAGGCCAAATTCAATCCGTTAACCATCCAAAATCCATCCAAGGCCCCCGGGACCCCGTCCAATCACACCAACCAGTTCCAAAACATAATGCGGACCTGCTAGAGACTTCAAATCACCTCAAACAACGCGAAAACCATGAATCGCACTCCAATTCAACCTTAATGAACTTTAGATCTTCAAACGTCTACATTCGATGCCTAAACCTATCAAATCATGTCTGATTGACCTCAAATTTTGCACACAAGTCACATTCAACATTACAGACCTACTCTAGCTTCCGAATATGGAATCCGATCCCGATATCAAAAATCCACTTCCGGTCAAACTTCTCCAAAACCTTCAAATTTCTAACTTTCGCCAAATGACCCCTGGACCTCCGAATCCACTTTCGGACGCGCTCCCAAAACCAGAATCATCATACGGAGCTATTCCTAGGATCGAATTCCCAAACAGACATCAATAACATTGAAATGCACTTCAACCCAAGTTTATGAAATTCTTCCAAAATGCCAACTTCCACAATAGACGCCGAAACGCTCCCGGGTCATCCAAAACCTGATCCCGACATACTCCCAAGTCCAAAATCATCATATGAACCTGTTGGAACCTTCAAATCCTGATTTTGAGGTACTTTTCTCGAAAATCCAACCTTAGTCAATTCTTCCATTTTAAAGCTTCCGAAATGAGAATTTTCTTTCCAAATCAACTCCGAACTTCCGTAATTCCAATTCCAATTCCGACCACGCATACAAGTCATAATACCTGAAGTGAAGCTGATCATAGCCTCAAACTGCCGAACAACGTGCTAGATCTCAAAACGACCGATCCGGTCGTTATAGTTATTGTCCAAAATGCCTAAAGATGTCATCTCTACAAGTACTTCTAGGAATACCTTTAAATAAAAGGTTATAAATTCTTTGAATATAAGTAACAAGATATGGTGAAGCAGCAAAACTAAAAGGTAAACAACCTAAAAAAATTAATTTAGCTAATTCTTCCCGCTCTTTCACTATATCATATTTACCCATTAAACTGCCAGTACCCGGGTTAAAATTTTGTTGCCCACCTTCCTCATCATCACCCCATGCAATAGGGTGATTATCTACCATGTGCCTACGAAGTTGACCTGTTCCCCCTTGCTTACCTTTGGTCTCATGTTTATAAACTTCCTTACAAATTTGACATATCTTCTTCTAGTCTTCCAAAAAAATTCCAATCCTCAATTCCTCTTAATAGGGAGGGGAGTCCTACCTGTATTACCACAACCCCCACCCTTAGTACTTTGAGTTTGACTAGCATTACCAGGTGTAGCTGGTGGTGTTTCAAGATTATCATGTGATTGAATATCATCTAAATTATCATCTATACCATAATTTTGTTGAAGTTGCTCATAATCTACATTTAAATTTTCAGATAAACTTTCAAAAATATGTGTAAAGCTACTAGAATAACCAACACCACCTCTTGATTTATAGGAGTATTGCTCTTACTACTACCATCCCTACTAGTACACGCTTTTTTGGCTGCTCTAAATATATCATTTATATAAATTAAATTAAGAAATTACATTAATAATTATAAATAATAAAATAAAAATATACACCAAATAAGAGAAAGAGATGGAACGAGTGTACTACTAAATTTGATATCATACTTCAGTTGTTACTTGATATTTGATGATATTGAGTGTTGATACCACACTTCACTTTATTACTTGATATTTAATAATTATAATTTTGTAGTGGCAAAAGTAAATATTTGATGAAACTTGAAATAATAAGTAATTGAGAATTTAAGAGCAATAAGCAATATTATCAAGAGAGAATTGAGAGAGAATTAGAGTAGTAAGAGAGCAAACTGTAAGAAAAAATAAAGAAGAAGGGGAGCTATTTATAATTTTTAAAAGGTTAAAATTATAATTTATCAATTATTAGAGGTGGGGAGGGCGGCTATTTTCTAAAGGGGTAGGCCAAAATGGCTATTTTGGCAAAAAGGGTCGTTGCCCAGCGGTCGTTTTTAAATTTGGCCGTTGGAAATGGTCCAGAAATTAAAAAAAAATTACAGCGGTAACCGGGCTGGACCGGGTTGTAGCCCGGTAAAAGCCTGGTAACGGGTAACCGGCCTAACCGGGTCCCCGAGCACCAGTTACCAAAATATGTTCGTTCCCTCCTGGCTTCCCCCCAACCCTCCCCAACTCGTCCCACCCCTTAGCATATCGGGCTGACCCGGGCTAAACCGGGTCGAACCGGGCTGTATTAGGGCTGGCCCGGCCCGATTAACAGGTATATTCAAAGCCTTTTAATGATTGTCAATGGTAGAGAGTCAAACACCTTCAAAATTTATTGATTACCAATTTTAATTTGAACACTAATTCTGCAACATGAAAGGAAATTATTACGTTAAAACGATTGAAATTCATTGATAAATTCCTTTAGTGAGATTCGTTTATCTTTTTTACCTTTTAAAAATAGATTTTGCATTAGACAAGATAGTTACTGAATTTGTTTTCCTATATTTTTAGGACTTTAAAATTAACTAAATTAAAAATTTTAAACTATTCTTTACTTTTTTTTGGTCGGAAAGATAAGTTATATTATATAAACCTTAAAAAGATACAACACACTTGTTAAGTAGATGAATTAAAGGCATCCTTTGTACAAAAGTAGCATGACTAGTAGTAGAACTAGTAGTTAAACTAGACAGACTAGTAGTAGAAGTAGTAGTTAAACTAGACAACATAGTAGTAGTAGTAGTAGATGGCACACTCCTAGATATACTATTAGTATTACACAAAACATTTGAGGCAAAAGGTGATTTAACTGAAGCAGTAGTGCTTCTCCTAATTAGCCTTCTTTGTAACGTGCCCTGTTGATCCTATGTGTAGGAGGGCGTAGCAAAAAGTGGTGGTTTTCTAAAAAGTAAGTAGTGCTCCTTTGTATGCATTGCTCCATATGTAGCTAAGTTATCAACAACACCATTTTACTCTCTGTAGATATGTTGTAGAGGTGGACTATCCAGCTGTCGAAGTAACGACTTGTAGTCATTAATAATATTAGTATATTGGATTGTATGTGATTGAAACATAGCTATAAGTACTTGTGCATCTGTTTCAATGACGAGGGGCTTTATCTCCATTTGTGCAGCAAGTTGGAGTCCCATGAGAAGTGCAAGAAGTTCTATTTGTACAGTTGTGCCTTCTGGTGCACTTCCTGCAAACCCTATAATCCAATGTCCTACATTCCTAAAAACACCACCAATGCCATATTTGCCCTTGCTTGATGAGCAGGATCCATCAATATTTAATTTATAAGTGTCTCGATTTGGTGGATGCCATTTTATACACAGGTGTTAGGGGGTGAGGTTTTTTTGGAGGATTTGTGAGAAAATAATATTCAGCAACTGGTTTAACAATATTGTAGTTGTAAGAGTGCACTTTTTGTTTTTCTAGTAATCGTTTTTTTCTTATTGTCCAAAGTTGCCACATGGCAAATGGAATTACTGTTGTGTATGGAATATTCTTAGAGGTTAATGATGACACTGTGTAGAAAAGTTGATGCAACCAGTTGAGAATGGTATATTGTGTCATAGGAGTAGTAAGGGTATTAATTGGAATGCCTAGAGATGTCCAGAGCTGTCTAAACTGAGGACATTTCCAAAATATATGGAGGATTGTTTCCGGGCATGTGTTACATTGTTGGCATGTGTCTAAATCAATGATACCTAGTCGTGCAAGATATGCTGCTGTTGGGAGTCTGTCATGACACATTAACCATAAGAAGAAACTTATTTTTGGTGGAATATGAAGTTTCCAAATTCACTTATAGGATTGAGATGTGTGTATGCTCGTTGAAAGAATATTCTGTATTAAGGTGTTGTAGATTGATTTTGTGGAAATTTACCGTTGTCTGTTAGAGCCCAGTAAATTTGATCAGGTGATACATGTGCGGTAGGCATGTAAATTTTGGCTATTAAAGATTTTAAACTTGCTGGTAAAGCCATAGGTAAATTCTCCAAATGACATGCATTATTGTAGTAATAATGTGAGACCAATTTCCTCTCCTCATATTGTGGTAGTGGCCCTTCCATGTAGTTACGAAGAGTGGTATTTGAGAGGATCCATGGATCATTCCAAAACCTAACATGTTGTCCAGTAGTAAGATTCCAATTGTACCCTAGACGACAGTAGGACCAGCCTTTCATAATATTACGCCAAGTATTGGATCCTATGCCTTTGGAGAGAGGAGATGGTCGCAAATTATTATGTAATAACACGTGTGCCCATAGTTGATGTGGATTATTAAACAGTCTCCATGCAAGACTTGCATGTAGTGCTTTATTTTTGCTAGTTAGGTTTTGTATACCTAATCCCCCTTGTTGGATAGGTTGTGTAACCTTGGACCATTTTACCAAATGAATTTTTTTCTTTTGTGGTGTTGTACACCAGAGGAAATTTCGTTGGTACCGATTAAGGTAGGTAATTATATAAGCAGGTATTTTTATATAATACATCAGATGATTAGGAAGTTTGTTTAAAGTAGATCGTATTAGAGTCACCCTACCAGCCCTAGTTAAAAAATTTGTTTTCCAGCCTGCTAGTTTGCTTTTGAAATTGTTTAGTAGGAACTAATAATCCTTTTTTGATTGATCTTTATAAAGATGGGATACCCTAAATATCTGCCAAAACTTTTCTTTTCGTCCATATGAAATAGTTGAGAAATGCTTTGTTTGATTTGGTTTGTACAATTTTTTGAGAAATAAATTTTTGATTTCTCAAAGTTTATAGTTTGACCTGACTACTGTGTGAACTGACTGAGAGTATTGAGAATTGAGTGAGATGTTGTAGCAGTTATTTGAGACGTAAGTATAATGTCATCAGCAAATAACAAATGGGATATTTGAGGTCCTCTTTTTGCTAATGAAATGGGCGTCCACGCCCGATAATCTACTGCTGTGTTTATTTTTCGTGATAACATTTCCAGACATAGAATGAAAAGATAGAGTGATAACGGGTCACCTTGTCTGATGCCTCTCTTTGGTTGGAAATAATTAATGGGATTACCATTAATTAATATTGAGGTTGAAGCAGTAGTGATACAAGACATAATCAGTTTAATAATATCTGAGGGGAAATTTAAAGAAATTAGTGTGTGATGAATGAAAGACCATTCCAACTTATCGAAAGCTTTTTCTAGGTCCAGTTTGAGTAGCATTTTAAAATTATTACCCTTGGTTTTTGCAAAATTACGAATTATTTCTTGCACAATTATAGCATTGTCAGCTGCTCTTTTGTTTTTCTGGAAACTGGACTGACTAGGATGAATAATTTGTTCTAGTATTGGTTTTAGTCTGTTCACGATAATTTTTGTAATAATCTTATAGATGGTATTACAAAGGCTGATGGGCCTGTATTGAGAAATTGTGGATGCATTGTCTTTTTTTGGAATTAGGCAAATATAAATTGTATTGATTGAAGGGTCAATCTGATGATCCTGGAAAGCCTTATAAAAGAAGTATTTGACAGAGAAGCCTATAGTGTCCCAATATTTCTGGTAAAATCGAGGATGAAGACCATCCGAACCAGGAGCCTTTAACGGTTGAAACGAATTTATAGAATTTATGACTTCATCATTTTGTAAAGGGTGTATTAATCGAAGATGGTCTTCTCTCACAAGGACATTGTGAGGGAGGATTGTAGTTTTTGGGTAAGAGACTGTGTTTGTAGTAGTGAATAAATTTTTGTAAAAATGAATAATATTATCCTTTATTTGATGGGGGTTTGTAATCCAGTTCCCACTTGGTCTTGAATAGCTGTTATTCGATTATTTCTTCTACAATTCAATGTGGTTAGATGAAAAAACTTTGTATTTGTGTCACCATCATTTAACCAACTTATATATGATTTTAACTTCCAAAAGTCTTCCTCTAATCGTAGTATATGATTATACTCTGTTTTTAATTATTCTTCCAAATTTTGAAGGAAGATACTGGTTGGATAATGTATGGAAGATTGAAGACCACCTAATCGAGCTAGGAGTTTCCTTTTTCTCTTAAAAATATTACCAATAGTTGATGAATTCCAGTCCTGCACTATATTAGTAAATTCATCGATAGCTGGTAATAACTGTAAATTATTTGACCAGGCTTGCTTAACAACAGTAGGGAAAGAAGGATGTGTAGTCCAAATTGTTTCAAAGCAAAATATTTTTTTATGAGGTAAAGGCCTATACTGTAGTTCAAGTTTGATAGGGCAATGGTCTGAGTGTGTACGAGGAAGATGTGTAACCATTGCCTCAGGGAAGAGATTTAGCCAATTATAATTGGCCATAACACGATCAATGCGTTCAAGTATATTAGCTCCATTATGTCTTCCATTAGTCCATATAAAACGACTACCTTTAATACCTAAAACTATTAAGTGACAATAGTTATAACATTGCATTAATTTATTTGCTCGTGCATTACTAATGGGAAGACCCCCAAATTTATCTGCTGCATGTGTTATTTTATTAAAATCACCTCCTATAATCCAAGGTCCTTTATAATTATCATAAACACATATTATATTTTCCCATAGAGATTGTCTAGTTGTCAAGTCAGTACTAGCATAAATGGCACTAAAGAGAAATTTAAAAGGAAAAGGGTGAACTTGGATGTGGCAGTGTATCTCCTGTGCAGTAGTTGCCACAAGTTCCATATTTAGAACATTTGAGAGCCATAAAATTGCTATTCCCCCTGCCTGCCCTATAGCTGCTACCTCAATCAGGCCATTGAAGTTGAAATCCTCATTTACGGTTTGGTGACTTTGACAATGAGTTTCCAAAAGAACCTCCAAAGAAAGCCTATTATAGTCAAGTAACAACCTAAAATTCCTTCGAAAATCAGCTGATTGTGCCCCTCTACAATTCCAAATTATAAAGTTCATTGTGTTGTTTTCTGAGTCAAACAGGTTACTTCTCCTTGGATCCCTCCAACTACTGCTCTCTGCTAGGCGAACACGAAAAGTAGGAAGTAGTAGCATGGCATATTTGCCTACCTCTGGATTTGTTGGGGGCCTTATCCGAAATGAGACCTTCATTAGTCTGTGAGGACACCTTACATATATTTTTCTTTCGTATTCCTCCTTCTGGACAAATACTTTTATCCCGTTGAGACATGCATGTAGTGGATGCATTTCTCTGTTGTAGACGATTACTACTTCTAGTTCGACCTAGAAGTTGTCGTCGTGTTCTGGTGAATTGGGAGGGTTGGGATGGTGAGGTGGTGACTGGGCTGGTGTTGGAGTTGATAGTGGTATTATTGCTTCTAAGAGAGGGAGTTGTGGTTCAGGATAGGTGTATGGTTGAATCCAAGGGGTTTGTAGAGTTGGTGATGGGTAGAAAGGCAGGTGAACACGGTGTGGATAAAGGTGTTTGGGATCCCAACCTTCTCACCTTTGCCTTACACATTTGTCAAGGCAATTGCCTAATAGGAGTATTATATATTTCGGTCCCACTTGCGTATCTGAATTTCATACCCATTGGTTTGCTACCTATAGCACTGGCTCATCATTTCACAACCATTGCCTTTTGAATGAAAGAATTAATTCTTCAACATTAAGTTAGATTATTAGATTAAATTAATTTTATTTAGCATGCTTTGGTGATTTAATGAATAAAATATAAGATACTAATTATAAATAAGTCATAGTTATGTACATTAAAATATACCTATTACAGTAACAAATAAATAAAGAGCTCAATTAAAAAAACTTTGAATATAAAGAAATAAAGAAGAAAATTCCCCAATATTCCAATACTTAAGAAAGATAATAATTGGATTAATAGAAAATAAGAAAGATAATAATTGGAGTAAGTGAAGATAAGGAAATCTCACGGCAGCAACGTTAAAATTTCATTTCTGAATCATATGCTCCTTAGCTAGCTAATTTATATGTTTAAATCAATTTTAGTTTCTGTTTTAAATTCTAGGTAGGAAGTCCTAATATTTAAAACTTTAAACTCTATTTAGATTTTACCACTTCACTTTAAATAAATATACAAAATTGAACACCAACTTAAACATTTAAAATTTTAAGCAAGTTACCTCACACACACAAAACTAATTGAGAGGCAACTGGACCTTACTGCAGTGGTGTAATTAGTTGTTTGTATTTCATCTCGTGTTACGTATCTTAGTTCAAGTTACTAGGGTCGACTTCTCAATTTATGAAAATAATTCGACTTTAATTTTATTTCATGAAAGTTTGATCTCCTTATAATTGGTAAGACTTATTTGATTGTGTTTCATTTATTGTAACGATCCGATCAATCATTTTGAGCATTTGCACTTCGCTCGGTAGTTTATGGGCATGAGTAGCTCCGTAGGATGTATTATGACTTGTGCGAATCGTCGGTTTTTGTTTTCAGGTTATTCAGAATTGATTTGGAAGAATGATTCTCAACTAGAAAGCTTTAAATTGGAAGAGTTGACCAAGTTTGACTTTTTAGTATTTGACCTCAGATTGGAGTTGTGATAGCTCCGTTGGGTGATTTTGGACTTAGGAGCACGTCTGGATTGTTATTTGGAGGTCCGTAGTTAAATTTATGAAAAGTTGAACCGGGAGTGGACCTTTTGATATCGTATTCGGATTGTGGTTCTGGGAATTAGTATAGCTTTGTTATATCATTTGGGACTTATGTGCAAAATTTGGGTCCATTCCGGATTGTTTTGCTATGTTTCAGCACGAGTAGTGGAAGTTAAAAAGTTCAAAGTTTATTAAGTTCGTTTTGAGGTGTGATTCGTCGTTTCGATATTGTTATGTATGATTTAAGGCCTCGAGTATATCTGTATTATGTTATGGAACTTTTTGGTATATTTGGATGAGGCCCTGAGTGGATCGGGTGAGTATCGGACGAGGTTCGGATCATTTTTATTTCATAGCGCATTGTTGAAGGGTGCTGGTTCTGGTGTTTCCGCATCTGTGGAATAATGGACGCAGATGCAAGTCCGCAGCTACGGACACTTGTTCGCAGAAGCGAAGGAAGGCTTGGCTGGAATAGATCGTAGAAGCGGGAATAGAGGCGCATCTACGGCCGCAGAAGCGAAGGTCTTGGGCGTAGAAGCGAGAGTTAAACCGTTTGTCATCCGGACACTTCTACCAGAAGTTATGACCAAATTACCAAAGCAGCGCAGAATTTTACACTACTGCGTCGCCCCATGCGGCGCCCGGCGCGCCGCGCCTGTAGGAATTCCAGAATGGTCCGAAATTTGAATTCCAGACATATTTTGAATAGACGCCCTGCACCCCACGGTGACCCACGCGTCGCGGCTGTACAAAAACGGGTTTATAAGACCCGAATTCCATTTCATTTAACTCATTTGGGGTTTGTTTTTTTTGGGATATTCTGGTGCTTTTAGAGAGAGAGAAGAGCAATTCTAGAAAGAAGAAGAAGCTCAATGCCTTGTTCATCAAAAATCTTGTCCAATCCTTGAAATCCAACAAGAAATCCCTCAAGATCTTCATCTAAGAGGTAAGGATCTATACAATAGACTTTAATTTCGAGTTTGGGGTATAAGATGGGTTATTGAGGTATGATTCTTGGGTGTAATAGTATTATGTATACATGCATGTACAAATTAGGTTTGTGGGAAGATTGTTGAACATAAACAAGTAAAGATTGGGTTGGGGAATGAAGGAAATCTTGTAAAAGAGATTTGAAATCAAGATGCACAACTTGTAATTGATAAAATTCTCAAATGAGCTAGAATTATGAATACCTTCCTAATTTTTGTTCAATTTTGTTATGTCTCAAAGTATATTGGGATTGCTAGAATTTCCGGAACATTGTAGTAACTTAAGGAAAGCTTAAACAAGGTATGTATGGCTAAAACCCCCTCTTCTTAGAAATTGAGCTCCCATGGTGTCTCCGCATATGTTGTAAGTCCAGAATTTGATTTATGTAGTATTCATTATTTCAAAGGATTTGGTGTTGCAAGAAATATATGTGAAAGATGTACCTCAATGTGTTCAATATGCTATTCTTGGTAAATTGGGGATATGTGAAGAATGTGAAGTATATGCTAAATTGCCTAGATTTCAAGTCAAGTTTAAATTGAGATTGTTATACCAAACTATGTGAAATCCTCTATGGGTAGAGATGTTTGAAATAAATCAAATGAATTTGGGAAATAGAGTATGGCCAACGTGCCGAGAACTTGAATTATAATTGTGCCTATTGATGCCTATGACATGAGGAAATATGAAACAGATTATGAAATGAGCCTTGACTCTACTTTCCCTAAATGACTTCAATAATAAAATGCCCTAAAGGCTTTGTACACAATTTATGCCCCTAAGTGGCTGTTCGAGATAGTGTTTTTGTCTTTTAAGTACATCCAATGTGATCCGGGTTGTTACATACTTCGAGGTTGAAATTGTATATTATCGTGATTGGAAAAGAGTAATTCAAGAATAATTGGTGTAATTTCTTGTTTATGCCTTTGATGTGTGTTTCTATTGTGGTTTGGTGTGTCTCCTCCTTTTTGGAAGAATCCTTTGTGTTTAAAGTTCCATTGATAATGAAATTGTGGTGTATGATTTCTGAAATATTGTATATGCCCATGATTCATGATTCCTCTTATGTGTACTTGACATCTTGGAGTGAATGGCTTGTTGTTAAAATTGATATTGATGTAAAATATGGGGGAAAATAGCTCGAATCATGAAATGTGGCCTAGTGCCAAGGATGATGTGATAATTGTGGCCCCAAGTGCCGATGAACTATATATGTGAAACAAAAATTGAAGTGAGATGATTAATGGAAAAGGGTAACATTTTGATAAGACGGCTTAGCCGATCGGGCCGTGATCAACTACCATGCTACACATATGGTGGTATTGTATTGATATTGAAATCGGAAAGTGAGAATGAAATTATGATTGAGGTAACGTCTTGGTAAGACAGCTTAGCCGATCGGGCCGTGATCGGACGCCAAGATATATACACATGGTGGTAATGTATTGATGATTGAAACTGGAAAGTGTGAATGAAATAATGGTAACGTCTCCGAGAGACGGCTTAGCCGATCGGGCCGTGATCGGACTCCGCTCAAAGAAGCGGTGGCAAAGTGGATAATGATGCATAGTGGGATGCTCCAATCTAAAATTTCAGAAACTATGTGAAAATCATTTGAACCTCCTTATATTGTTGACATGGTGCTTATTTGAAACTTTGTTGTCTTTATGATTTCCTCTTTATTCTTGTATGAAAGTTATTTCTAAATAGATGGTGTTTAGTTATACATACTAGTGTTATTCGACGGCACTAACGTCCCTTTGTCGGGGGCGCTATATCTTTAAATGGATGTAGGTGGTTCCATAGTAGGCAGTGTTGGTCGCAGCTAGTGACGCATCTTCCTTTTAGCTGATTTGGTGAGCCCCACTTCATTTCGGAGTCTTGTACCGTTGTTTCTCATATACTTTGTATTTATAGGTATATACGGAGCCTTGTTTCCGGCATTTTCATATTATTCTTCAGTTGTATTTAGAGGCTCCGTAGACAGTTGTGGGTCTTGTTTGGTATTGGAAATTAAATTAGAAATATTGGTATTTGGCAAATATGTTTTCCTTCATATCTATAAAAATTTTCACATTTTGGATACTATGGTTGAAATGGCTAATGAAAACAAAATGGAAGTTGTTAATGAAATATTTATAAAGTATGATTAATGGAATCCATCTCCTCTTTATTCATGAACTAGTTTGGGTAGAATAAAATCTAATAGGCTTGCTCAGTCAGGTTTACTCGGTTGAGCGTCGGTCGCCTTCCACGGTTTTTGGGGCGTGACACATATACATGACATCTGTCTACAAGCCTCTAAGAGTACATAAACGTCATAAAGGTCGGGACACATACCAATCAATATATGTCCAAAGCATACTGACCAAATAGGCAACTCCAGAGCAAGTGGAGTGCACCAACACCTTCCGCAGAGCTGATAGCCTACTAGGAGGACTATCAACCAGTCAATCGGGACCTGCAGGCATGAAACGCAACATCCCCGGGCAAAAGGGATGCTAGTACGAATAAAGTACCGAGTATGTAAGGCAGAAAAGCATAAATATGAACAATAATGTAAAGAGATGTAGAGAAAGTACAACCTGTAACATCTAGGTGCCTCTGAGGGATACTGACATGAAATGCATGATACATATATATACATAAACTTTTAAAAAGCATACGCCTATGTAGTCATCATCATCATCATCATCATATCGTAACCGACCTCGAAGAGGACTCGGTAAAAATGTACTCGGCCATCATAAGGCTCGGTAGAATTTTACCCGGCCACGTGAAGCTTGGTAAACTCAACTGATCAATGGTTGCACAATAGGTGTTGTACCCAGTCGACTATAGCGCGGCTCGGTAGAGTAAAATAGATACTATATATAATGTATGCTAGACTCATGGAATAACGTTCTAAGCCTTTCGGTGTGACTTAAGGTCGTTGCACATTCGATTAATATTATGGACATCCATACCCTCAATATGAACCTCAGTAGGATTCAAGGATCATACACACTTGCTTAGAATAACTTTATAAGGAAAGTACAACATGGACAACCTTAGTTGCTAGGAGTAGATCCGTTATGAAATAGCGTATTCATTTCACTTTAGGTCATGCCAAAAGAAAGAAGGAAGTGCCTTAACATACCTTAAACTCGTTGAGTCCTTAATATCTTCCAAGCAACTCTTCAAACAAGTCAACTCAATCTGTCATAGTATAAGGAGATTCAAATCAGTGTTGAGCAAAGGCTAAGTCTGTAACTTAAGTTAGTAGCTCATTTACGTAAATTCGGGCAGCATCTCCCCTGTAATAAGGGCATCCTCCAATACCATATACCAACAACAACAACAACTAGAGAAATTCATCAACATATAAATATCAATAACAAGACACCATATAACAACCACAAGTCACAACTACATCACGACGAGCGGCAAGCTCCGATTGCAATCTGTATAACCCATATCACCCCTTATAGACTTCTTAAATTAACTTAACAGTATCATTAAAATGATAATGAAGTCATTCATCAATGATTTCATCCTTATACCATATATTTATAACAAAGGAAACAGTCCACAACTCCAACTATCTTCAATTAGTAACTTTATTCACTAGTTCATGTCTACTCCATCCATTTAACCTAATCAACATCAAGATAACCTTAAGAACATACAAAACCACAATAAACATACCTCCTATAGTAACTTCAAGTTGAAATCCAAGTTATATTCAGCTTACAACAACCCTCAATGGCAATACAACACCATAGAAGTGACTTAAGCTTATCCAAGTATTATCTTGTAGTTTATCATCCTAACAACTTAATCAACATACAACCAAGCTTAAGCACAATTAGTAGGTTGTTATACTCACCTTATTCAGTAGCAAAAACTTGCACTTTCAGTAAAACACAGACCACAACAATCATCAATGACAACACAATCTCAAAAAGGTGTTGTTCTTCACTAGAACTAAGTTTTGATATTGAAATATGGTGTAATCACTTTGGAATCGCTTCAACACCTTGTGGTATCTATTTAGAAGGGTTAGGAGAAGTTTGGAAACGAAGTTGAGTTGAAAATGAGTTAAAAATAGGCGTCCAAATCATTTATAAAGTGAAGTAGGTCGACCATCACCTAAGTGGGTCCTATTGGGAGCTGCTTTTACAGTCTCGCAAAAATATGAATATCTCTCTACTATGATGTTGTATGGACAAACGGTTTAATTATTTAGACACTAGACTCGTAGATCTTCAATTTGGTAGGTAGATCACACCATAATTCCAAGTATGTTTGGAGAAAAGCTAAGCTATATTTGACCTAATGTTCAGCATATTTATGAATGTAAATTGTGATGACCTTCGCCAACTTTTGTTCCACAACTTGCTTGCCTTCAAAACGTAGCAAATGACTATCATACGACTAAATTAACTCATATAATAACCTTCTTATAATGTTAATAGCCCTAGTCTCACCCCAAAGTACATGTTATAATATTCCAAACTTGTCGACTTTTGACGAAACTTATTTTTTTCAATTGGTTTAGCTTCTAAGTTTTCCAACCCTCTTGGTACTCGTTATTAATGATCTTAAATATTTTTAACCTCCAAGGTAACATGATTAATTTACTTTATTTGCTTTCAAATATAATCTTATTTCTGAGCTTACATCAATTGACTTACGACGTACTCTCACGTACGAAAAACATGGGGTGTAACAGTTAGCTGGCTAGTGGAGTCTGCAGAAGCGGAGCTCGTGGCATAGAAGTGATACCGTAGAAGCGGCTCATGTGTTTGCAAAAGCAAAAATCGTTGGTCATAATGCTATAAGTTCGAGGGTTGGCCATTTTTATCTCACATTAAGCTATGGACATCGGAATAGGCAATTTTTAGAGCAATTTTCATCACAGGGATTAGGTAAGTGTTTTACACTCGGTTTTGATTACATTTTATGAATTTATCTTCATCTTGGCAGTTGGTTGATGAATTTTAAAGAGAAAATAGGGGTTTTTGCCTGAAGTTTCATAATGTGAATTTTCGAGTTTTGAACATCGATTTGGAGTCAGATATGTGTGAAACTAGTATAGATGGACTCGTAATTGAATGGGTTGTCGGATTGTGTAAGTTTTTTCATATTCTAAGGGCGGGCCCGAGTGTGACTTTTTGTCGGTTTTGGGTTTTGGTTAAGGATTCGACCTTTATTATTTGGAATTATTTCCTTGGGCTTTATTTGATGTATTTGAGTTGATTTTAGTAGTTTCGAGTCGTTCGGAGGTCGGTACATGTGGGATGACATTCTTGGAGCATCATTTAGCTTGCTCGGTATTGGAATTTGGTTGTTCGAGGTAAGTAACACTTCTAAACTTGGTGCTGAGGGTATGAAACCTCGAATTACATGCTATGTGATTGGTGTTGAGGTGACGCACATGCTAGGTGATGGGCGTGTGGGTGTGAACCATGTGAATTGTTACTCTGTTATTTCTGTGATACTATATAGTTACCAGATATTACATATAACCATGAAATTTCTATGTACTTGAGCTATTGAGTTGTGATCCATATTAGAAAACATGTCTTTGCTACATGTTTATCATGTTGGGACCCACTGAGGTCATTTTTGTTGTTGAGTTATCTGTTTTCATTACTTTATATACCCAGTCATGCGCATTCATATGCATTTCATATCTCAGTCTCTGTCACCATTTATTGGCATATCATATCATCATTTTAGGCTAGTTTCATGTTATTGTGAGCCCGAGAGACTGGAGAGATTGATGACTGAGTGAGTCTGAGGGCCTAATTACGAGTGATATTTATGAGATCGGGCTATAAGCCGCAGCAGTTATACTAATTTATGATAGAGCTTGGGCCTCTTTGGAGTCTGCACACACCCCCAGTGAGCGCGGTTGATTATATTGAGAGATGGACCTTTCCTGGACATAGATCTTGTCCGAAGCATTTATATACCTTCCCCACGGGCTGGATTTGGTCCTACTTAGTACTGAGTGACTATGGGTTAGTTGATTTATATATTTTGGGATTGATCTTCCTTGGGTCGGATTGTCCATATTTGGTACTGAGTGATTGAGCATGATGAGTGGAAAGTATGTGACAATGAGATTGAGTATTTTGAGAGTGTGAGTACATGAGTTCATCTCTGAGATACATGGAATTGGCATGCGCACATGACACACATTCATAGGGATGCATTTTTCTCATGTTGTATGGCATCACGTCATTCATGACTTCTCACACATATTGACATATGGGCATAGAGAGGTATTTTACCCTTGCTATCTGGAAATAAAAATGAAATATCCTATTTATTGTGGAATGGATTTTTGGAAAAAAATACAGTTTTCGAACTTACTCATATTTTTGACGATTTCGGTAAAGGATTTGGGTTTGTCACTGATATACTGGAAAAGTGGAACTATTTCGGGAAACTATGAAAAAGCTGAGCATTTTATCTATGAGTTACTTCTTTTATTACTTGCTTTACGTTGTTATGAGCTGTTGTTGGCTATAGGATGTTGGACATGACCTTTGTTCCTGCTCGTCACTACTTTCAACCTAAGGTTAGGTTTGTTACTTATTGAGTACATGGGGTCAATTTTACTCACACTACACTTCTGCACCTTGCGTGCAGATGTTAGATGTTGAGGTTGTTGTGTTCGTCGGGAGCTAGATTTGAAGATGTACATGCGTTCCAGTTGTAGATGCCTCTTGTTCATGGTAGCCTTATATTCATAAAACTCTGTTTATGTACTTTTTCGAACAAATGATGTATTTACTTCATACCAGCTTTGCAAATTCTATTCTTAAAAGCTCATGATGTACTACTAGTACTTGGAGAATATATAAGATTTAGATAATATCTTCTATTTAATTGTTTTATTAATTTTATTGGAATCACATATTGTTAATTGGCTTACCTAATGGGTTGGGTTAGGTTCCATCACAACTAGTTGGTTTTTGGGTCATGACAGATTGATATTGCAGCTCTAGGTTCATAGGTTCTACAAGTCATGAGAAAGTGTCTAGTAGAGTCTTTCGGATCGGTATGATGACGTCCATACCTATCTTCGAGAGGCTACATGGCATTTAAGATAATTTCCATCTTTCTTTCCTTATCGTGTGATATTGATTCAGCTTGAAGTGTAACTCTTTGAATTTCTTTCCATGTATTTGTATTGGCACATGAGTGCTCGGTATCAGCTGTGCATCGACGGCTTGTGATTTCCATGTACGAGGTGCAAGATGTGATTTTGGCGCGCTGATGATGGGCCTGTCTAGAGGACTTGAGGCTAGGTTTCAACTGTATCTTCAGCGTGGAGATTTCAGTTGTATGAGCACGTGCTTTTGGACTTATAAGTCTGCTGGTGCCCTTATTAGTGGAATTTGTGGCTCGATGAGTGGTTGGATTGCTATATGACGAATATGATGTGACTGTAGAAAGTGTCCAAATTGTTCAAAGGTGACGAGAAGTGTTTGCTTGAGATGTAGAATGGACTTTTGGGTGCCTGATTTTTACCTTGACTTAACATATAGTCTCGAGTTACGAGTGTGTTGAGGGAACTTCAAGTTGTTTAATTATGGAACGAATTAGATTTTCAAGTCTTGTTTATGAGTTCAGACTCAGGAAGATTAAGTGATGCCATAGTAGTTGTGGTTGTGGAATGGTATAGAGAGATGTTAGTTTGAGGCAAAGTAGGTGGGTTATCTCCTGCGGGGTGTCCTGAGGTTGCATGATCCCTATGTTATTTTTGTAGAGAGTTCTCTTTTAACAATGAATTTTATTTGTTGCAATTTAAGTTTGGGCCACTTGTGGAAGTTGGCTTAACTGTCACGAGGATGAATGCGAGATTTGCAAATGATTTGAGGTATTAGATGGTTTGTGTTACATGAGCTTATGACGGATTTAGTTGAATCTCACTGTGGTATTATGGCAGTAATGGGGTATGGTTATTGTAAGTTATCAGATGTTTTATTCCATGGCTTTGAGCCAAGTGGGGGAGTCTTATGTCGATGAGTTGATTGCCCGGTTATGTGTTGTATTGGTTTCGGTTTGAGGTATACTTGTGAATTAGTTATGACTTGTAGAGGTTGAGATCGAGGATGACTCGAGTAGGGGAATTTTTGGATACGGGTTTTATTACACTTTATGGGTATATGGAAATCACGGGATGATTTGAGTTTGTTATTCGTAACGGATGTAGTATGCATGGATATGAATTTGTTTGGTTGCATTAAGGTTGGGTTACTTCCTTGGGTTTTGGTGTGCTAATGGGGAACAGGTCGTTCAGTCCATTTGGTCAGTTTAATTGAGATTTGAGCAGAGTGGAAGGATCTCGAAAATGGTTCTAATGGATGCAAGATTTAAATGTAGCAATTGGGAACTTTTAGGATTTGTATATGGCTAAAAACTGAGATTTTCATTGGAGGGTGTTGAGACTCAATATTTCTATATTATTATAGATTCTACATTTTAGTATCAGGAAGGTGAAGAAAACAACTTTAGATTCGCAGAAGGTTGCTTCAGAGTAAGTGTCTTAGTTGTGGTACTTTTGGGGTGCTTAAGAGGGAATTCAGCGGCTTATGAGCCTTAGGGCAGCATGGTTCTATGCAAGAGTTTTTGGGGTGAGTTTTGGTTAAGGATCGTAGTGTTATAGCAAGGAGAAGTATTAATTTGAAGGCAATTCGGGAGGAACTCAGAGAATTAGGACAGTTTGGTTAGGGGTTGGATCAGTATGCTAATGGATGTGATTGGCTCTTTTGGTTCTTATGATGTGGTGAGTCTCTACAGGTCTTCTGTGGCAATTCTCTTGGGTTGTTGGTGACTTGCATGGCTTAGTTGAGTTAGGAAGATTCAGTTCTGATAACTTGGTTATGTACAAATAGGTTCCAAAGTGTTCTCAATGGTTTCTGCCACGGTTCGAGGTGTATATTTCCTACTGGTGTGTGGAACATGTTACATATTGGGATTTTCTCCTGGATGAGATCAAATGGAAGGTTTCTGACTAATTGAGTATGTAGTTTGCTGTGACTCAGAGTGGATTATAAGATTTTTGTACTTTTCATATGATGGCATGACAGATGTGGCGTGTTATGTGGGTTCGAGATTTGCATGTGCAAGGTCGCGAGTCAGTTTTGAAGGGAAGGTCCCGAATTCTTAGACAACATGGATGATTTCATATGGCTAGATGAATGATATTACTACTTGGTATTGTTTGAGAAGGGTGCATATAGTAAAAGGCACACTGTGTTTTGATTTATGGATACTTCATTGGGATTGCGGCACTCTCCTGGTTGATTGACTGCTAATTTTCAAATATTGCTATATGGAATGGAAGAATTGGAGAAGAATTCCTCGTGGGATGATCGTGTATGAGAGATGCGTTAGACATTCAAGCGGTGGAGCTGGGATCATATATGGTGATTTGTATGTTCTATGGATTTGGAGAACAGGAGTTCTCAGAAGCAGATTATTTCGTAGTTGTGGACTGTGAAAATATGTCCAAAGCTAGTCATAGGGTGGTATGTGTTATGGTTAGGACATTGTGGACCTTCGGAGGGTTATTTATCTATTTGTTGATGACTAGAGTTGATTTAGGGCCCATTGGTAGGCCCAATTAAGATGTGTATTCTACACTTGGTCGGATTGGTCTGCTCCGAAACTACCATTGTTGAGAAATGTGCCATTCGATTAGAGTTGACTTTATTTGTATATGATGTATTCTATGTGTTACTCTTCCATGCTACGAGAGGTTGTGATCTGTGGATTATATGGACACATGGTGCGGTTCAATTTGGGCTTTATAACGGAATTTGAGCGTGCATGATTGATTGTGCATTGGTTATGTCCTTTCGGGCTTGTGTGGCATTGTGTCATTTGCTTCTCTATGGTTATGGTAATGCACTTTGGGTACTTGATGTCGAATTACGCATGGTTGTTGATTTTAAGCATTAGGGCTCGAGGTATTTCATAAGGATCGGTGTTTTGATAGGTCACGCATTACAGCGGAGTTATGTTGAGTTATGATCCTTTTTGTTAGATTCACGTGTTATGGTTCTACGGTGTGTGATAGATTTTCAGCATTTTGTAGTGGCGGTACTTGTTGAGCTTGTAGGACGATTCTCTCGTTCGAGTCATTTTCCATGTTTGAGTACACTTGAATTGTTGCATGTTGGTGCACGGATTGCACAGTTTGTGGTTTAAGGTTGTATTGGTGTGACCTGTAAGTAGGGAGGCTGTATTTTTTAAGGTGAGGTTGCCAGACCGATAATGGGTGCTATCGAATTTGATTAAGATATACTTAGAAGTATAATGTCGCTGATCGGCTAAGAAATTTTCTATAGTTCTTGTCGAAGGAGAGGGAACCCCGTGACTTGTTGATCTGATGAGTGGTTATGAGTTCTGCGTGTTTCTTTCATCATCGGCAGTGTACGAAGTCTTTAGAATGAGGTTTTGTTTGACATGAGGTTTATTACCGGTATTGGATTATTTGAGCAGCTACTATGATCAAAAATTTTGCTATGCGTATGCGAGTCGTGTGGTATGTTTGGTGATTACATCTTGGGTTATGGTTATAGCTTAAAACAGCTTGCTCAGACTTACATAGTGTGTAGATGTGAAGTTCGGGTCTTGTAGTAAATTTCGGATGTTGGAAATTGGATTCTGTGGTTTACAGATTAAGGTTGAAGTAATGATCTTCAGTTATGTTATGTTATCGGGTGATTACATCTTGGGTTGTGGTTATAGCTTAAAACAGTTTGCTCAGACTTACATAGTGTGTAGATGTGAAGTTCGGGTCTTGTAGTAAATTCCGGATGGTAGAAATTGGATTCTGTAGTTTACGGATTAAGGTTGAAGTAATGATATTCAGTTATGTTGTGTTATCGGGTCTATATGGAATAGGGTGATGTGGGATCACCCCCGGATATGTGCATGGTAAGGTTACATAGCGGTTTGGCGGCTTTGGAACAACTTTGGGCATGTTCGACGATGAACATATATTAAAATCCAGGGAATTGACATCCCCCAAACCATTAGACTTCCTAAAAAGAGGAGTCCGGTCGCCATTAAAACTCTTCTCGGAAACCAAGGAAATATTCTACCCAATTCTGATACTGGGTAGGATTCACCAGCCGCTAGACATAGCACATAAGCCAATAGTAGTATGAATGGGACAAGAACTATTCGACCTCTTTCTAGAAAGGGCCTTACACACGTGGACACTGGCTGATCCCGCCGACAGGAGCAAAGGAAGATCTCTTTCGCCTACGAGCATTTGTATGAAGAAAGGAGTCTCGTACAAAGGGCTGGAAAGAAGGCTTTACCTTATTTCTGGTGGGTTAGTGTGTATCCATTGGTATTTTCTGTTTCTTCGGATGGTATGATGGGTCAATCATTTGCTTCATTGGTTCCAGCAGTGGCAGCTGCGGAATCTGCTACTGGGTTAGCTATTTTCGTTATTACTTTTCGAGTCTGAGGGACTATTATTGTAGAATAAGTGGGGGAGGATGTAATGATCCGACCGGTCATTTTGACCATTTGCACTTTGCTCGGTAGTTTACGGCATGAGTAACTCCGTAGGATGTATTATGACTTGTTTGAATCGTCGGTTTTGGTTTTGGTTTTTAGGTTATTAGGAATTGATTTAAAAGAATGATTCTCAGCTAGAAAGCTTTAAATTGGAAGAGTTGACCAAGTTTAAATTTTTAGTATTTGACCTCGAATTGGAGTTTTGATGGTTCTGTTAGCTCCATTGGGTGATTTTGGACTTAGGAGCGCGTTCAGATTGTTATTTAGAGGTTCGTAGTTGAATTTGGCTTAAAATGGGGAAAGTTGGATTTTTGAAAAGTTGGACCTTGAGTGGACTTTTTGATATCAGATTTGGATTGTGGTTCCGGGAATTAATATAGCTTTGTTATGTCATTTGGTACTTGTGTGAAAAATTTGGATCCATTCCGGGTTGTTTTGCTATGTTTCGGCACGACTTGTGGAAGTTGAAAAGTTCAAAGTTCATTAAGTTCACTTTGAGGTGTGATTCGTCGTTTCGATGTTATTATGCGTGATTTGAGGCCTCGAGTCGGTCCGTATTATGTTATGATACTTGTTGGTATATTTGGACGAGGCCCCGAATGGCTCGGGTGAGTTTCGGACGAGGTTCAGATCATTTTCGTTTTATAGTGCATTGCTGAAGGCTGCGGTTCTGGTGTTTCCTCATCTGTGGAATAATGGACGCAAATGTGAGTCCGTAGATGCACACAGTTTGTAGCAGAAGAGAAGTAAGGCTTGGTTGTAATAGATCGCAGAAGCAGGAATAGGGGCGCATATGCGGCTGCAGAAGCGAAGTTCTTCGGCACAGAAGCGAGAGTTAGCGCAGAAGCGTGTTTGGCTTCACACCTACGGTTGCATAGAAGCGGATGGAGATTTGTAGGTGTGAGGGGTCAGCTGGCTAGTGGAGTCCGCAGAAGCGGAGCTCGTGTCATTGAAGTGGCTCATTTGTCCGCAAAAGCGAAAATCGCTGGACAGAATGCTATAAGTTCGAGGGTTGGCTATTTTTATCACATATTAAGCTATGGACTTCAGAATAGGGCGATTTTGGAGCATATTTCATCACAAGGATTGGGATATGTGTTCTACACTCGGTGTTGATTACATTTCATGAATCTATCTTCATTTTGGCAATTGGTTGATGAATTTTAAAGAGAAATTAGGGGTTTTCCTCTAAAGTTTCATAATATGAATTTTCGAGTTTCGAACATCGATTTAGAGTTGGATTTGAGTTAAACTAGTATGGTTGGACTCATAATTGAATGGGTTGTCGGATTGTGTATGTTTTGTTGGATTTCGAGGTGCAGGCTCGGGTTTGACTTTTGGCCAGTTTTGGGTTTTGATTAAGGATTCGACCTTTTATCATTTGGAATTTTTTCCTTGGACTTTATATGATGTATTTGAGTTTCTTTTGGCTAGTTTGGAGCCGTTCAGAGGCCGGTACGTGCGGGATAGCATTTTTGAAGCATCGCTTGGCCTGCTCGATGTTGGAATTTGCTTAATTGGGGTAAGTAACACTTCTAAACTTGGTGCTGAGGGTATGAAATCCCGAATTGCGTGCTATGTGATTGATGTTGAGGTGACGCACATGCTAGGTGATGGGCGTACACCGTGTGAATTGTGACTCCATTATTTCTGTAGTATAGTGTAGTTACCTGATCTTACATGTAACCATGAAATTTCTATGTACTTGAGCTATTGAGTTGTGATCCATGTTAGAAAAAATGTCTAGGCTACATGCTTATCATGTTGGGACCCACTGAGGTCATTTGAACTGTTGAGTTATCTGCATTCATTGCTTTATATACTCAGTCATGCGCATTCATATGCATATCATATCTCAGTCTCGGTTACCATTTATTGGCATATCATATCATCATTTTGGGCTAGTTTCATGGCATTGTGAGCCCTGAGAGACTGGAGAGATTGATGACCGAGTGAGGCCGAGGGCCTGATTATGAGTGACATTTATCAGATCGGGTTGCATGCCGCAGCGGTTACACTAATTTATGATAGCGCTTGGGCTAAAGGAGCCCCTTCTGAGTCTTCACACACCCCCAATGAATGTGGGTGAATAAATTGAGGGATGGATCTTTCTTGGACATGGATCTTGTCCAAAGTATTTATATACCTGGGGATGGATCTTCCCCACGGTCTGGATTTGGCCCTACTCAGTACTGATTGACTGTTGGTCGTTGAAGTATATATTCCAAAATGGATCTTCTCTAGGCCGGATTTGCCATATACAGTAGTGAGTGATTGAGCATGATGAGTGGAAAGTGTGAGACAGTGAGATTGAGTACTCCGAGAGTGTGAGTACATGAGTTCATCTCTGAGATACAAGTCATTGATATGCATACATGACATACAGGCATAAGGATACATTTTTCTCATGTTGTACGGTAACACGTCATTCATGACTTATCACACATATTGACATATGGGCGTAGACGGGTATTTTACCCTTGCTATCTGGAAAGAAAAATGAAACATCTTATTTATTGTGGAATGGATTTTTGGCAAACTTACTCATATTTTCGACGATTTCGGTAAGGTATTTTTGGCAAACTTACTCATAAATGAAACTATTTTTTGGGAAACTATGAAAAAGCTGAGCATTTTATCTCTGAGTTGCTTCTTTTATTACTTGCTTTACGTTGTTATGAACTGTTGTTGGCTATTGGACGTTGGACCTAAGCTTTGCTCCAACTCGTCATTACTTTCAATCTAAGGTTAGGTTTGTTACTTATTGAGTACATGAGGTCAGTTGTACTCATACTACACTTCTGCACCTTGCGTGCAGATGTTGGATGTTGATGTTTCTGTGTTCGACAGGAGCTGGATTTGAAGATGTACCTGCATCCGGTTGTAGCTGCCTCTAGTTCATCGTAGCCTTAGATTCATAAAACTTTATTTATGTACATTTTGAACAGATGATGTTATTACTTCATACCACCTTTGTAAATTCTATTCTTACTACCAGTCCTTGGGGAATGTATTTGTACTACCAGTCCTTGGGAAATGTATAAGATTCAGATATTCTCTTCTATTTAATTGTTTTATTAATTTTATTGGAAATGAATATTGTTAATTGGCTTACCTAGAAGATTGGGTTAGGTGCTATCACGACTAGTTGGATTTTGGGTCGTGACATTTATAAACGTAACCACTAAGCTCTATGTTTAGTGGTTTTTGATTAAAAAATAATACAAAACCAATTGAAATGCTGGAATAATCATTAAATGATACTTAATACTAATATGATTAAATAAGAAAATGTGTATTAAAATTTTAGGGAGAGAGAAGAGTGTAAAATGGAGGAGTATATCGAGAAAGCTGGGAAAGAAGAGACATGTTTGAGTTCCGCAAAGACAAATTCAAGCAGATGAAAGAAAAGTTCTATGAGAAAAGCTGACTACCTTCCACATTTTAGTAGAGCTACAGCTACCGCTGTGTGAAACCCAAAGCCACAAAATTCCGAAGAAACGCCTTGGTCGGCAAGAAGGATGACCGGAAGTTCCTCAAGCTGTCCCTTATTAATAGTATGAGTATATTTTCATATATATATATATATATATAATAAGGGGCCATTTGAGGAGCTACCAGTCGTCCTCCTTGCTGACCAAAGGACTTCTTGGGAATTCTGTGGCTTTGGGCTTCACACAACGGCAACTGTAGCTCTGCTAAAATGTGGTAGGCAACCAGCTTTTCTCATAATATTTTTTTTTCATCTGCTTGATTTTATTTACAAAACTTAAACGGGTGTCTTCTTTCCCAGCTTTCTCAACGTACTCCTCCATTTTCCACTCTTCTTTCTCCAAGCTCTGTTTATGTGAGCTGCCTCCATAGTTATTAGGTGAGCTTTGTTTTTCCTATTTTTCCAGCTTCTCTGCACATCCTCTATGTTTGTTTTCTTAATTTATTATTCTCCGGAATCGTTGCTGTCACGCCCCAAAAATTTCACCTTTAGGATCGTTATGGCACCTAGTACTTAAGACTACGTAAGCCTATCACATAGCAAGATCAACAGAACCAAACACCAACTTAAATAATAATAATAAAAACTGAAAAATGCTTTAACATAACCTAAGGAAAAAATACAAAAGTCACAAAAATTCCAAAACCGGTACTACTAAGTCATAAGCTCTACAAGAAATGCATAATGTGTCTCAATATATAGAACTGTTTGGAATATAGTAAACAGTAATATGAAAATAGTAGAAGGTGACTTCGAGGTTTGCAAACAAGACAACATGTATACCTTGAAGTCTCCTCAGGAACTCGAAATCAGTCCATTAATGTCCGGCACGCTCAGAGGTACATATATCTACACAAAAATATGCAGAAATGTAGTATAAGTACACCATAGTGGTACCCAGTAAGTATCAAAACTACTCTTGATGGAATAGTGACGAGGTTATAGTCCCGACACTCACTAGATATTAAAGTTGTGCAGAATATCAATATAAAACTAACAACATGAAGCAAATCAATAAATGAAAACGGAGAGAGATATGTGACAACACAACAAATTAACCTAAACACAGTTCAAAATGCAAGTGGCTCAATAACCTAGAGGTACCTAGTGACAAATTAACCAATACAAAACTTACAACAAGAATCACCTAGAGGTACCACACCCAATAATCTCAAATCACATATCACAAGTCACCATTATGCCACCGCGTGAGCTTTACATTTTTAACATATTTGTCCCGAAATAGCTTCACGCGCATAAGCCCCCTTATCTCGCCATGTGTGCTTCACAATGAAGTTTTTTCCCTTATTAGCAACACGCTCATAAATGCTCTTATCTCGCCGTACGCGCATCAATGTACATATCGCCCTTATTCCACCGCATGCGCATCTCATCACAACACAATAATAACAATCACCCCCACCTCATGTATGCATGTGCCACAACATCACCACAATAACAATACCAATGACACAACAAGATATAGCCTATGGCTCACCCACGATGTGTACCATAATCATTGCAATAATATAAGAGTGCAAGTAGTGAACAACAAAATAACAGCATGTTTCATATAACAAACAACTTCAAATCAAGGTATATTAATAGCCTAAGGTCCAATCCGGTCATAACCAACACATACACCTGTGTACACACTCGTCAACTTATGTGCACATCGTTCGACATAGCACAAATATTCCAAATTAGACCAATCCGAAGGGGTTTCTCACACAAAGTTAGGCAAGATATTTATCTCAATCAAGCTAAATCAATCCTCTAATAAGCCTTTTCCACGTGAATCAACTTCCTAGCGGCTCGAATCTAGCCAAAATAACTTAATATCATAAATAAAAGTCATAGGAAACGATTCTGAATAATAAAGTTACGATTTTTAACTAAAATCAAAATGTCAACCTCAGGACCGCACCCCGGGACTAGACAAAACTCACACATTCCGAATGTTCATTCTGATATGAGTCAATATCATCCAATTCCGATCTCAAATCGGCCTTCAAATCATCAATTTATGTTATAGAAAAGTTTTTACTAAAATCACAATTTCTTCAATTAGATTCATCAATCAAACACTAAAATCGAGGTTGGAATCATGAAATATAAATAAATCTGAATTAAAAATACCTATCCCAATCTAATTCATGAAAATTTCTTTCAAAATTGGCCAAATTCGAGTTCTCTTACCCAAAATGTGATAAATGAAATTAAATCCCCTATTCAAGATATTTCTGCCCAATGTTTTCACATCTGCAATCACTTAGTCAATTTGCCGGAGCTGTATTAATGATAAAAATGCGGCATCTTTGCATTCACTTACCCAGATAACCAATTGCATATGTGGTCCAACATAACCATCACACCTGCGTGACCGCTCATGTGGATCCTTCATCGTAGAAGCACATTTGCTTCTGCAAAAAATCCTCTGCATATGCGGCCCTAACTCTACCAGCCCAAACCTCGCATCTAGCCCCCTAGGTTGTATCTGCGGCTTCGCATCTGCAACAAAGTTTTGCAGATGCAAAAACACCAATCCCAGCAAACATCAACAATGCAACAAAGTCTCGAAATGGTCCGAACTCAATCTGAAACACACGCGGAGCCCCCGGGACCCCGTCTAATCATACAAATCAATCTCAAAATATAACACGAACCTACTCGAGGCCTTAAATCATACCAAGTAATACCAAAACTACGAATCACACCTTAATTCTAGCTTACCGAACTAATGAACTTCCAACTTCCAAAACTTATGCCAAACCACAAATCAAATCAGAATGACCTCAAATTTTGCATGCATGAGCCAAATGACACAACAGACCTATACCAACTTTCGATACCATAATCTGAACCCGATATCAATAAAATCAACCCTTGGTCAAACCTATCAACCTTCCAAACCTTCAATTTCTAACTTTCACCAATTCAAGCTAAAACAACTTAGGAGCCTCCAAAACCAAATTCGGACATATGCCTAAGTCCAAAATCACTATACGATGATTTTTGAATCATCAAAATATCATTCCGGAGTCGTCTATACAAAAGTCAAACTCTGATCAACTGTTACAATTCAAGCCTCCAACCAAGGGACTAAGTGTCCCAAATCAATCCAAAACTCTCTAGAAACCAAACCAACCGACCCTGCAAGTCACGTAACCACAATCACACATATTTAAAGCATCATATACGAAATTCGGGGCTAAAACACTCAAAAAATTGGCCAGATCATTTCAACCGCTGGATGGAAATTATTTAAATAAGATAAAGTAGTTGGCCCATCAGTTTCAATTTTGGTTCTCAAGGTGCAGGTTCGAACGACTATGAATGGTGTTTGAGAATATGATTTACATTTATGTGATTATATTTCTAAATTTACTGATGGTTCCATTTATTTGTTAAACTGTCAAGGAGAGGAACGTGAGCTCTCATGTTTAACTAGGATAGTGTAAAGAGAAGGCAATAAGGTATTTGATCATTTGTCTGAATAAATTTATTCCATTGTATGGTTGTTTCTATACTGTGATTTTTAATCTATATGGTTGAAAGCTACTTATTTACACTGCCTAAGGAATAATAGCAGAGCTTGAGTATAAAATAAAATCATTTGTTATGAAATATATCTGTATACGGTCAAAATCGGGCTTGCCTAATTTTGTATGACTAACTGAGGTTGGGACAAAAGATCAAGGCCCGTCCCGAGTTATATCGGAGCATGGTATGGAGACGGATTGAAAAGCTCGTGGATCAATGTCCGATGAAGATCGATTTCGACCGTGAGTAAGACCAAAGTAAGAAATAGATCGAACAATATCGAAGAAGGCCTGCTACGTCGAATAACAGAAAGCCGAGATATTTGTGATTAGGCGAGGATCGTGGCGGAAATCTCGGTATATATCGAGTTAGGATCGGATATTTATCCTATCATGAGATTTACTTCTCTAATTAGAATTATACCATAAATAGGATTCCTCTACTATATAAAGAGGGTTCTAATTATTTTGTAATCATCTTACATTCATGCATATAAAAGCAATATATCACACTTTTATCTTTTGCAAGTTCTATTGTTCAGTTCATACTCTCAATAGTTTGTTCAGTTAGTTCGAGCGCAATTAGCTCAAGGGCTATAATTGTTCATCACACAGGTTTGCTTTGTTTTATTGTCAATTCTTAGAATTAATTCTTATATTTATTAGTATGTGCCAAGTGAAATCACATATCCTTAAACCACTTATAAGTTTAATTTTTATCCGATTTTAAGGGTAAACAGTTTGGCACCCACCGTAGGGCAGTGATTGTCTGGTATAATTTTCGTAACACACATTATTTTATGCTTGTTCTTTGAAGTCTCTTTGATTTCAGGATCAACATGTCAAACTCCCAACTAGCACACACACACACAGACAACGGCCTTGGTCTTCATGGTGGGAACGAAAACATAGCCACCCTAGGAAATGGAGTACCTCCAATTAACCCCGATGGAGCTCCGACCGTGGATCCAATTGACATCAGCTCTCATATTGCCATTAATGGGAATTTGGGCGTCGACCCTGAGAATAGCATCCGCAAAGATGCTCGAACAATCGATCAAAATGCACAGAGCGGTGAAGAAGGTGGAATTAGCCTTCGAATGATATTCGAGATGTTGCAGACTCATCAAGCTGTAATAGCACAACTCCAAAATAAGAATTGTGCACCAAGCATGATCGAGCTTGAGCCATCACAAGAAGTTGTTCAAAGAGCCGAATCGGTGCCAAATAGATCGAATGAAGGAGAATCGGAGATTAATCCTGCTATCGTAAAAATGTTCGAGGAACTAACGAAGCAAATCGAGACAGGGGAAAAGAAGATCGAGGAAATGATAAGAAGGTGGAAACTTATAACTCTAGGGTTGACCAGATCCCGGGGCACCACCAGTATTGAGAGGACTTGATTCCAAAAAGTTTGTCCAAAAACTTCTTCCCCCCGAGTGCGTCTCCGAAGCCAATCCCAAAGAAATTTTGTATGCCCGAGATTCCGAAGCATAACGGGATGACAGATCCAAATAAACATCTCACCTCATATACGAGTGCCATTAAGGGAAATGACTTGGAAGATAACGAAATTGAATCCGTGTTGCTGAAGAAATTCAAAGAAACTCTATCAAAGGGTGCTATAATATGGTACCATAATTTACCACCTAATTTGTTACGCCCCGCAATATTATGTCAATATTACGTCCCGTGGTATTATATTAAAACAATGGTATGCGCTGTAGTAATATGTTACGATAGTGTTACCATCTACAGTAATATATTATGATTGATGTTACGTCCTGCGGTATTAAGTTACGACAATGTTGTACCCGACAGTATTACATTACGGTGATATTACGCTTTGCAATAATAAGTTACGACGATGTTGCACCCTGCAGTATTTTACGTTGAATTTATCGTAAGGTAATTGACATCAGTCCAAGGAAAAGATTATTTGGGAATTATAAGGATTATGATATTTCATAAGTGATTAGTAAATTCATGAAAGATAAAGGAGTACATGGATTAAAGAAAATGAGTTTTGTTGAAAGCGGTCAATTTGTAATAAAATACGGGTCGAGCGATAATACCCGATATTTATGAACTAGTACCATGCAAGGTACCATATGACCATGGTAGTATAATATATAAAGTACATATGAGGTATTTTCAAAAATAATAAATAGAATTTTAAGTAATTTGTGGTAAGTTTTAAATTATACGGGTAATTGATTAATTACCGGGTAACAGAACATTACCCGATTAACTAATAAGTGGATAAAAAAGTAATAACTAACCCCCACGCAATAGCAAAAGGTGACTCTTGGTCACTTTTTCCAAATGGCCACCTATGAATATAGAACAATCATGACTCAAGCGTAAAGTCTTAAATAAGACTTGAATCTTAACCATTATCCAGGAACGTTTGATATCATTTCTTAGTTAAAAGGGTCTAAAACATCAATTTGCTTATGGTTTGAAACCAAAACATAGGAATAGAATCTATTTCAATTTCGTCCAAATATTCAAACCTAACACCAATTTCGTTCCTCAAGATTCAAAAACGCAGAAGCTTCAATCCAATTTTTGGGTTCTAAATTCAATCCACGACGGTTTCCAACGGGATAATTATATGAAGTTGTTCCTACTCCAGGTATGTTAAGATCCTCCCTTCTTTCTTTTAGCATGGTCCAAATTATACTGAAGAAACGAGCAAATACATAGTTTTTTATAAGTTACTCTATTCATAGAAATAGTAGGGGTGTCTATATTCTTGATTCCCCATGAAAATTATTATTATCTTCTGTTCATGGGTCTCAGAATAATACGCAGTTGGAAAGGTTTATCCGGAAGGAATATCGAGATTATTATGTATTTTTCATGCATTTCACTCATTTATACATGTGCATTGACCCATGACCAGATGGCCTTATATACGTGTAAATATATGTATATGGGATATGGGAAAAGGTTATGGCGTTATATACGCACCACCACTTGATCAGCTGGTATATGATGATGATGTTTCCCACAGTGGCTGAAATATGATTCAAACGGTGTTATATATGCGTATATATGTAAATATGATTCAAACGGCATTATATACGCGTATATATGTATGTATGTATGTATATGTATATATGGGATATGCGAAAGGTTATGGTGTTATATATACACCACCACCTGATCAGCTGATATACGATGATGATTTTGCCCACAGTGGCCGATATGATATGATGGGATGCCTTGAGAGGTTGTTGATGTTATGAAACATGTACCTATGCACGACATGACATTCATATGCATATGCATAATGTTAAAAGTAATTTATGATTTACAAAGTTATTCAGACTTACAGGTTGAGTCATGTACTCTATCTGTCTTCCATGTCTCTTATGTATTTATTTATATGCCTTACATAATCGGTACATTATTCGTACTGACGTCCCTTTGCCTAGGGACGCTGCGTTTTATGCCCGCAGGTCCCTATAGACAGGTCGAGAGCCCTCCAAGTAGGCTATCAACTCAGTGGAAGATGTTGGTGCGCTCCATTTGCTTCGGAGTTGCTCATTTGGTTAGTATGAATTAGACGTGTATTGTTTGGTAAGGCGGGACTCTGTCCCGACCTTTATGACATTTATGTACCCTTAGAGGCTTGTAGACATATGTCGTGTACGTGAAAGATTGTACGGCCTTGTTGGCCTATGTTTTGAGTTTATAAATGATTATGTTGGCCTATTAGGCCCGTATGTCATGTGTATATAATGATGTAATAAGAAAAATATGTTACGTTGGTACTCAATTGAGTAAGTTACCGGGTGCTCGTCGCGGCCCATCGGTTTGGGTCGTGACATAATTCTATTGATTCATTTGCTATGCTTGCAGATTCATTTGTGAAGGCACATACTAGAGCCATTTAGGTTGCAACTAGAAAGTCGAACCTATTCAAAGTAAGGCAAAAGAATAACAAGATGCTTAGGGAATTCGTATCTCAATTTCAAATGGAACAGATGGATTTCCACCATTCACTGACGATTGGGTTGTTCAAGCTTTCACTCAAGGTCTCAACGAACGGAGTTCCATAGCTTCGCAACAATTAAAGCAGGATTTGATCGAATATCCAGCAAATATTTGGTCTGATGTGCATAATCAATATCAATCAAAGATTAGGGTCATAGACGATTAACTAGGAGCTCCAATTGGTTTTATTTATCCCAATATGCCTGTGGACAGAGTTGAAAGGTATGTCGATCAGGAACCACGATCGAATAGAGACCTATATCAGCCATACAGGAGAGACCGGAGAAATAACGGGTCTGGACACAACCCCGTTCGGGAGGATAGAAGGAATGATCGGGGACAAAGCTCTCAAGGGCTCATGATCAAGAGTGGTTTCGATAGGGTTGTTGGGTCCAAAGAAGCACCTCGACTGTCAGAATATAACTTCAGCGTAGATGCTTTTGCCATAGTATCAGCCATTGGGCATATCAAAGATACCAGGTGGCCTCGGCCTCTGCAGATCGATCTAACCCAGAGAAACCCAAACCAAATATGAGAATATCATGGAACCCATGGCCATAAAACAGAAGATTGCAGACAACTAAGGGAGGAAGTAGCCTGGTTGTTCAACGAGGGGCACATTCGAGAAATCTTAAGTGATCGGGCCAAAATCCACTTCAAAAATAGAGATTCGAATAGACAGAACAAGAAAGAAGAGCCACAGCATATGATTCACCTGATCGATGGAGGGGTCGATATTCCTCAAGAACCGGTATTCAAAAACACCAAGGTGACAATCACAAGAGAAAAATGGACTTGGGACTACTTACTGGAAGAGACCTTGTCTTTCAATGATGAGGATGCAGAAGGGATCAAACAACCTCACAGCGACGCACTGGTAATATCTATCCTTGTGAATAAAATTCTAGTTAAAAGTGTGTTGATTGATCCAGGTAGCTCGGCCAACATTATTCGATCAAAGGTCGTAGAGCAACTCGGCCTACAAGATCAAATTATGCCCGCAGCTCGAGTGCTTAACGGCTTCAACATGGAAACTAAACCACCAAAGGAGAAATTATCTTGCTAGTAAATGAGGCTAGAACCATACAAGAGATGCAGTTCCATGTAATCGAGGGTGACATGAGGTACAACACCCTGCTCGGGAGGCCTTGGATCCGTAACACGAGGGCAGCACCCTCAACCCTTCACCAAGTTCTAAAGTTTCCGACATCTGAGGGAATCAAAATAGTATATGGAGAGCATCCCGCCGCCAGGGAGATATTCGCAATCAATGAAGTGATGTCGGTGTCAACACTTTCGTCAGTAAAGGGATCGCATTCAAAAGGAAAGCAGAAAGTCAAATAGCAACCACAGTCGTCAGCCTCGGCCTGATCGGAGGAGCAGGAAACTTTCGAGGATGATGATTATATGATACCTCAAACCTTTATAATCCCTGATGATTCTAACGCAACAAAGTCGACGGTCGAAGAGCTGGAACAAATCATACTACCATGCCCCAACTTCGAGGAGCACGACCGGCAGTCAACCGAGTGGATCCGGTCAAGCAAGCTTGTTAGACATTTTCTACCCGACTCACTTATGATCAAGAGAGGGCATATTTTCATTAATTAAAAAATAGGAAGATCATAGATACATTACTAAATCAATTCATTAGTTACATCATTGTTAAGTTTCAAAATACACACATCCTTGTTATTGAGTGGAACAAGAGTCTAAAATATAACATAATCCTTTGGCCTTCTAACACCCATATACAATTTACATAGTGTCTACGGAGCCTCTAAAGATATAAAAGAGTATTAAGAAAGTGGCGGCGACAAGGCCCCGGCTATACCTCAAAATGTGACAACACTATTGACAAGAGATACAATACATGACCTCGAGATGAAGTGGGGCTCACCGAGTCTGCTGGGAAGAGGATGCACCACTAACTACGATCAACACTGTCTACTATGGAACCACCTATATCCATTTAAAGATGCAGCGCCCCCGGCAAAAGGGACGTTAGTACTGTCGAATAGTACTAGTATGTAAAGCTAAAACACCATATCAACAGAATGAACAATAATACAAGGGGGAAACAATCATAAGTTCAATAAGAGCTTAAAATAATACTAAAACATCAAGTAAGGATCACATAAGTTCTCGAGCCAATTTCCATCTTATTAGGTTGGGGAATCTTTAGTGCCAATATGCCACAATCTGTAATACCACCATGTTACGGAGTCTGATCTTAACCCGATCGGCTAGGTCATCTCATTAGAGACATCAACCATATCCACAATTTCAATTATCATTTCCAGCACAGTTACCACTATGTGTATGACATGGCATCCGATCACGGCCCGATCGGCTAGGCTATCTCACCCGAGACATCATCCTTTCAATCAGTCATCTCACTTCATGTTTCTTTCCCATCTTTTCAATACATTGGCACGAGTGTCCTCATTTATAAAGTCATTCATGGAACTTGGCCGAATTTCATAATTCCAGTTTCCCTTTTTTACATTCAACATTATTATCATCAACAACACTAAGGCCTATCATTTAAGACATTAGTACACATATAAGCAATTTGGGAATCTTAAGCACATAGAGGTTTTTCATACACTTTGGCATAAAGCATTAAGGCATTTGGATGACACATTGAACATATTTCTTAAAACACAAACATATTCGAAATAACAAACTCTATAATGATCAATGGGGGGACTTACACCAATTACGTGAACACCGTTGGATTCCATTCTAAGAAGAAAGGTTTTAGCCATACATACCTCAATTGAGCTCCCCTACACTCTAAAATGTTCCGAAAATCTTAGCAACACCAATCTATTTTAGAAATATATCAAATTGAACTAAAATTATGGAAATGATCATGGTTCTAGCTCGTTTGAGCATTTTATCAACCAGAAAGTGTGCATTAAGGTTTGAAGGCCCCTTTAAGAAATACTTCACCATCCCACACCCCATACATTACTATATTTAGCTCACAACCTCCCCACATACTTTAAGAATACATGCATGCAAGATATCCACCCCCCTACCCACCCAATAATTGTCTTTCTTATTATATCCTTTTTACTAAATTTTCAAAATTAAAAGATAGGGTATAGATTCTTACCTTCAATATGAGGACATTCTTGATAATCTTCAAGGATTGAGCAAGAATTGTTGGATATTAGTGTGAAGGTTATTCTCTCTATCTAAGAACCCTCTCCCTCACTCTAGAAATATCAGGAATAAGCTCAAAATGGTCTATGGTGTGTGTTTTAACGGAATAGGGTCGGGTTTAAAAATTAGAAAATAGGATCCCCGACACATGCGACCACATAATGCTTCTGCGGTTCACAAAGTGGGCTGCATAATCGGCCCTTTGGAGCTGACATTTTCTACTTTAGTCTGCGACCAGTCTGTGGTCCGCAGACCTGTTGTGCGGTCGCATAATACGTCGCAGAACTACCATCTAAAAAATCTCAAGGTTGGATATCCGATCGAAGTGGTACCCACGAAATGGTTCTGCAGTTGCATATTGGGCCGCAAAATGACATCAAAAAATGGCCAAAAAGAATGCCTCACTCTACGACCATTCTGCGGCCCGCAGAGTGATTAGGAAGCCGCATAATGAGCCGCAAAAATGCACACTACTGCTTTAGTGTACTATTCAACCCATAAGCCTATCTCGGCACTATGAAGTTCTGGGTTTTTAGGTAAAATTTTACGGGGCCTTACACATACTGTTCAAGCATCTGCCCGATCGAAAGGTATCCTTGGACACGCGGATAACTCCCGAGCTCAGAAAAACACTTATTCAATTCCTTTTAGATAACATAGATTGTTTTACTTGGTCCCATCTCGATACGACGGGGATCCCACCAAAGATCACTACCCATCGATTAAACTTGGACCCAAAGTTCCGTGCAGTAAAGCAAAAGAGAAGGTACCAGCTTGAGGTTAAGCATGCATTCATCAAGGACGAGGTAACCAAACTTCTCAAAATAGGATCCATTCGGGAAGTAAAATACCCTGAATGGTTAGCAAACGTAGTGGTAGTCCCTAAGAAGGGAAATAAACTTAGAATCTGCATAGTCTATAAGGACTTGAACAAGGCCTGCCCTAAGGATTCTTTTCCTTTGTCGAACATCGATCGTATGATTGATGACACTGTCGGCCACGAGATTCTTAGTTTTCTCGATGCCTACTCCGGGTATAATCAAATACAGATGAACCTAGAGGATCAAGAAAAGACTTCGTTTATCACTAAATACGGCACCTATTGTTATAACATAATGACGTTCAGACTAAAAAATTCTAGTGCAACTTATCAACGACTAGTAAATCAAATGTTCGAAGAACAAATAGGGAAATCTATGGAAGTTTATATTGATGACATGCTAGTTAAGTCCCTACTAGTAGAGGACCATCTGATTCATTTTTAGGAGACTTTTGATATACTAAGGAGGTACAACATGAAACTCAACCCGAAAAAGTGTGCATTCAGGGTCGGCTCGGGCAAGTTTCTCGGCTTCATGGTGTCCAATTGGGGGATCGTGATCAACCCCAATAAAATCAAAGATATTGAGAATATCAAAGTTGTGGATAATGTGAAAGTCTTGCAAAGGCTGACCGGGCGCATAGCCGCCCTAGGGCGATTTATCTCGATGTCCTCAAATAGAAGTCACCGGTTCTTCTCAGTGCTTAAGAAGAAGAGCAACCTTGCATGGACCCCAGAATTCCAACAAGCTTTAGAAGAACTAAAATGATACTTGTCAAGTCCTCCACTACTTCACACCCCCAAAAGCAGACGAGCAACTCTACTTATACTTGGCGGTCTCGGAAATAGAGGTAAGTGGGGTCCTAGTTCGAGAAGAGAAAGGTACGTAATTCCCTGTTTACTATGTTAGTCGAATCTTAGGTGAGATCGAGAACCAATACCCACACTTAGAGAAATTAGCGCTTGATTTAATAAGCGCCTCTAGGAAATTAAAACCATATTTCCAATGTCACCCAATATGTGTTGTAACTACCTATCCCCTTCGTAATATTTTGCATAAACCTGAACTTTCGGGGCGATTGGCCAAATGGTCCGTGGAACTCAGCAGGTATGATATTCAGTATCAACCCCGAACAACTATCAAGTCCCAAATCTTGGCGGACTTTCTGGCTAACTTTACGCCAGCCCTAGTACTTGAGGTCGAAAAGGAACTATTATTAAAATCAGATACATCATTAGGGGTGTGGACACTCTTTACGGATGGTGCTTCTAACATGAAAGGGTCCGGGCTGGGCATCATTTTGAAGCCACCCACGGGTAACATAATTAGATATTCTATCAAAACTTCGAAGTTAACTAACAATGAGGCAAGTATGAAGCCATGATTACAGGTGTCGAGCTGGCTAAAAGTTTGGAAGCAGAGGTCATCGAGGCCAAATGTGATTCCCTACATGTGGTAAACCAAGTCAACAGAACTTTTGAAGTCCGAGAAGATCGAATGCAAAGATACTTGGAAAAGATATAGGTAGTTTTACATCAATTTAAAGAATGGACCTTACAACACATACCTCGGGAACAGAACAGCAAGGTTGATGCCCTTGCAAACTTGGGGTCATTGGTCGAGGATGACAAACTTAACTCGGGGACTATCGTACAACTCTCGAGATCATTAATCGAAGAAGGACATGCTGAAATAAACTCTACTAGTTTGACCGGGGATTGGAGGAACAAGTACATTGAATACCTAAAGAACGAGAAACTCCCGATAGATCCGAAGGAGTTGAGGACTCTACACACCAAGGCAGCACGGTTCACTTTGGCTGGGGATGGAATGTTATTCAAGAGGATATTCGATGGGCCATTGGCGATATGTTTGGGACCAGGAGACACCGACTACATCCTACAAGAAATTCACGAAGGCATTTGTGGGAACCACTCTGGTGGCGAATCACTGGTTTACAAAGTCATCAGAGCAAGGTACTATTGGGCTAATATGGAAAAGGATATAAAAGAGTTAGTTCGAAAGTGCGATAAATGTCAAAGGTATGCACCGATTATTCACCAGCCTGGGGAGCATATCTATTCGGTATTATCCCCATGGTCATTCATGAAATGGGTAATGGACATTTAGGAGCACATTATATGCCGATTCGGGATGCCTGCGCCCTCTACCATCAGCCCCAGACAAAAATCAGTTTATTTTATTTATGACTGATTATTTTTTTAAGTGGGTTGAAGCATAGGCTTTCAAGAAAATAAGAGAAAAAGAAGTCATAGACTTCATTTGGGACCATATTATATGCTGATTTGGGATGCCTTTCGAGGTCGTGTGTGACAACAGAAAGAAATTCATCGGCAACAAAGTGACTAAATTTCTCAATGATCACAAGATTAAAATGATTCTATCAACGCCATACCATCCTAGCAGGAATGGACAAGTCGGATCAACCAACAAAACCATCATTCAAAATCTTAAGAAAAGATTGACCGACACTAAGGGAAAATGGAGAGAGATATTGCCTGAGGTTCTTTGGGCGTACCGCACGATGTCGAAATCCAGTACAGGGGCAACACTGTTCTCTTTGGTCTATGGTGCCGAAACTCTTATCCTAGTCGAAGTCAAGGAAACTAGCCTCAGGTTTTGATATGCGACAGAAGAATCAAATAACGAGGCTATGAACACGAGCCTAAAATTTTTGGATGAAAGATGCGAGGCCGCGCTCATTCGACTAGCCGCACAAAAACATCGGATCAAAAGGTACTATAACTGAAGAATCAATCTTCCTTGGTACTAAGAAAAGTCACCCTCAACACTCGAAACCCGAATGAAGGAAAACTGGGACCAAATTAGGAGGGACCATATCAAGTCCTCAATATTATTGGAAAGGGATCCTACAATCTCGACATGATGAACGGAGAGCAATTACCAAATGATTGGAACATATCACTCATAAACCGATACTATTGCTAAGGTACGACCTTCTCCATTTTCATTTATATTTTAAACTAACCAATTGCAGGTGTTCGATCATAAACGACGATGGATCCTTCAGCACGAAGTCTTTAGGTCTGAAAGCACGCGTTGCACTCTTTTTCCCTTAGACCAATTTTGTCCCAATTAGATTTTCCGGCGAGGTTTTTAACAAGGTAACCATTGATCGTGCTAACTTAGAATAATTCAACAGTATCCGAGGCTTCTTTACAATCAACCTCAAATACTGGGGGCATTACACTCGAATGTCAACTTTGTTGCAAGAAAATTACTCCGTAACAACGGGGTCTTGATCGGTAAATTTTGTAATGGCCAAATGGTCGAATGAACTGTGCCCGTATAGGTTACTCGAGCCCTAACATCAAACAGGTACGCATATATAATCATCTATTGAAAGAAGTATTTTTCCTTATCGATATCTCATGCCTTAGAAAACTTTTCTACTTTACAATTTCGTACTCGATCTATTGTGTAAATAGGATTAAGGGTCGATCATAATAGAATTTCGAACAATTTACCCCACGCTCAGGGACTGTCGTCCAAAAAAACAAACAAGATCGAATTATTAAAACTTGGAGATCATAAGACCTTAAAAGGCGACCCTTAATTTTTAAAGGTCACGGCCACCCCACTCGGGGACTGACACTTTGGGAAAGCTCTAAGTGAAATGGGAAAATAAGCCCAAAGGACAAGTCCCAAATAAAAAGGCTATGGCCGAATTAACACGGTTCGGATACATCCGAATTCCGTAATAAAATAGGCCTTTGAATATTCTTGTAAACCGGATAAAAGGCTACCCTCAGCAAAATGACAAAGGGCTTCGATAAGATCAAGCCTCGAATACCCGAATGAATGCAAAATTGTTCGAACTTTCGAACAATTCCTTATTTCGTGCTAAGGCATAAAAATATTTGTATAATTAACAATGAACTTTTTAAGCCGAAAAGGGGAAAACCCAATCATTTTACCAAGGCCACATCGGCCTAATACGAAAGCCTAAGGGCCATCTTTCAATTTGAGATTGAGGGATCTTCCTCACTCAATCAAAACCTAAGGTTTACCCTATTTCGATTCGAGCAAGCACTCACTCGACACTAGTTTGGTTTAGGTCCAAATTACTTGAACCTCGAACCTATGAATAATAATTTCATAGAACATAAATAAAGCACAAATTTCATAATGCAGAAGTGATGAAATTTCACAAGAAAGATCTTTATATATGTCAAAGTTATTTACAAGGGCAATAGGGCCCGATCGGAATTCTATGCAAAAAATCCAAACAAAGATCCTAAGTACTTGATCTTCTCAAGGAGCAACATCTTCGCCCTCGGGGTCTTCTCCGCTCTCAGATCCACTCATGCTCCCAGAATCATCATCATCAAAAGAGATCAATGCTTTGGCTTTAGCTTCAAGCTCTTTTGCATCTTTGATCTCGGCAGCGAGATCGAAGCCACGAGCGTGGATCTCCTCGAGAGTATCCCTTAGAGACTGCCACATGGCAAGCTCGGTAACCCAGTATGCTCGAGTATGAGCAGTATTAGAAACTTCCTTTGCTCGAGCTTGAGTGGCTTCAGCGTTAGATCGGTAGACGGCCATGATTGCCTCAGCATCGGCATTAGCTGTCTCAACCTTAGATTCCGTGACCAACCGAGCATGGAGCTCCTAAATTTTCTTAGCTTGTTCCATGTTCTTTTCTTTCATGTCTTGGAGTTGTCTTTTAGCCGAGGATAACTGATACGCTCAAATTACACTTTAATTAAGTAGTGTAAGGCAGTCGGTGTCACATATAATAACCCAACAAGGTTGGAGTCGAATCCCACAGGGAATATGGTGTGAAAAGCTTACTTTAGTAGTGTGGAACTTGACTTAAGTCGTAATTCTATTTCGTTAACGTAACAAGAGAATGATATGATTGTGAATTAAAGAGATAACTAATTGTAATTTTGAGAATGTAAATAATTTGATTAAGGAAACTAAGGTTGCGTCCCCGTCAATAGAATGTAATGTTAT
The DNA here is from genome assembly GCF_000715075.1 of Nicotiana tabacum. Taxonomy (NCBI): domain Eukaryota; kingdom Viridiplantae; phylum Streptophyta; class Magnoliopsida; order Solanales; family Solanaceae; genus Nicotiana; species Nicotiana tabacum. The sequence goes on along the minus strand of NC_134084.1, from coordinate 73,050,894 downwards.
CGGTGTTAATATGATATATTTCTAATGGAAGGTCCTTTGATATGCAAATTATTTCTAATGACTACCCAATATTTCCCAATAGTTGAATAGTATTTTTCCTTTATGATTTTTCTAAATACAAAAGAGTTGCAATTTAAGAACAACCAATTTATGCCAAGTAGAACCCACTTATTCCTAAGCGAATCTATTAAACAAGATTGAAAGTCTTGAGTCCTTGATATTCAATTCTACCAAACCCTAACTCACTTTTCCAAGTAAAGAAAGAGTAAAATGGAATAGATTAATGTTTGCAACCACCAACCATAAATAAAGAACAATAATTGAATAAATATCAACCAACCATTATATATATATTCGATGTTAAACACTCATTAATGTTACACCCATCTAGGGTCCACAACCTTAGTATTTAAAACTAGCTACTCATACTAAAATACAAGAACAAAGTAATTAATAAAGCCATAAAGCTTACAAAAGTGCAAGATTCCTTCTTCACAACCTTCCAAATAAATAGAGTATTCAATGCTCTGTAAGTAGGACCTTGTTTTAGACTTGAATGACCCACAAAAACCCTAGTTATTCTCTTTATAGTCGACCAAAAATCGTATTCAAAATCAGACAAAAATGCCCCTTCAGATAGCTTATGCGATCGCATAATGGTCGCAAACCAGTTATGCGGTCCGCATATTCATCATTCCATCGCAGACTTGCTGAGTTCTAGCTTCAGTCGCATAACAGTTATGCAGTCCGCATGTGTGTTATGCGACCGCATATTCCATCGCAGATCACGTTGAGAACTTCTTTCTGCTGGAGTTATGCGACCATTGTGCGGTTCGCATAGGTGTTATGCGACCGCATAATGGACCCCATATTTTCTTCTTCATTTGGCCAAAAGGCTATCTTTGTTTGTGATCACCATGTCAGTTATGCGGTCCGCATGTCGATTATGCGGTCGCATACTTGCAGCATATCCATCTTTTTGTGACTTTTTGACTTCTTTTCCATGTTTTCGGGTCTTTAAGCTCATGCACTACAAAATAACCAAACTTGATCAAAATTAACTAAATATACATTAAAAGACAAGTTAAAATCTAAGCAATTTGTATCAATGCCAAAATTCTATGGCACATCAACACCCCCAACTTAAACTCTTTCTTGTCCTCAAGCAACTAAAACAAAGTTATCCTATTCTATACTACTTTTATTTTCGACATTCCACAAAATAGTAGTGACTATAGATGGTTTTGACTGACAGCTAACAAGCATGTAACCCCATTTATTTGCCCTTCCTGAAAAATAACTTATCATTCAACCATTTGGTTAATAAATTCGTGACCTTAGAGCCTCGACCAAAATGACAAAATGCTATTGACAGTGAAGTTCACTTGTGTTTTACATCAAGAACCTATATTCTGCTAAGTCTTACAATTCATGCGCACTTACAACAAAGAAAATCCCCACTCACATATATATATATAGGGGATGCAATCAAAACTCTCTAACACTCGGAACGAGAGCTACATGCTACAAGTATCAGTCCATATGCTTGCCCTTATTTTTAACTTTGCCGCTAACTCAAGAATGATTGACCGTAGTTCACTAAGGACTTTTCACGGGTTATAATGTAGGCTTCGGGACAGGTTGGATGAATATTTAGGAATGTAGTGGTTATACCCTCCTTGAACTCTACATACATTATGATCTTTTACTACATAGCCCTTATTTACCTCGGGTTACCGACCTAGAACCACCTCAAAGTATTTCTTCAAGTTCTACAAGACTCCACTCTTTTTCTCCTTTTTTTTTGTTTTTCTTTTCTTTTTGGAGCTTGCATTTTGTTACATACACAACTTTGAGGTTATTGCTTTTTTTTATACACACAGTAGCAAACCTTGCCAATTTCCACTTTATAACGGCACCCCCAACTTAGGCTTTTAGCCTCAATCTCACACGTTCAAGGAGGGATGGGTTCAAAAGAAGGAATTACTTCACAGAAGGGGTAAATATTTGTAATGTGGTAGCCAATGAAAGGTTAAAGTCTCAAAGGGGGTAACTAGGGTAATTAATGTACCAGGGAGGTCAATTTAGGTAAAACTGGCTAGTAATCACAAGGAGAACTTAAGATCATTTCAACATCCAATCATTAACCTGAGAGCTGTCCTAAGAAACCAATCGGGCAAGTTCTAGACATCACAAGTTAGACATGTGCATTATTCGTACAAATCCTCACTCACTCACAACGCACGAATTGTTCAACTCAACATAGTTTCAGCCCTCAAGAGACAAAAGGCAACTCAACACTTTTATCTCAAAATGTGTAAGATTCTGAATAAGCATAAAGTCAAAGAGCGAGCCTCAAATTCACAAGAATGACTAACCAACACTTTTTTTTAGATTCAAAAAAAGGAAGGGTATCATATATTTACAACATTTAGCACATGCTTGAAGCTACACAGTCAATACCAAATAAGTCAAAACATTTCATGCTACTGCCATGGTTCTACTATTACACCCTTGGAAAAGAACTCGGCGAAGAAAAACCAAAGGGAATTCATTGCTAAACTACAAGAGTTTATATACAAACATGGGGTACAACACAATATTTACACAAAACATGGAGTACAGGATCATGATCATAACTACCCCACCCCCAACCAAAGATCATGTATTGTCCCTAATGCATATATAAATCAAAATAAAGCTCAGGGACTCCCTGGGACGCACTAGGAACTCGGGGAAGCTAAAGAATCTGGGATATCTACGAGATCGGTTACTGGTAGTGAAACTGCAGCTGGTGGGACCTCAGACTGAGTAGTATCTGCCATGGCTGGAGCAAGAGGCTCCAACTGTTGTGAGGGTATAGCAGGAAGCTCCACCTGCTGTGAGACTAGATCTGGGGCTTGGGAGCTGCTAGCCTCGCCCGGTGATGGCTGAGTGATCGAGGGATGTGCCTTGGCGACCATATCTGCTAACAAATGTGCAATGGCTGTCTGCACAGCTACTTCCTCTTCATCCTCTGCCCTTGTAGAGACAGCAACCTGTTTACCCTTGTTTTGATGACCCTCAGTGTCCTTACCCAGTGCCTCTTCATCCGTCTCCTCTTCTCCTGACTCCCTCTCATCAGACTCCTCGGTATCTCCAGATTCTTTATCTGAAGGAACATCAATGTGAGCAGGAGGAGTTTGAGCCTTGGAGGCGTCAACATGTTGTGCCTCTAGGGCTGTCATCAATGTCGTGAAATCAATATCTATGCCTAGGACGGAAGTGTCAGCACCCTGCTCTCCATCCTTCAGGAGGAAGGCTGTCAAATCAAACTCTAAACTCTGCATCTTCTGCAGCTCGGCTTTCAGGTCATTCACATCTTTCTGGAGCTGCAGCATACCTCCGACCTCACCCCACTCAACCTTCTCAAGATGCACTCCAACGTTCCTAAGGCGATCCTCATAAGTCTGATATTGCTGCTGAAGAACAGTCACGAATGATTAGATAGGGGTCAATATTTGCCGGATGAAGTTGGGAATTTTCCTGATAAGCCGGTCTACCTTATCATTGGCATGCTGAGCAAGTAGACCCAGCTTGGACAGAGCTGGTAAAGGGACCTGGGCCTATGTAGTAGAGGGTTGTGGAGTATTTGTGGAGGTAGCTGGGGCCTGAGAGGTGTCTGGTAGTACTGGTCCCTCTGATGCTGCTATATTTGTTGGAAGAGGAACGGGTGTCTCAACCTGAGTTGCAGTTTCCTTTGCTATTGTGTCACTAATTCTCATGATGTCGATGTCTTTGGTAGCCTTCTCCATTTTGTCATACTTAGGCAGAGGAGGCACACTTGCAGCTTGGCAAAGAGCAATGATCAAGCAGGGGAAAGGAAGTGAGGTTCGTTTCTGATTGGCTCTGATGCCCAGCTCTTGGAATATTATCTCCCCCACATCAATCTTGATCCCTGTCATGATGCACGCAATGAGGAGTGCTTTCTCAATGTTGATGTCAGTGTCATTTATGGACAGCATTAGACGGGATGTAACAAAGCAAAGCCAATAGCGACCCTCCCTTGTGAGATACTCCTTGAAAATTTTGTGTTTAGGGTCAATCCAGGCCGCTGTCCCCTTTGCTATGACGGAGGAAACCCAGGTACGCTCATTGTGTTTGTTGGCAACCTTAGCATCATATTCAGTTGTGCCTGACCGCCAATCTGCGAAATACCATTCATTGATCGTCTCAGCACCACAACTAACTTCAACCCCTCGCACTAGGACAGACTTGGAAAAGATCCTATTGCGCTTATGTGAAGCACTCCTCGAGGCACCATATAAAGCATAAAACTCCATCACAACTATCTCATTGTATTCATCCGGGACCTCAGTGAAGAACTCCCACTTCCTCTGCTTGATGTTTTTGAGTATGTGAGGTTAATGCTATGACAACCCGTTTAAGCTCAATTGCTTTTCCTCGAGAACTTTCCTCTTTGAGAGCCCTGCTTTGTATAAATCTAGGGAGACCTTGACCCCAAACCGGAGGTTAAGTTCCTCCCCCAGTTTCTTTCGTGCCTCAGCCTATTGATCAACAGGAGTTCCAAGGTCACTCTATGACTCCTTCTCTTTAGACTAGGAGGAGTGCTCTGTGGTAATGCGGAGAGCCTAAGCCCACTGCGTTTGGCTTGTGGTACTTGTTGGCTAGGATTTGCAGCCCTTTTTTGTCTATGATCGAGCATTGATTGCGTTGGATTGGACATCTTTGGTGCCATTCTTGTTGATGAAACATTGTAGGCGTGAGTGAAATAGGTCAGGGAAAGTCATCAGAGACAACAGAAAAAAGAACAAAATAAAAAAAATTGCCTACTATGCGATGGGTTATGCGGACCGCATAACCATCGCATAAGTGCATTGGCAGAAAGTCATCAGCAGTTATGTGATTGCATAACCAACTGCATAAGTGTTTATGCGATCGCAAAAAGACCGCACATTGGAAGGCTAGAAAGCCTAAAGGACTGCCTCAGTCTACGGCACATATGCGGACCGCATAACAGGTATACGATCGCAAAAGAAATCGCATAACCTATTCTAATCTAGGGCAAGATAGGGGGTCATATGCTATGATTATGCAGACCGCAAAGTGATTATGCGGCCTGCAGAAGTCATCTTCCTCAAGAAAATTACACCCTCCCCCAAATCACGTGGGTTCCTTTTTCCACTCATTCAAAAATCTAAATCCATTGCGATTAATTTCACAAGATAGAGAGAGATAGAGGTACTCAAACTTCCCCCTCTTTGGTTTATCAATTATAGCACACACCTAATTCCTCAATCCACTCCTTACCACAAAAAAATCAAAAACACATACTATACCATCATTCTAGTCACAAATTTAACCCAATTTGACCATTTACAAGCACACACTTCATGTATTCATAAGGTTCACAAACGGGAAAACAAGAAGGAAGAATGAGAATGTAGAGAAGAGAAGAGAAACCATAAGTCATACCTGAAACTCGAGGATTTGACAATGTAAATGAGAAATATTGTGAGTGTATTTTAATCCTTTCTCTGGTTCGTCCTTAGTAGATTTGAGCATTCTTTTTTTTCTTTTTCTTTGTTTTTCTTGTTTTCGTTTAAAAATGAGTGTGTGCAGAGAGTGGGTATGTGATCGCATAAGTGTTATGTGTTGGAATTATGACTAGGCAGCCTAGATACAACACGCGATGCAAAATGCGATCGCAAAGTGCACATGCAGGCCGCAAAAATGAAAAATGGCCGCATAGGTGACAACAAAATTAGCCAAACTTTATGCTTGAGTTTGCGATGACTATGCGGTTCGCGTAGTCATTATGTGACCTCATAGTTGTCGCTCAATCTGGACCTTTCTTTCCTTCAGTTTCTTCAGCACTAGGACCTTGTTGATGATATTTTACCTGCACTCTAGCACACACGTCAACTTGCTCAATCTAATCTATGTAAATAATTAAAAAATGACAAAAGAGTGTTACCACGCATGGTTTGCCTCCCAAGAAGCGCTTGATTTAACATCGCGGCACGACGCAGTTGACTTCTTTTGGATTATTCCTTGGTGGGAGCTACCGTTGGACTATCCCTTAGAGCAAATTCTTCTATTAAATGCCTTTCTCCTGCAATACCAAGGTAATGCTTGACTCGTTTTCCATTCACCTTGAATGTTCAAGTCCCATCCTCCGACTCTAGTTCAATAGCACCATAAGGAGACACACTCACAACTTTGAATGGGCCAGACCATTTGGATTTGAGTTTACCCAGAAATAACTTGAGTCTTGAATTGAAGAGTAAGACCAAGTCACCAGAATTGAACTCCCGCTTCAAGATCTTCTTGTCATGGACAAACTTCATCCTCTCTTTGTACAGGGTTGCACTCTCACAAGCATGGAGATGGAATTCTTCCATCTTATTGAGTTGTGTCATCCTCAGGTTAGCAGCCTCGGCCCAGTCAAGATTCAGCTTCTTCAAAGCCTACATGGCTTTGTGTTCAAGTTCCACTGGCAAGTGACAAGCTTTGCCAAAAACCAACCTATATGGTGAAGTGCCAATGGGGGTCTTAAATGTTGTGCAATATGCCCACAACGCATCATCTAGCTTCCTTGACCTGTAGGTCCTGTTTGCATTGATAGTTTTCACTAGGATGTTTTTGATTTCTCTATTCGAAACTTCAACCTGACCACTTGACTAAGGATGATAGGGTGTGGCCACCTTGTGCTTTACACCATATTTTTCAAGCAGCTCGGCGAAAGCCTTGTTGCAGAAATAAGACCCACCATCACTCAAGATGGCCCTTGAAGTACCAAACCGTGTGAATATATTCTTCTTCAAAAATGCGATCATACTCCTTGCTTCATTATTCAGTAAGGTGATTGCCTTGACCCATTTAGAGACATAGTCCACAGCCACCAAGATGTAGGTCATGCCATAAGAGCTCACGAAGGGGCCCATAAAGTCTATCCCCCACACATCAAAGATCTCAACCTCTAGTACGAAGTTCATCAGCATCTCATGTCTTTTAGATATTGACCCTTGTCTTTGACATTGGTCACATTCCTTGACCTTTTGATTTGCATCTTGGTAGATCGTTGGCCAATAGTAGCCATATTCAAGCACTTTTGCTGCAGTCCGATTTCCTCCATGATGACCCCCAACCGGTGAATCATGGCATGCCTTGAGAATTGGCATTACCATATCTTCCGGAACACACCATCGGATGATGTTGTCAGCACAATTACGGAACAACAATGGCTCCTTCCAATAGTAATGCCTACACTCCCTCAATACATTTAACAATTGTTCTACATGTACATTACTCAACAAAGAAGAAACGATTACCAGTAGAGTGTCATTTGATCTAAGAAATTTATACCTCAAGTGCGGTGCAAGTGGTTTGAGCTCTAGTTATGGTGGCTCAATAGTTGAAGGCTTTGCGGGAGGAGTGACTCTATTCTCTAAATTGAGAGAGAGCTTCTTTATAGCATAATTGTAGGACCCAATCCCTTCCAATGCATTTACTGATTCCATGTACCCCTCCATATCTTCGCCATCAAAATTTACCAAAATCGCCGCCAACGCCTCACTGAGGCATTGTTCTTCCATCTTTATTTCAACTATATCTTCCACCTCATCAACAATATCAATCACCGAGATGCTTTCATATTCATGTGGCAGTTTCATACCCTTACTTTCTTGGAATGTGACCTCTTCATCATTCACACGGAACTTGATCTCATTCCGATCTGAATCCATCAATACTCTTCCTGTGGCAAGAAATGGTCTCCCCAAGATGATATGAATCTCGTTGTCAACTGCACAATCAAGGATTACAAAATCATCGGGCAAATGGAACTCTCCCACTTTTACAAGCACATCACTGACAATTCCCACCGGTCTCTTTATGGAACGATCGGCCATTTGCAACCTCATACTTGTAGGCCTCGGCATACCTAACCCCGCTTGCTTGTAAATAGCAAGAGGCATTAAGTTGATGCTAGCCCCATTATCACAAAGAGCTCTTGCAAAATCACGCGCCCCAATAGTGCATGGAATACTGAAAGCTCCCGGGTGTTCTTTCTTTTGAACGGTGGTTGTTGCAATGATGGAACTAACCTGGTGAGTCACATTCACCACTTCATTCATGGTGGTTTTCTTCTTGGTGATCAAGTCTTTCAAATACTTAGTAAAACCCAGCATCTCTTGAAATGCTTCCAGAAATGGGATATTCACCGATAACTGCTTGAGAATGTCATAGAACTTTTTGAGTTTGCTATCATCAACCTTCCTCGCAAGTCTTTGAGGGAAAGGAGGCAGAGGTCTAGGAATAGGTGGTAGAGTTTTTGGTGTCTCTTTTACCTTTTCCTTTACCTCTTCCCGGTTCACTTCTTGAACTTTCAACTCTTCCGTAACCTTTTTAGCTTCAACCAAAATTGGCTCTTCAACTTGTGCCTCAACCTCTTGCTCAGACTCTTTCACTTTAACCACTTGTTCACTCTCTCCTTGTAGTACTTTCCCACTCCGAGTAGTAATTGCCATGATATGAGAAGTTGGACCACTCCCACTACCTTTTGGGTTCGCAATTGTGTCACTTGGAAGTGTCCCCTTTTGCTTTGGATTTTTTTCCCTAGGGAGATCTCTCATTTGCATCTCAAATTTTTAAATGGATGCGGTATAGAACCAACAAGCTCAGTCATATTCCTCATAGAAGTGTCGAGCCTTTCTTGATTTTGCAATACCCGTTCAAGCATGCTTTCCAACTGGAACCTTGATTTGAATATTTCCCCTTTGGTGGAACATAAAGGTTTGAACTCCGATTTGAGAAGTTGTTGTTGTTGTTATTCCAATTCCCTTGATTTGAGCTACCTTGGTCATTTCGCCATTGTTGGTTGCCTTGCCCTTGCGGGTTAGGCCTCCATTGATTTTGTTGTCCTTGACCTTGGTATTGTTGCCTTTGATAGCCTCCTTGAGAGTTTTTGAAATAGTTTGCTTCCTAATAATCTTCATTTGATGAGGGTTGCACATATTCCACCACATTTACCTTCTTTGTTTGGCTTTCAGTGAACATTTTTGTCAACATATTGACATTGGTGGGAAGCCCTGCAATTACTTGATCTCTTTACTGGTTCTCCTTAATCATGTTGGTCAATGAGGGAGTACCATATGCAATACACATGTGGTGTCCTCTGAGTGACACACTTGGTTATGTTTTGCCATTTTATCAAGGATTTGTGTGATCCTTGCAAATGTCTTATCCATAAAAGATTCATCAGCTGCATTCTTGGCTATAGATTGGTTCATAGCATCTAAACCCACGTAGAATTTCTCCAACAAGATAGACTCTGGAAAACTATGATTAGGCGACCTCACCAAATATAACTTGAATCGCTCCCATGCCTCATGTAGATGCTCTCCCAGTAGTTGCTTGAAAAAGAATATTTTATTCCGGAACTCAGATTTCTTGCTTTGCAGGAACCATTTAGCTAAGAATGCTCGGACAAGTTCAGGCCAAGAATGAATGCAATTTGTTGGTATATTTTGAAACCATTTCCTTGCTTCCTCAGCCAGTGAGTACTTGAACACCCTCAACCTTAGGGCATCATCTGAGATATTGTTCTGCTTGTGCATCGCACACACACCCATAAAATTTTTAAGATGTTGTGTCGGATCACCATCAGTGGAATTCCTGCAAAACCCCTCTGCTTTGAGCATTAGGATTAAACCATGTTCCACCTTGAAAGTAGAAGCGCCTACTATCGGAGGTACAATAGCATTTGTATCCTCAATGTACTCATCTATGTCCGCAAAAGTATTTTCTTCCATTTCTTCCTCATATTTAGCCATGTTTTCCTATCAACACAAAGCAAAACAAGCAAGGATGTCAGTGTTAAATATAATAATCCAACAAGGTTGGGGTTGAATCACATAGGGAATATGGTGTGAAAAGTTTACTTTAGTAGTGTGGAACTTGACTTAAGTTGTAATTCTATTTCATTAACGTAACAAGAAAATGATATGATTGTGAATTAAAGAGATAACTAATTGTAATTTTCAGAATGTAAATGATTTGATTAAGGAAACCAAGGTTGCATCCCCGTCAATGGAATGTAATGCTATCAGTGTTAATATAATATATTTCTAATGGAAGGTCCTTTGATATGCAAATGATTTCTAAATGACTACCCAATATTTTCAATAGTTGAATAGTATTTTCCCTTTATGATTTTTCCAACTATAAAAGAGTTGCAATTTAAGAACAATCAATTTATACCAAGTAAAACCCACTTATTCCTAAGTTATTCTATTAAACAAGATTTAAAGTCTTGAGTTCTTGATATTCAATTCTACCAAACCCTAACTCACTTTTCCAAGTAAAGAAAGAGTAAAATGGAATAGATTAATGTTTGCAACCACCAACCATAAATAAAGAACAAGAATTGAATAAATATCAACCAACCATTATATATATATTCAATGTTAAACACCCATTAACATTACACCCATCTAGGGTCCACAACCTTAGTATTTAAAACTAGCTACTCATACTAAAATACAAGAACAAAGTATTTAATAAAGCCATAAAGCTTACAAAAGTGCAAGATTCCTTCTTTACAACCTTCCAAATAAATGGAGTATTCAATGCTCTCTAAGTAGGACCTTGTTTTAGACTTTAATGACCCACAAAAACCCTAGTTATTCTCTTTATATTGGACCAAAAGTAGAAGTCAAAATAGAACAAAAATTCCCCTTCAGTTAGCTTATGCGATCACATAATGGTCGCAGACCAGTTATGCGGAACCGCATATTAAGCATTCCATCGCAAACTTGCTTGAGATCCAGATCTTGCTTCAGTCGCATAACAGTTATGCGGTCTGCATGTGTGTTATGCGACCGCATATCCCATCGCATATCATGCTGAGGACTGTCTTCTACTGGAGTTATGCGACCATTATGCGGCTCGCATAGGTGTTATGCGACCGCATAATGGACCGCATATTTTCTTCTTTTTTTGGCCAAAAGGCTGTCTCTGTTTGCGATCACCATGTCAGTTATGCGGTCCGCATGTCAATAATGAGGCCGCATACTTGCAGCATATCCATCTTTTTGTGACTTTTTCACTTCTTTTCCATATTTTCGGGTCTTCAAGCTCATGCACTACAAAACAACCAAACTTGATCAGAATTAACTGAATATGCATTAAAATACAAGTTAAAATCTAAGAAATTTGTATCAATTGTGCCAAAATTCTACGGTATATCAATAACTAAGATCGAGCAGCCTCTTTATCTGAGGCAAGGAGGTCCATATTTTTCTTCCACGCTATGACTTTCGCCTTCACCGCATCTACCTCTCCACGTAGTTGGCCAATCGTCTTGTGCAGCTACTGGACCTGTGAGATTGAATTGTTAGCCATCACTCCCGAACCGATGCCATGAGATTTTAAGACTTTTATTACCTGCTCGGTTAGTTCGATCGGTTCTTTTTGAGCCGCGGCCAGCTCAACTCGGAGGCCTTTGATTTCTTTTTCTTTTTGCTCATTGAGAAGCTTGAGGGCTTTTCTCTCCTCAGTAAGCCCTTGAATTTCGGCCTCATATCCGTTCAGTTCTCCTCAAGACCTAAAGAATGCTTCATGATAAAGCACCGAGGCCTACACAAATAGAAGAAAAAGAAATAGGCAAAAAGAGAAAAACACAAGTGTGGAAACTTGTTTTGACAAGGAAAGTTAGGGCTTACCCGATTCAAAGCCTATTGGGCCTTATTGAAGAGACACGGTGCTCCCACCTCGTCCATCAGAGCTTGGTCTTCCTCCATGACCAGAATATGAAGGTAACTAGCCACCCCTATGGGGGAGGCAAAACTCATGCATCCTCCGGGATCAAAATGATGATTGTTCATTTGCACTCGGGATTGACACTAGGGGCCAAAAACTTGTTGGTCAATCTGAAACTCGAGGAAGATTCGCCCAAGCTCTTTCTCGATACCTCCAAGTCACTCAAGCAAGCAGTATCATCGACCCCAACAAAACAACCACGAAAAAGGTCCTCCCGTCCGAGGGAACCTTCTATGTGAGGAGTCTTCATGGCCCGAGCCTCCCGAACTTCCTCTTCAGAGAATGAATAAAGCGATGGGGAGTCTCCAATTTCTATTGCCCCATGTGGATCTCTTGGGAAACTCTCCTTATTCCGAGGATCCTCGGGACTGGCCTCCACACCCATTTTCATCGCCTTCTTACCCCAAGATGAGGTACCTTTAGCTCCCATCGGTTTAGGGACTCCAACTGAATCCCCCTCTTGGGCCCCGTCAGATCGCGGCAGAATACTTCTAGTTTTGACTAATCTGGTGGCATTTTAACCCTCGGTATTAGCTCATACTCGAGCCACCAGACCGGAATCATCCTCTTTTTCTTCTTCTTCCTCCTCCTCTCTTAGGAGTTGAACTGACTCCATGGATAAGGGAATCACATACTTCATGGACTTTCGAGCCGCTTTATTCTTAGGCTCTGGCTCCTTGGAGGTCGAAGCCCTTTTCCTCTTTCTTTCCTTTGCCAGCTTCGAGGCAGGAAGTGATTCTTCTTCTTCACCAGACGGGGGCCTCATCATCACCTCCTTCCCAAGACCTACAAAAGAAGAAAAATAAATAAGCTCGGAAAAATACCCGAGCAGTGGTCGAAGCTATCAGGTTATATGAGAACTTACCGTGGTTTTGGGCCTCCCATCGACCTTTCACCAATTCGCGCCATACACGCTCGGTGTGTGTCGATTTCGACACCAAACTTCTGACCCAGCTCTCAATTTAGGGAATTGTACCCAGCATCCAGGCAACAACTGCATCAAATATAACGCAAATAAGAAAGGATGAAAATATGAAGGTGATAAGCAGAAGTTAAAAAGGGAGTTACACATACCTCTTGTATTCTATTTCTCCAGAAATGGAATACTTTCGGTTGGGATCAGGTTCGAGGTGTTCACTCGGACAAATCGGCCCATCTAGTCCCGGTCCTTATCCTCATCTATGCTCGAGAAAGCCGCATTGGAAGCCCGACGTTGAAGTTTTGTTATCCCCCTCAATAAAGTCGGGGGCTATATAAGCGTATGAGATAGTCGAGGGTAAAAGGAAGCCCATCGACTTGGCTCACAAAAAAGCGGAGCAGTATCACTATCCTTCAAAAGGAGGGGTGTATTTGGTCGAGGGTGACCTCATACTTCTAGTAGAAGTTCATGATAACCGGGTCCAGGGGCGTAATGTTAAAGGGTAGGTGTAAAAACTAATAAACCCCTCCACATACGTAGTGATTGAATCCTAAGGCAAGGGCACCACCACGTGCTTGTTTACCCAGTTGAAATCCTTTTTAACTTGGTTTAGAAGGCCACCGATGATTGTGCATATGTACCTCGACATTGGCTCGCATCGGCCCGGAATCGAGGGGATATTTTCAACCTTAAAGTCGGAGTCAAGGACGCACGGCGGAGGAAAGAATTCTTCAGGGCGTGGCTCTGCCTTTGGTTTCTCGCCGGCCGGCTGAGATGAGGAAGCTTTTTCTTTCTGCGAAACAGTTTTAGATGTTTTGGCCATTTAGTTATTGTGAACAAAGGAGAGCAGAGATTGGGATATTTGGTGTTTTGGAGGAAACAAACAAGGAAATTCAAAATCCTAAAGGCAAGAGATTTTGTAGGTGGCGAAGGAAAATAGAGATTAGAATGAAAAGAGATCAAAAGTAAAGTTTGGGCGAGAGAAGGAAAATGCATTTATAGGATGAAAACGGCGGTTCAGAACCGATAGTGGCCGACAACAACTGACAGGCATTTAATGCCTTGTAATATGAACCGACGGGACGTTTTGGTCACCTTTGCCGCTTGCATCGCAACGCTTACATCATGATAGATCAAGGGAAAGTTCGAAGCATCAATTCGTTTCTTGTCATTGCACTCCAAAAAATTAGGGGATTATCTGTATATGGTCAAAATCGGGCTTGCCTAATTTTGTGCGACTAACCGAGGTCGGGATAGAAGATCAAGGCCCAGCCCCAGTTATATCGGAGCATGTTACAGAGATGGATTGATAAGTTCGTGGATCAATGGCCGATGAAGATCAAGGCCGACCGTTTCTAAGACCAAAGCAAGAAAGAGATCGAACAAGATCGAAGAAGGCCTGCTACATCGAATAACAGAAAGCCGAGATATTCGTGATTAGGCGAGGATCGTGGCAAAAATATCGGCATGTATCGAGTTAGGATAGAATATTTAGCCTATCATGAGATTTACTTCTGTAATTAGAATTGTACCATAAATCGGATTCCTCTATTATATAAAGAGGGTTCTAATCATTTTGTAATCATCTTACATTCACGCATACCAAAGCAATATATCACACTTTTATCTTTTGCAAGTTCTATTGTTCAGTTCATGCTCTCAATAGTTTGTTCAGTTAGTTCGGGGGCAATTAGCTCAAGGGCCATAATTGTTCATCACACTAGTTTGCTTTGTTTTATTGTCAATTCCTAGCATTAATTCTCATATTTATCGGTCTATGCCAAGTGAAATCACATATCTTTAAAATCACTTATAAGTTTAATTGTTATCCGATTTTAAGGGTAAACAGTATCAAAGGTAAAAGAATATATATATATATATGCTTGAATACTTGGTAAATTTAGTTAATCAGCATGGCGGGGCTAGAGTGTCTTGAGCCGGTTTGGCCAAACCTTGTAATTTTGGTTCGAATTCTGTCTTTATCTTAAAAAATCTTTTAAATATATATAAATTATTAATTTAGAACCCAATAACTTAAAATGATCAGAATCCCGAACTCATAACCTAGAAATCCTGGCTCCGCCTCTGTTAGTCAACCTATCATGTTCTAAAAGATTTAAATTCTTGAATACAATACAAAATAAATACTCCCTCCATTTCAATTTATGTGAGCCTATTTTCTTTTTAGTCCGTGCCAAAAATAATGACCCCTTTTCTTATTTGGAAACAATATACCTTTATGTAATGATTTATAGCCACATAAAATATATGTGCCTCATTTTACATCACAAGTTCAAAAGTCTTCTCTCTTTCCTTAAACTCCGTGTCCAATCAAATAGGTTCACATAAATTGAATTGGAGGGAGTACATAATCTTTCACTTCCATCGTTAATGCAAAAAATGTTACTAACAAGAATTGCACTAAAAATAGGAGCTGTTGGATCTTAACTTATTACTATACAATGACCAATATATCATGCATTTGCTACTACTACTAGAAATTCGGTAATTAGCGACCCCAAAAACCAACCAACATTGGTCGGTTTTGGTAAATTACCGACCAAAACGCGTTCAAACACGCTTGGTCGCTATTTTGATGGTCGTTTTAGTATATCGACCAAGGTTGGTCGCAAAGGTAAAAGGACCAAGGTTGGTCGCAAAAAAAAAATCCGACCAAAGTTGGTCGGTATTTTAATTATGTAATCAAAAGATTCACCATTTGGGAATCGAACCGAGGTGTGTATTGTGGCAGGATACTATTCTACCACTAAACCATTGGTGAATTTTGTTTTAAGATTGTCTTATTTTTTATTTATACTCTTTAATTGTATTTCGCACGAAAATTACCGATCAAAGTTGGTCGGTTTTATTAAAAAATAAAATTACCGACCAAAGTTGGTCAGTTTTTTAAAATGACCAGCCGAATTTACCGACAAAAGTTGGTCGTTTTTTTAATATTAATTTTTATTTATTTTAATTGCAAAAACCGATCAAAGTTGGTCGATTTCTTGAAAAATAAATTTCGCTGGACCCAAAAATAGTTTCCCGCATTTTTGCGTCAAAGAAAACTGACCAAAGTTCGTCGGTTTCGGAAAAAAAAATTAAAATATTTTGAAAAACCGACCAAAGTTGGTCGGTATTTATTGGTCAGTTTTTGCCGAATTTCTAGTGGTGTACCCATTTTACCCAGCATAATAGTATAGAAAATAAAAAAATGAAACTCAAAGGCCGTTTCTATTCTTTGTTAGCTTCTTTGTCCAGGAGGATATCTTAGGTTTAATTTTACTCATTTTAATCATGTGTGTAGTCTTTGCTATACACGCATGTATATGTAATTTACGTTAAACAGGAGCGGATTCAATTTTAATGTTATGGGTTCCCGTAAATTCAGTAACTTTTGCTCAAATACTATACTATATAAAAAAAATTTGCCAACTATCTATAAATATTTGATTAGGAATCCAGTTATTATTGTATATATAACTCGAGACTGCTGTAAAGTGAAATAGAAGCAAATTATGTGACTTTTAAGTTGTTATATATTCTCCTTTTTCACTCCTTGCGTTAGGTCTGCAATTCAAGTGATTTACATGAAGAGCCTAGGAAGAGTCGATAATACTCCTCCAACAATTCACACTAAACGTAACCTGTTCAAATTCCAACTACAGTGAGAGATAAAATTTCTAGAAGGATAAGAGGGTCAGTACTCGAGTAAATAGTTAAACAAACATTGGAACTACCTGCCATATAAGGAGTTTTAAATTGATTATGGTGAATTTGAGTATTCTACCAATCTCATGTTGCCATATCTTTGCTTGAGTGGCAGCTCATGTAACATCCTATGCTTCGAATGTGCATTTACTTTAGGAGTAAGCAATACTGGTTAGTAGACGTAATACAGAAAGAAAAAAAAAGAACAATAACAAAACAAACACTACTAAAAAAAATAAGAATTAGCGACGACAAATTCTATAATTAAATAAAAATTTCGTTGCCAATCCTATTTAACGACAGACTAGCGATAGATTATCAAAAAATTCTGCTAGCTACGGGTGTTTTAGCGACCGATTAATGTCAAAGTTCGCAGCTAGTTTCAATTTTTTTTAATAATAAAAACCAACAAAGTTAAGTACGTTACTCGATTCATAGGTAGATCTATAGAGGATAAAAACTTATTCGAGAGTGTATTTACTACGGTTAAGCGATTTGATAATGTGAGAGTATACAATAATTATCTATAGTTAGGTGAGATAAGTTTATATACAGAAATACATTTACTGGTTTGGTATAATTAATACTAAATTTTTACCATATTTATCTGGGGTGTCATACATTTTACTATTAATTTATGATAAGGAGTGCTAATTTTGCGTAAGTATATATTTTAAAATTTTCTAATTATATATATATATATATATATATATATATATATATATATATATATATATATATATATATATATATATTGTATAATTGTATAATCCAAGTAATACGTATACATCCGTTACCAAAAAAGATCTTTATTCCAAAGTATATTCACAAAAGTTGTTTAATACTGCTTATTAATTTTCAGGAGAGTTAAACGTGATTGTATATATGATCAACAAAAATTTGTCAAACTGATGTTGTAAGTAGTTGTACCAAAAAGCATCATAAATAAGTCGTGTTGCGACTTTCATTTCCATAATCGTGAAAGTACACAATTGAAAAAGAATAGAATACGTAAGAAGAAATTGGTACAAGTCGTAACTGTAAGTTATTTTCTTATGTATGTGGCCCAATAGGTTAAGGCCCATAATTAATATTTAATTAATTATCAAATCTCATCCGTCCGATTGGTTACTTGATGGACGTACCAGATTAAGTAAGAACCTCTATAAATTGGTCCTCTCCCCACCCATTAGGGTTACCTTATTTTTTTATTTTCTTTCTTCCATCACTAAAGTCGGCGGTAACGTAAAGCTAGGGCAAGGGGCGAGAAACCTATTTCAATCAACGCTTCCACTTCACGATAATGGATTCCGCTTCAGGTATGTTTTCTATAACGATTATATGTAAGATTATCATGTTCAAGATCCTGGTATGAATTAAAGTTTATGCATACATGTGGTATCATGAGCCTGGATTTTTGAATTGATAATCTTCGTTAAAGAGATATATTATAAACATGATTATGGCACCACTGACGTAAAAGGGATAAAACAAAATCTCCTAAACATAATTCTTATTTTGACTCCTGTTATATATATATGAACCAAGTACTGTTTAATTTTAAAGAGGAATAGATGATTATGAAGCTATACATATCGTTAACAGATAGTTGATGTCGGCGCAATTCTCTGTTAAGTTTTTATTTTTTATTTTAATGATAATAATCCTAAAGAATCAGTATGTTGAAGCGCCGATGCATACTAAGAAAATCACGCACCGAGAATTGGCAATCATAAGAAGCTTCTGAGTTCTGCCAATGAAACAACTAAAGTATTTTATCTTTTAGTGCAAAATCTAATCTTTCGAACCCTTAGCCCACGGTAATCGACAAAGAGTTATTTGGCTCAAGATTGGTTCATTATATTTTATGTCTCAACGTAATATTATTTTGAGTTACAGAGTTAACTCCTGTTATTGAGGATTATTGATCGTATTCTAGGCTATTAAAGTTATTTTTTTATATATTTTATGTATGTGAATAATATTTGTATAGTTTGTTTATCACCAAAGTGATCAAACTAGATTGTTTAAAATATTCACATGCATAAAATTTCCTGATATTTATTTTATGTGTGCATTTATGTTTATTATAGTTTGTTAGTCACCAAAGTGACCAAACTAGTATGTTTAGAAATATGCATACATAAAATTATAGTTTATCCATGAAATTAATGAAATGCCTATAATTAAAAATCAGTGGATAAATTAATTTTCATTATTGCTAGAACTTAAGGATTTACCCAAAGGTGAATCAATTATTCTATGAATAGTGAATATGATGAGGCAAATTAATATTCTTAGTCAGATATATATTGTCTGTCCAAAGATGGCATATATATTTGGTTAAAAATATTTAATTACCTATTAAAGACTAAATGGCATTTAAATTATGATAGTGTGTCGTAGTATTTACCCAAAGGAGAATTGTGATATGCTTTAACTATTTTGTTGAATCCATATTGATTTGTGAGTATGTATTATCTATTTTGCAGCTATTCCCTTTCATTCGCTTGCTTCGTTTGTTACTGTGTTCAACGGATTGAACTTCTCTAAATGGCGTGAACAATCCAGTTCCACTTAGGTGTAATGGATCTTGACTTGGCTCTGCTGAATGATAAGCCCGCTGCCATTACTGATTCGAGCAGTGCGGATGAGAAGTCTTTCCATCAAGTATGGGAACGCTCTAACAGGCTAAGCCTTATGTTTATGCGAATGAATATTGCCAACAACATTAAGAGTACTATTCCACAAACAGAAAGTGCCAGGGAATACCTGACGTTTGTGGAAGAACGTTTTCGTTCTGCAGATAAGTCTCTCGCTGGTACACTAATGGCTGAACTCACGACCATGAAGTTTGATGGGTCGCGTAGTATGCAAAATCATATCATCGAGATGACTAACATTGCAGCAAGACTTCAGACCTTGGGGATGAAAGTGGATGACTCCTTCTTGGTTCAGTTTATTCTGAACTCGTTACCTCCTGAGTATGGACCTTTTCAAATTAACTATAACACTATTAAGGATAAGTGGAATGTTAGTGAATTGTCCAGTATGCTTACTCAGGAGGAGTCAAGACTTAAGAAACAAGGGAATCATTCAATTAACCTCATGGTTCAAGGGGCTGGTAAAGGACTTAAAGTGAAGGCCAACAAGTTCAAGAAGAAGAAAGCACCTGCTAAAGCTCAACAGGATGCTAACAAGGAACATAAGGCAGATACGTGTCGTTTCTGTAACAAGGAAGGACACTATCAGAAAGATTGCCTGAAACGTAAAGCTTGGTTCGAAAAGAAAGGTACAATTAGTGCTTTTGTATGTTTCGAATCAAATTTAGTAGAAGTTCCTAATAATACTTAGTGGCTTGATTCTGGTGCAACTGCTCATGTATCTACTACGTTGCAGGGATTCCTTACGATCCAAACTACAAATCCAAATAAGGATTTCTTGTTCATGGGAAATCGTATGAAGGCTCCAATTGAAGGCATAGGTACTTATCGTTTGATCATGGAGACTGGACGTCACTTTGATCTATTACAGACTCTTTATGTACCTTCAGTTTCTAGGAATTTGATTTCTCTTTCAAGACTTGATGTTTCTGGATTTGATTTAAAGTTTGGAAATGGATGTTTCAATTTATATAAGAATGCTATTTTTTATGGTTCTGGCTTTCTCAGTGATGGTTTATATAAATTGAAACTCGATATTGCTTTTTCTGAATCCCTTCTTACTATTCAACATAATGTTGGAATTAAACGTAGTTCACTAGATGAAAGTTCTGCTTACTTGTGGCATAGACGTTTGGGTCATATATCCAAAGAAAGGTTAGAAAGATTAGTAAAAAATGAGATTCTTCCGAATCTAAATTTTACTGATCTTACTATATGTTTGGATTGCATTAAGGGAAAGCAAACCAAGCATAGTAAGAAAGGTGCCACAAGAAGCACCCAGCTTCTTGAAATTATACACACCGATATTTGTGGACCCTTTGATGTTCCATCTTTTGGTGGAGAGAAATATTTTATCACTTTTATCGATGATTTTTCACGTTATGGATACATCTATTTGCTGAAAGAAAAATCTCAAACAGCAGATGCTCTCAAAGTATTTGTTAATGAGGTTGAAAGACGATTAGATAAAAAGGTGAAAATCATTAGGTCAGATAGAGGTGGTGAATATTATGGAAAATATAACGAGACAGGACAATGTCCCGGTCCATTTGCAAAGTTCCTCGAGGAACGTGGCATATGTGCACAGTATACTATGCCAGGAACACCTCAACAAAATGGTGTTGCAGAAAGGAGCAATTGAACACTTATGGATATGGTTAGGAACATGATAAGTAATTCCTCATTACCTAAATCATTGTGGATGTATGCTCTTAAAACCGCTGTATATTTATTAAACAGGGTTCCTAGTAAGGCAGTTCCAAAGACCCCTTTTGAACTGTGGACAGGAAGAAACCTAGTTTAAGGCACCAGCATGTTTGGGGTTGCCCAGCGGAAGCTAGAGTTTATAATCCACAAGAAAAGAAATTAGATTCTCGAACAGTAAGTGGTTACTTTATTGGTTACCCAGAGAAATCTAAAGGGTATGTGTTTTACTGTCCAAACCATAGTTCGAGAATTGTTGAAACCGGTAATGCAAGATTCATTGAGAATGGTGAAGTTAGTGGGAGTGTTGAAAAGCAAAGTGTGGAAATTAAAGAGGTGAGGGTCAATATTCTATTACCCACGAATGTGCCTACTTCCACACAAATACCAAATATGTTCCAGTTGTTGAAGAACACTTTGACAACACCGGACAACATTTGGATGAAACACTTCATGAAGAAACTAACTCACAAATATCTGACACAAATGAACCACAAGAAATGCCATTAAGAAAATCTCAAAGAATTAGAAAATCGGCTATTTCGGATGATTACGTGGTTTATTTGCAAGAGTCTGATTTTGACATTGGTCTTAATAAGGATCCGGTTTCATTTTCACAAGCCATAGAAAGTAATGAGTCTGACAAATGGATTGATGCCATGAAGGAAGAGGTTAAATCCATGGAATACAATAAAGTCTGAGATCTTGTTGAATTGCCAGAAAGTTCTAAAAGAATCGGGTGTAGATGGGTCTTTAAGACCAAACGCAATTCAAATGGCAATATTGAAAGATACAAGGCCAGACTTGTTGCTAAGGGTTATACTCAGAAAGGAGGCATTGATTATAAGGAGACCTTTTCGCCGGTCTCAAAGAAAGACTCCTTAAGAATTATTATGGCTTTGGTGGTTCATTATGATTTAGAGTTACACCAAATGGATGAAAAAACTGCCTTTCTTAATGGAGACCTCGAGGAGGAAGTTTATATGGACCAACCAGAGGGTTTCAAAATTAAAGGAAAAGGTCAAATGGTGTGTAAACTGAAGAAGTCGATATATGGACTTAAACAAGCCTCACGACAATGGTATATAAAGTTTAATGATACCATAACATCTTTTGGATTTGTGAAAAATACCGTTGATCGGTGTATATACCAAAAGATCAGTAGGAGCAAGTTTATATTTTTAGTCCTATATGTTGATGATATTCTATTTGCTGCTAATGATTTAGGTATATTGCGTGAGACTAAAGATTTTCTCTCTAAGAATTTTGAAATGAAAGATATGGGTAAGGCATCCTATGTGATAGGAATAGAAATATTTCATGATAGATCACAAGGATTATTGGGATTGTCTCAGAAAGGCTATATCGAAAGAATTCTTGAGAGATTTAATATGAACAATTGTTCAGCAGGAATTGTTCCAATTCAAAAAGGGGACAAATTTAGTCTCATGCAATGCCCTAAGAATGATGTAGAACGAAAGGAAATGGAATCAATTCCTTACTCTTCAATTGTTGGCAGTCTGTGTATGCTCAGACTTGCACAAGACCAGATATTAGTTTTGCGGTCGGAATGTTAGGAAGATATCATAGTAACCCAGGAATTGATCACTGCAAAGCTGCAAAGAAAGTTTTGAGGTACCTGAAAGGAACGAATGATTACATGCTCATGTATAGGAGATCCAAACATTTGGAAGTTATTGGATACTCGGATTCAGATTTCGCTGGATGTATTGACACTAGAAAATCCATGTTTGGTTATTTGTTCCAATTAGCTGAAGGAGCAATATCGTGGAAGAGTGCCAAACAGTCTGTCATTGCTACATCCACGATGAAAGCAGAATTTGTGGAATGTTTTGAAGCCACAATTCATGCATTATGGCTGCGAAACTTTATTTCAGGACTTGGGGTTGTCGACACCATTACCAAGCCGCTGAAAATTTACTATGATAATTCTGCAGCAATATTCTTCTCCAAGAACGATAAGTACTCCAAAGGTGCCAAACATATGGAATTAAAGTACTTTACCGTCAAGGAGGAAGTTTAGAAACAAAGAGTGTCACTTGAGCATATTAGAACTGATCTCATGATTGCAGATCCGTTAACGAAAGGTTTACAGCCGAAGATATTTAAAGAACATGTACATAGAATGGGTCTTGGCTGTATTTATGATTGATGTATTTATGATGTTTTGACACTCTGAGCTCATTTATATGTTTCTGATATACATTAATGATCTCCTGTTTCTCATAATGGTGTACACATTATTGTTTTGAGATATTGCAGGATAAGTCTGAATGAGACATTATTGTGGACCATAATATTTTATAGCTTATGGACCTGATACGATGAGTTGCTAATGTTGTAGTATATGGAAGGGAGTATTTAGATGAATTATATATGACCGCCATAACTCACATTTAGTAGTTTATCGTATTATGGTATTTATGATGGACATTACAAAAGAGATTTGTTTATGCGCAACTAATGTTCCTATATTAAATGTTAATATTATGTGATTAATGGGCCAAGTGGGAGAATGTAAGTTATTTTCCTATGTATGTGTGGCCCAATAGGTTAAGGCCCATAATTAATATTTAATTAATTATCAAATCTCATCCATCCGATTGGTTACTTGATGGACGTACCAGATTAAGTGAGAACCTCTATAAATTGGTCATCTCCCCACCCATTAGGGTTACCGTATTTTTTTATTTTCTTTCTTCCATCACTAAAGTCGGTGGTAACGTAAAGCTAGGGCAAGGGGCGAGAAACCTATTTCAATCAACGCTTCCGCTTCACGATAATGGATTCCGCTTCAAGTATGTTTTCTATAACGATTATATGTAAGATTATCATGTTCAAGATCCTGGTATGAATTAAAGTTTATGCTTACAGTAACGACCCGATCGGTCATTTTGATCTCTAGGCGTCGTTCGGCAGTTTGAGATCATGAGCAGCTTCACTTCAGGTATTATGACTTGTACACATGGTCGGAATTGAATTCCGGGAAGTTCGGAGTTGATTTGGAAAAAGAATTCTCATTTTGGAAGCTTTAAGTTGAAAGAAATGACTAGAATTGGATTATTGAGTAAACAACCTCGGAATTGGGATTTGAAGGTTCCAGCAGGTTCGTATGATGATTTCGGACTTGGGCATATGCCCGGATCGGGTTTTGGGTGACCCCGGGACAATTTGGCGTCTATTGTGGAAGTTAGCATTTTTGGAAGAATTTCATAAATTTGGGTTGAAGTGCATTTCAATGCTATCGATGTCCGTTTGGGATTCCAAGTCTGGGAATAGCTCTGTATGGTGATTCTGGTATTGGGAGCACAATCGTAAGTGAATTCGGAGGTCTGTAGGTAATTTTGGAGTCATTTGGCTAAAGATAGAAATTTGAAGGTTTTGAGAAGTTTGACCGAAAATGGACTTTTTGATATCGGGGTCGGATTCTGATTCTGGAAGTTGGAGTAGGTCCGTAATATCAAATATGACTTGTGTGCAAAATTTGAGGTCAATAGGACGTGATTTGATAGGTTCCAGCGTCGGATGTAGAATTTTGAAGTTCTAGAGTTCATAAAGCTTGAATTGGGGTGTGATTCGTGATTTTAGCGTTGTTTGATGTGATTTGAGGCCTCAAGCAGGTCCGCGTTATGTTATGGGACTGGTTGATGTGATTGGACGGGGTCCTAGGGGCCTCGGGTGGATTCCGGGTGGTTAACAGATCGAGTTGGAGTTGGGAGGAAAGCTGAAGCATGTTGTCATCTGGTGTAACTGCACCTGCGAGGTCTTGGCCGCAAGTGTGGAGCCGCAGAAGCGAGAGTGGCTGGGCTAGGCTGGGACTGCAGATGCGGTCAGCTTGCCTGAGAAGCGGGACCGCACTTGCGAAAGGAAGTGCGCAGATGCGGAAGTTGAGGGCCTGGAGGAGGACCGCAGAAGCGAATTGCGGGTCGCACCTGCGGAACCGCAGAAGCGATCAAGTGACCGCAGGTGCGGAAATGCTGGAGGCAGTGAGGTTCTTTTAAATCGGGGGTTGGGTTCATTTCAACCCCATTTCTTCCATTGGAGCCGATTTTGGAGCAACTTTGAGGTTCCATTTCACCACCAAGCATGAGGTAAGTGGTTTATGTTAGTTTTGAGTTATACATTGATTTTGTATAGATTTTAGCATGAAATTAGTAGAAACTTGGAGTTGAGGGGAAAACCAAGAAAATTGATACTTTCGGATTTTGACCACGATTTTGGACATGAAATCAAGAGTAAATTACATATTTGAGTTCATGAGGTTATGGATAAACTTTATCTTCGAAAAATTTCGAAATCCGGGCACGTGGGTCCGAGGGCTTTTTTTCAACTTTTCGATCGGGGTTAGGAATTGTTATAAATTGGATTATTGTGAGTAATTGAACATGTATTGATGGGTTTACATAATTATTGGCTAGCTTTGGAACATTGTGCATTAATTTGAGCCTTTGGAAGGGCGTGGAATGTCGGCTCTGGAACTTCAGAGCGAGGTGAGTCTCCTTTCTAACCTTGTAAGAGGGAATTGTCCCCATAGGTGAATTAATTGGATGTGTGCTCCTATTTGTGGGGGGCTACGTACGCACGAGGTGATGAGAATTTGTGCGTAGCTACTATTATGCTTAAGTCCGAGTAGTCTAGGGCCCAAAAGCATGCTTTACTTGTAATATTTACAATCTTGTTGTCAATTTAAACATGCTTAAAATATATCGAATGTATAAATAAATTTCTAAAAGGCTAGACATCATTTCTTGACTTTTAAAAAAGAAGCTTGCCTTTTTCTGAATAATTGCTCCTTGATGAATTCTTGAATTGACTTTTTGAATGTGTTTATCTATTGTGGAACGAGCCGAACGTGTCGGTAGATTAAATAGATGCATCTATGGTTCGCGCCATTCGGCCCTCTAGCAGTGTACAATTTAAATATTAGTTGGATCGGGTCGTACGACCTCGGCATGACTTGCGCGTGCTTGTATTACTTGCCTTGGAATTCAGTAAATGTTGATATTTGTTACTCCCTGGCCTGAGATAAATGTATACATGAGGAAAATGAATTTGGGAATTTCCTATAAAAGGAAGAACTGTTTACTTGCCTCATGCTATTGAGTTACAGCCCTTTATATGTGAAGCCTCGATTTATTATATTATTTTTATATTGTTATTGGACCACTAGTAAGTGTCGAAGTCGACCTCTCATCTCTACTTCTTCGAGATTAGACGAGATACTTACTTAGTACTCGTTGTTTTTGTACTCATGCTACACTTGCTGTGCATTTTTGTTGCACAGGCATATGTACCTCTAGCGGCCTAATGGGCCTAGCAGCATGGATGATACAGAGACTTAGGTGAGCTGCATCTCTCGAGGTGACCCGCAGCCGGCATAGTTTCTTTTAGTGTATAGTATCTACCTTCTGTCCAATTTGTATCGCGGACAGCTATTATACTTCATTTGATTTCCTAGGAATAGCCCATGCACTTGTGACACCGGGTTCTGGGATGCTTATGGGATTATTAAATATTAAGTTTGTTAAACATCATCTTATTTCACTAAATTTCATTATTTATGGTTTAATGTATCAAAGGAATGATTTCAATAAATTCTAAAAATGGGAATTTAATTAACTTCTGGGTGTTGGCTTGCCTGACAGTGGTGTCCGGTGCCATCACGACCCTTAGAGGATTTTGGGTCGTGACAACATGGTATCAGAGCATTAGGTTCCCTTAGGTCTCATATGTCATGAGCAAGTCTAGTAGAGTCTTGCAGATCGGTACGGAGACGTCTGTACTTATCTTCGAAAGGCTACAGGGCTGTTAGGAGAACTTCCCTACTTGATTCCTCATCGTGCTGTTTGATTCTTTTGAGTCTTATGCCCTTATTTCCTTCCAATTCAATCCTACGCGACGTGAAGCGCTTGTTATCAAATTGGGAACTAAGGAATTGTAATGATACTATAAATGTGGTGCGGGATGTTCTCCCGGCATAGTTAATTGGGTTATTGTCGTCGCCTTGCGGAAGGATATTCGGTCACTTCAGCTCGGTAGCTGCACTACTGAGAGCTTTGAGGCTATGCAGAGGTTGATACGATGCTCATTAACGGTTATCGCGCAATATTGACGTGATGGTAGGATATTTGCCTATGTGTTCGGGCAGGGAACAACTTGAAAGGAGATCTACTCAGTTCATGATTCAGAGATTCGGTATTTTATTTTCGGTAGAGGAAGGGCAATCGGACTATGAATGTTCAGGTTGGGTTGAGGGAGTAACGAGACTCAGTGTTTTCAAGTGTAGTGGAATTTTCATTTGTGACGTGGTGTCGTCGTCCTCAATTGAATATGTTAAGTTTGTCGGTGTTATGGTTTTCTACAATTCGCCTTCGGAGCAGGATATTGTGAGACAGCATTGAAGTAGTTGTTGTTAAAGATTGCGGGGTGCGGTGGTTCAGGATTGACCCGGTATTTTTAGTGTTGATTGCTCGATAAAGATGATCTTCGGAGAGATTTAAAGTTAGTAGTGATATGTTGATTCAAATGTTGCAGAGATAGGGATTAAATTAAAGCGACAACTGGGCAGCAAGGGATGAGGAAGGACAAGTGGGAAGTGTCATGTGGTGGTTAAATTTTTAAAGAAGCCAGGTGTAAAAGGCGGAAATCGAATAGTTTCTTAAAGAAGAGGGTTTGGCCAAAGTGGGAGAGTGGCAGAGAAGCGTATCGGTTTAGTGGTAGGATAACTGCACACCTTGAGGGATGTTTGGAATGATTTGGGAATTTCAGTGGACGGTGATTGGGTCTACGGGCTCAATTCGAAATGTTAGCTGGTATACGGTAGGAGATTGGATATGACGGAAAGGATTTGCTTGATATGAAGAAGGATACAACATGACTTTAGATAGGAAGATATTATCGCACATTTAGTTGATGTCCACGAGAAGTGAATGGATTTATGCAGCTGGTGGATGAGCACGGGCCCAGGATGGGTTATTGGTGTCCTAGTGATTGTACCCCGTGCAGCGACGTTGGAAGATCTCAGTAGGTAATTTCCACAGGTGGGTTATCTCCTGTGAGCAGGTCAGTGGTCGCGTGGTTGGCGAAGCTTCTGCGGAGGATTTCACTTACTATCTAGTAAGAGGTCGAATAAGCGAATGTTGCTAGAGATTCAGAGTGTTTGTGACCTGCTAATGGAAGGATTTTGAGGAATTTGGCGGTTTGATTGAGCAAGGTCATGTCAATAAGAGATAAAGAATCTTAGTAGGCTCTAGAGTGGTGTAATAGTGGCTTCAAGCTAAGTGGAAGAGTCCCGCTGCCTACGGTTGGATTGCATAGTCGTCTATTTGTGACATCTCGGGTTATCAGTATATTGGTGAGTTATTACAACTAAGGTAAAAAAACATAAGTAGTCATTTGAGGCAAGGGATTTGATGAAGATGTGCTACGGTTGGCCTTATTGGATCGTGTTCAGGCTTTGGGGGAGGTTCAGGATTTATGCTTTGTATAGATGCGGGTTCCAAGGAAAGTGATGTGGCTAGGTGCTTCGTCGAGAGGGTGTTCATGTGCTAGAAGATTCTTGGGTTTGATTATATTCGGGACCAAGTCAGAGTGGGTGACTCTCAATAACAGTCCTAGTGGAGTCAAAGGTTAAAGTGTGGTGTCTAAGGATTTCGAGTCCATAAGTATGGTTAAGAATAGAGCTTTTGCAGTGGATTATGAAAGGAGGCTTGGAATGTTCTATAATATCTTCGGCTTGTAGTATAACATTTGGGGGAAAGAGAGAAAATAACTTCGGATTCGTAGGAGAGTTATCGGAATGGGTACATCAGTTGAGGAGGCGAGCATGCGCACAAAGAGGGTATGAAAAGGTTGGTGGGATTTGAGACAGCATGGTCTCGTGATACAAGGCCACTCAGGATGAGTGCGGATTGAGTTGTTATGTGTAGGTGGATCCCAGAAGGGTTATGGTGGTTTAAACCACTACTTGAGAATTTGTGTGTTCTACGGTTATGAAGATTTACTCGTGTGTTGCTATGGTTCTCTCATAATGAGTTAAGTAAAAAGTTTTTATATGATGAAGTATTTACCCTATTAGTGGTTCAAGAGTTATGATGAAATTCTGGCACTATCGCATATTAGCATGTTAGGTGCAGTGAGCAGTATGAAATTTGGAAGTAAGGATCAAGGTTGTGGGTTCAGTGTTGACAAGGATGTCACGAGCTCGGATGAGCAGGAAAGGGATTTAGATGTTTAGAGTAAGCTAGTATTGTCTTCAGCATCACCTAAGATCGGTGTTTGTGTAGGAGGCTTTGCATCCTGTTACGGATTCTTGATTTGCTTTACAGCATTTGTGTGGCCGGTGAAATAGAAGTGCAGACTTGTTACCTGGTGCATGAGATCGTGGAAGTGTATCTCACAGGAAGATTGCATAAGTGTGACATGCAGCCACTTGATTGATTAAAAATTTAAACCAATTATGAAGATTTTGGTAATATCATTAATTTGAGAATTTATGCTTGGAGGACCCTCGGTTTATTGGGCTATGAATGGTGGAGTTTGCTTTGGTTACGATAGTTGTTCTTGTGTATTATGAGAAAAAGAGGTTATTATGGACCCATGAAGGTTATTAGCCTAGTGCGGGCGATCAGAATTGGCTTGAGGTTTGTTGGTGGACTCAATTATGAATATGGGATTTATATCAGGCCGAATGCGTTCATTTTAGCAATGCACTCTTTATGGAGGAGTATTCGAACATGGGATGTTATTTCATCGTCGGTTATTCATGTAATACTATATGGTGTCGTGTAAGTTGTGAATCGGTTTGATAAATTTCTTATGTGTGAGGTTCCGCGTAGTGATGGTGTTATGTGAGAAGGATAGCTCCTGTGACTCAGGTTATATATCACACCTCAGTTGTGTTTGAGTTTTGTAGCTTACGGCGCTATGTTTCCTCAGGGATGGTATTATGCACTTAGCGTTCTTGTGACCGATATTTGGTATTTTGTAAGTAATGAGCAATTTAGCTCGGTGTATATCTCCTTGTGTGAATTTTATGTGTGGAACGGATGGCACGCCGCAACGGACATGTTATTTGGATCGGGTTGCACGCCGCAACAGTATGATGTTGAGTACAGTTTTCTGTATTCTGTTTTTGTTTTCCATTTTCTGAGGAAAGTCCATATTAGCAGCGTGAGTTGAGTAGTCCCTTCCAGAGTTTGTTTTCCTTATGTATCATGTTCGAGTGGGTAGCTTATTGGCACATTCTGGCATCATATGAGACTTGTGGTCATGTTAGGGGTGGCTTGTTTCCTAAGCCATTCGTACTGGGTGAGACAAGATTATTGGATCTAGGATCAGAGCGATCGGATTATATGAAGTATATTAAATAGCAAATACCATTAGGTGGTTCAGAATGAGGTAATGGTTCTTGTCAGGAATATAGCCTCAATGATTTGTTGACTCGGCAGTTGGTTATGAATGTCTACACGTCTCTTCCGTCGTGGTAGTATTGTGAGAGTTGTAACAAGACTTATACATGTCATGAGGTGCATTGTGAGCATCAGATTCGGGGAATGTCAGTTATTATGATCAGAGAATGTTATTATGGTCCTGTGGATGATGTGGTGCATTGTGAGAATTCGGCAAAGGCATGCTGCCATGTTCTGGTACATCGTGTAGTGATTGGTACGGTGGTCATATATTGGAAGCAGGCCTGGCAGAGAATTTCGGATGTTGAAACTGGGTCTAAGGCTCATTTGTTTGAATAAAAGAGAATATCTTTAGATTTTCTCGAGCTAATGTTCTCAACTGAGTTGTGGTAGCATGGGTAGGTACACAAGGTGTTTAATGTGATTTCAGACAACTCCAGCGCAGTTCTTAGCATGTTCGAGGGCGAACATATGTTTAAGTGGGAGAGAATGTAACGACCTGATCGGTCGTTTTGAGCTCTAGCATGTCGTTCGGCAGTTTGAGGCCATGAGCAGCTTCACTTCAGGTATTATGACTTGTATGCATGGTTGGAGTTGAATTCCGGGAAGTTCGGAGTTGATTTGGAAAAAAAAAATCTCATTTCGGAAGCTTTAAGTTGAAAGAATTGACTAAGAGCCCATTTGGATTGGCTTGTTTTAAGTGCTTTTAAGCCAAAATAGCTTTTTAGCCATTTTGTAGTGTTTGGATAAAGTAAAAAAGTGCTTTTAAGTACTTATTTTTAAGCTAAAATGACAAAGACAAGCCAAAAGCAAAAAGCTAGAATTCCTAACTTATGGCTTAAAAGCTATTTTGGCTTAAAAATCACTTAAAAAGCCCATCCAAACGGGCTCTAAGATTGGATTATTCAGTAAATGACCTCGAAATCGGAATTTGAAGGTTCCAGCAGGTTCGTATGATGATTTCGGACATGGGCGTATGCCCGGATTGGGTTTTGGGTGACCCAGGAGCGTTTTGGCGCTTATTGTGGAAGTTAGCATTTTTGGAAGAATTTCATAAATTTGGGAAGAAGTGCATTTCAATTCTATCGATGTCCGTTTGGGATTCCGAGTTTGGCAATATCTCCATATGGTGATTTTGGTATTGGGAGCCCGATCGGAAGTGAATTCGGAGGTCTGTAGGTCATTTTGGAATCATTTAGCTAAAGATAGAAATTTTAAAGTTTTGAGAAGTTTGACCGGAAGTGAACTTTTTGATATCGGGTTTGGATTCCAATTTCGGAAGTTGGAGTAGGTCCGTAATGTCAAATATGACTTGTGTGCAAAATTTGAGGTCAATCGGATGTGATTTGATAGGTTCTAGTCGGATATAGAAGTTTGAAGTTCTAAAGTTCATAAAGCTCGAATTGGGGTATGATTCGTGATTTTGATGTTGTTTGATGTGATTTGAGGCCTCGAGCAGGTCTGTGTTATGTTATGGGACTGGTTGGTATGATTGGACTGGGTCCTGGGGGCCTCAGGTGGATTATGGGTGGTTAACGGATAGAATTGGAGTTGGGAGGAAGAGCTGAAGCCTGCTGTCATTTGGTGTAACCGCACATGTGAGGTCTTGGCCGCAGGTGCGGAGCCGCAAAAGCGGCCTTGGTGCCGCAGAAGCGGGAGTGACTGGGCTAGGTTGGAACCGCAGATGCGGTCAGCTTGCTGCAGAAGCGGGACCGCACCTGCGGGAGGATGGGCGCAGATACGGAAGTTGAGGGCCTGGAGGAGGACCGCAGAAGTGGATTGTGGGTCGCACCTGCGGAACCACAGAAGCGGTCAAGTGACCACAGGTGCAGAAATGCTGGAAGTAGTGAGGTTCTTTTAAATCGGGGGTTGGGTTCATTTCAACCACATTTCTTCCATTGGAGCCGATTTTAGAGCAACTTTGAGGTGCCATTTTTGCCATAAAACATGAGGTAAGTGGTTTATGTTAGTTTTGAGTTAAATACATTGATTTTGTATAGATTTTAGCATGAAAATTGGTAGAAACTTGGGGTTGAGGGGAAAATCTAGAAAATTAGTACTTTCGAATTTTGACCACGATTTTGGACATGAAATTAAGAGTAAATTACATATTTGAGTTCGTGAGGTTATGGGTAAACTTTATCTTCAAAAAATTTTGGAATCCGGGCACGTGGGTCCGAGGGCGTTTTTGTCAAATTTTCGATCGGGGTTAGGGATTGTTACAAATTTGATTATTATGAGTAGTTGAACATGTATTGATGGGTTTACATAATTTTGGCTAGCCTTGGAACGTTGTGCATCAATTTGAGTCTTCGGAAGGGAGTGTAATGCCGGATATGGAACTGCGGAGTGAGGTGAGTCTCTTTTCTAACCTTGTAAGAGGCAATTGTCCCCATAAGTAAATTAATTAGATAGGTGCTCCTATTTGTGGGGGCTATGTATGCACGAGGTGACGAGAGGCCGTGCGTAGCTACTATTATGCTTAAGTCCGGGTAGTTTAGGGCCCAAAACCATGCTTTACTTGTAATATTTGAAACCTTGTTATCAACTTAAAAATGCTTAAAACATATCAAACGTATAAATAAATTTCTAAAAGGCTAGACATCATTTCTTGACTTTTAAAAGAGAAGCTTGTCTTTTTCTAAATAATTTCTCCTTGATGAATTCTTGATTTGACTGTTTGAATGTGTTTATCTATTGTGGAACGAGCCGAACGCCTCGCTAGATTAAATAGATGCATCTATGGTTCGCGCCACTCGACCCTCTGGCAATGCACAATTTAAATATTTGTTGGATCGGGTCGTACGACCACGGAATAACTTGTGCGTGCTTGTATTGTTTGCCTTGGAATTCATTAAATGTTGATATTTGTTTCTCCCTGGCCTGAGATAAATGTATAAATGACGAAAATGAATTTGGGAATTTCTTATAAAAGGAAGAATTGTTTGCTTGCCTCATGTTATTGAGTTACAACCCTTTTTATGAAAATCCTCGATTTATTATATTATTGGTATATTGTTATTAGACCACTAGTAAGTATCGAAGTCGACCTCTCGTCTCTACTTCTTCGAGATTAGACGGGATACTTACTGAGTACAGGTTATTTTTGTACTTATGCTACACTTGCTATGCATTTTTGTTGCACAGGAACATGTACCTCTTGCGGCCTAATGGGCATAGCAGCATGGATGATACAAAGACTTAGGTGAGCTGCTTCTCTCGAGGCGAACCGCAGCCGGCATAATCTCTTTCAGTGTATAGTATTTACCTTCTGTCCAATTTGTATCTCGAACAGTTAGTGTACTTCATTTGATTTCCTAGAAATAGCTCATGCACTTGTGACACCGGGTTCTGGGATGCTTATGAGATTATTAAATATTAAGTTTGTTAAAAACATCATCTTATTTCACTAAATTTCATTATTTATGATTTAATGTATCAAAGGAATGATTTCAATAAATACTAAAAATGGGAATTTAATTAATTTATGGGTGTTGGCTTGCCTGACAGTGGTGTCCAATGCTATCACGACCCTTAGAGGATTTTGGATTGTAATACAAGTGATCGTAGCCGTTCATCTCTTTAATAGTGGGTGAATTATAGTGTTCGCTAGACCTTGGCACGATGCTACATTAACGAGTAAGGCATAAGGTTTTGGTCCCAAAAATATAATAGGTACCATTTTTTTTCCTGATGAACCTTTTCTTAAACAAGGAAAATCAAAGTGTTTTTATTAATTAATTTTTGTGTACGTGTCTTGCACGTGTACCTCGCGTCAATAAATATTAAACTATGTGTTTGACTTATAAAATAAATATTAAAGAAGAAAATATAAGTTCTAAGAAGTATGAATGTTGATCTCATTTAGTTAGCTCTATAAGATGAGGAATTCTGCCAAAAAAATTCTTATAATTCTTATACTTTAGGTAAAGCTGTCATGACTAATCGATTTTTTTGAAAACTTTTCTCGTGTATAAAATTCAAGTTTGAATCATCTTGAACCTTATCCAACTTCCCCTTTTCTTTATGTTTTTTTATTTCCTTTTGTCCCAGTCATTTTCTTTTTTGGCTGCCTCCCAATTTTCTAATTGTCATTTTACTATTTTACTATTTTTCTTTTCTCCATTCTATTATTTTATATGTGGTCTTTGGCAAGACGCTCAAAAAAAGGACTCCAAAACTTTAAAATTATATAAAATAAGCATTCTTCTTAATCTTAAATGCAAATAATACTAATAATAACAATAAATGACAACTCATATAGAATATATATTTCTTTCTATTGTGTTTATCCTTATCACTTCAAGTATTGTGTTTTTACCAATTTGACTCTTAATACTATACTATAACTAATTTTGTGTTGTTTATTTTAATTTTTGTTACCACCAATGCTCTTCTTACGTAGACAACTTAATGTATCTTAAGAGTTTTGTCAGAATGAAAATAACTTTACTTACATAATGAATTTAAAAATAATTAAAATTAAACTGTTCTATTACTTAGTTATTCAAATTAGTTATTTGTTCTCAACATTAAAGAAAACAGTTTATTTTTTTCATTCAAATTCTTCATATATTAGTTCATCCGTATTTTTAGTATATTTAACTTTAATTATAATTTTATCCAACAATACAATAATTTACTTTTGGATCTTTATACGTGTATTTACTTTTGGGTAAAATATCAGTGTCATTGACTCTGGTCAACCACTTTTCATTCGCTCCTTCTTTTTTTATTCTTAAATATATTTTAGGTAATTTATTTTAAATTAATCGTGTACTTTTAAAAATTAACAAAAAAGAGATATCTAAAAAACTAAAACTTGATAGGGATTAGAATTTCCAAAGTAGACATGATGTGTATTCTAATTGAACTAGATGGGATTGGCCCGGGCAAACCAGGCCCAACACTTTGAATTAGAGTGTGTTTTATTTCGATAAATATTGTTTGACAGCGTAAAGAGTGATATGGTAACTCTTGCTTAAAAAGTATTGCTTTGTGATGAAGAGAAAAATCACTTGTAAGATTCGTTAACATTGCTCAAGTACGAGCTAACATCTAATGCTTTTTGCCACATGAGATAGTATTTTCTGCGAAAAAGGGTCAAATATATTCCTCTACTATTATTTATTGTTTAAATATATCCTCCGTTATACTATCCGATCAAATATACCCTTACCGTTATGGAAAGTTTTATATTTGCCCTTATTTTAACGGATCAGATACGTGAAGGCTTTAAAATAGAAGCCCCAACCCGTTCGATAAAAAGCCAACCATATATTATACTAACACATGACCTGATTCGATCTCCCCTTCCTATCAAAACATCCTAAATCACATTACATCCCACCTCTCACACCAAGAAGGCCAACTCTGAAGGTGATGTAAAGATGGGAGATGAGACAAGTATTTCTAAAAATTCTAATAAGCTTTATCTGGGTGTCTATGAAACACAATAATTTAAAGTCAAAGACAATACCCATGTGCCTAGAGTTACAGAACATTTATTTCGAAGCTTGTTTGTTTGTTCCTAAAATCTGATTAGATTCAATTGATTGTGCTTGAATCACTTGGCGACTGTTGGGTGGAAAGTGAAGTGAACATTACAAGCACCTAATGCTAGGTTAGCTTGGAGATCGAAGTTATGGATGAAGAAAAAAAGTATTCAAATTTGAGGTTAAAAATATATGTTATTGTTTATTGGTAATTAAATTCAGTTGATTGTGTGTTTGTGGAGATGAAAATTCACAAATATCTGGAGTAGAACTTTTGAAGAACACCATTACCTTGGTTTGTTGGGTTTAAAGCTTGAATTTTTAAAAAATAATTAGGAGTTATTTGTTGTCCGAACTTGATTTGGAGCTAATCTTTAATCTTCAAAACATCTGAACTTAATATCTTGAGCTATAAAATCATGATTAGCTACTCTGGAGATAACTTGGAACTAGAAAGAGAGCTAAAGACTCCATTGGAAGCATTCTTCAAAGCTTCGAATCTGGGGGTTTTGATTTTTAAATGACGACCAAAATAATGCTTAAAACTGCTGGAAACTGATATTTGGAGCTTGAAACGTGAGTATCTAACGGTTTTGAGGCAGAAAATTTGAAGAAGAAAGTTAAAACTCCGCTAGCGTTTGGACATAAATTTAGTTGAAATTTGAAAAAATAATTTTTGAAGTAGTTTTGAAAAATAATTTTTGGAAGTTGAAATTATGTTTGGACATGCATTTTATTTGGAAAAAAATTGAAGTTATGTGAGTGGGAGAACAAGTTTCACCCAAAATCTACCCTAAACTAGATATTGGGAACATGAAAAATAATTTCAAAATTTTTTCAAAAATAGATTATTAATCTATGAACAAACAATATTTTCAAAAAAGATTTGAAAAAACGTTGCCAAAATGTATGGCCAAACGGGGCCGGATTAAAGCTTACTTGAAGCTTCAAGTTCAAATCGGGGAAGGGGGAGGTCAGGCCGGGTTATGGGTTATTTTTATGGGTTTGGGTTTTTATGGAACGGGTTGAGGATTCTATTTTAAAGCCTCCACGTGTCCGATCCGTTAAAATAAGGGCAAATATAAAATTTTCCCTAACGGTAAGGTATATTTGGTCGGATAGTATAACGGAGGATACATTTGAACAATAAATAATAGTAGAGGGATATATTTGACCATTTTCCGTATATCCTAAGCAATGAAAAAACATGTCAGCATATGAATGGAGTTGGTATCTTCTCTGCTGAAAGTATAGCAGTGTATACTTGCTAATGGGTTGAGAGATGGCTGGGATAAAATGAAAGAATGGAATAAGCAGAAAAGCTCGTTACTCTTTTCGAGCGGCAGAACAAACACTTCCAACTATAGTATGTTTCACTTTGACAAATACTATTTCTCAGTACAAAAAGTACAATATTCAGCTGAAGTACACGTATTTTATGTTATGGTAACGGAATAAACCCCATATTGTTCATGTAATGCATATCCATGTGTTGATCTCCACTCATTTTCTTCAACTTTCCAATTTTGCACTGAAAAAAGAAATTTAAACAGAGATATAAACAGGGTGTTAATAATGAGAGAAATTAAGTGAAGAATAAATTACAAAACGCTCCTTCAGTTGCTCTTTTCACCAATTGCACTTTATTTCCTCATAAATCACATTTTAGAGATAATGCCAACATCTGAAGAGGCGTCATTTGGGATTACACACATAAACATGTATTCTGATTGATCAAAAGATAAGTATTTATTAATCATAACTACTGAAAAAGTGTAGGATATCCGGGCACAGTCAGACATTCAATTCTCCAGCTTCTTCCTCCAAGCAAGACGGATTCCATTTTGGACTCTGGAAACAAAATCATCAATGGTTTTAGTTTCCTGCAAGTTGTAAGTCGACTCAATCGACAATACAACATGGTGGGTCTAACAGGACAAATGAAGCTGTATTGCGAAAAAAAGAATATATAAACCAGGAAGTTTATTCAATCTTTAAGAAAATGAAACCACACCTCAACTAAGCTCAGTGAAAATTCCTTACCAGAAAATGCACTAAGAAACCACAAACCCAACATTTATGAAGTTATTGTATCATGGGCTTGCAACGCAAGAAACAAACCTGATCCTTGTCCACTAAGACTGCTCGGACACCTTCAGCAAAGTCGCTCTATAGAGCAGATCTTATAGCAACGCGATATTCAGTTTTCGAAAGGAAGAATTATTTATTTTTCATTGATTTGTCATAAGCCTTCACTAATGAAAGCATTCTTAATGCATTCCAAGTGTTACTATTTCTTACAAAAGCATAAAAGAATATTTGTAGTGCATAAAGCAAAAAAAAAAGTATAGGAGATCTATAAATAATGCGAAACACCAGAATAACCACACTATTAACATTTGTTCTGTTTCGATGGTATCTAAAGAAAACTTGCCAAGTTGGTACCTTATAGTCGTAACAAGATTTTTTCATCAGACCAATTCCATTCCACGTCTAGAAAAAATTGAAACCATCGAAACATAGACAGAGCTAAGTCTTTTGTTCTGTTTTCTTTTCCTCCAAAAATGCTTTTTCCTTAGTTACATCAGTTAAAATAATGGAACATTATTTGGTAACTAATATGAAGCTATCCTCTGTGCTGAGCTAAACAACCTCTTTCTGCAGGACCTAGAAGAGATTATTATTACTTAGATTTTGTTTGTACATTCTCTATTATTTTTTTTCATCGTTCTCTTCTTTTACTTTTACCTCTTCCTCCGTGACCCTGTTGCTGTTTTGCTTTCAACAGCCCTTCTTTGTTGTGCGTCATATTTATTTTTTTTGATGTAATGGGTAGCATTTCATCGGATGGAGATAAGATGGAGCTTAGACGGTGGAAGCACCAGAAGATGCCTTTGAAACACTGCATGCATATGAATAAAACTGGGTGCTTTGAGAATGGTGATGGGTCATTTACAAATATACAAACATTTTTGATTTGTTTTTTGTACGGTGTCTCAAGTCTATTGAGTGATAACACTGATTAATGGTTTAAATTCAATTGAGAAAATCATTCTGGAAAGGTTTCGAATTCAAAAACATCGAAAGCAATAGCACAATCAGCAAAAAAGATCAAGAAATTGCACTTATAGATATGTAAAATAAGTTGTTCTTAAAGATCAGAAAAGCTGAGTTCTTTGGTAAGGAAACTACACTGACAGAGGCAGAAAATCAAAGATTTCAGAAGTGTTTCAGTATTGAGATGGGTATCTCAAAAAGAAAAAACGTAATGAGATGGAACCCAAAAAAGAAAAAGAAAGAAAGAAACTGTAAACAAAAATCCCTAATTTAAACACCTACCAATTTTAATCAAATACCAATGAATAAAGAAGAACGGCGGAAAAATTCTCATGTTGTTACTAAGAAATCCAACAAAGGCTCACGGAGAAAATTCCATAGAAGATAAAGAGGAGGAGAGATGCTGGGAGTAAAATCCGATAAAATTTCGTGGAAAACATCGACAAGTATCTCATAACCCGCTTACTCACCAAAATTCAGCACACTTGTAAGGGCAGGAGACACAGAAGGTATGTGAAAATACTTAAATACCCATGTGTCTAAGCAGGGATGTCGACGGTGAGCAACTTCTGCGCTCTTTTATATATTTAGAACTAGTAAGGGTAGCCCGGGCTTTGCCCGAGCCCAACATGAACAAAGCTTTGCTATTATAAATTGAGGTATAGTGACAATATCCGCAAGGAATGAGCTTGTGTCCAAAAGAGAAATAGAAGATTATAGAGTTATCACAGAAATGTTACTCTTTATAAGCCATCTATTTCTCTAATATTTTGTCATTTTAAGTCAGTAGAATGCTTTTGATGTACAAACCAACAAATACAGAAGCTTCAATGCCAAAGTCATATGGTCTTCCAGCAGTACCTGCTGATATGAATCTGCGCAGGATAGCAACAATTAAAAAATTTATCAACAAAGATGATAAACTATTATGTCAAATCAACTTTAGCAACAGTGAAATAAATCTAACTATTATATAATTAGAAGACATAATTGTAAAATGTGTAGATAAACATTATGTTTAAGCAAGGACTTGACAGACCACCTGTACAATACTCTAAAAACATTGTAGAGTATGCTTATGAGTGCGGACATAGACATGTCAGATTAGCCAATCCTGGCATAGAATATTAAGGTTCAAATTATAGTTGCACAAGAAATAAATATGAAATTAGAAGTTGTTATTCTTCATGACCACCCAGATATAGATGTAGCACATGCTTCATAGCATATATGACATTTTCGGTTTAGAGTACAAGGAAAATGAAATGGAATATACAAGTTCATCAGTTATTACGGTCGTAAATGCATCAGCAAACTGCCTAGTAAATGTAATCATTGAAGCATTGATGTGAATTACTGAGGGTTAATTCAGAGATGAATCTGAAAATATCAAAACTACTCACAGTCTAACAGCAACAATAGTTTTTTCTATATAAAGAGAACTTATGAGAAATAAATATCCAGTTTTACTATTCAATCAAAATAAGAGAAACCTTAACGGGTTTAGAATCTAGCAAGTTCTGACATATAAACATAACATCAAGGTTTTGTTCATTATTTAAATATACAATTTCATCTTTTCTGCTGTACATAAATTCTATAACTTTTCTGAATAGCATGTTAAAAGGATTATTTCGCTGAATGACACTTTACCGTATGTAAACTGTTAAGTTTTTTCTGCTTTGATGGGCTATACATGTGTTTTAATTTGCTCCAAGTGCTTTATCTGTTTGTTTGAGGAATGTCATTTGTGCAGTACTGTTAATCCCGGAAAAAAAGATAGCTACAAGTTCACACATTTTCCACTAAAGAAGTTCACATGTTTTAGAACCAGCAGGGATGTCAGTGATTATAACTTATTAAGGACTGTGGCAATATAAATACCAGACATCGGTGATGAATATAATAACACAACAATTTTCTCCTACGGATGCTTCTGCAATAAGCTTTTCCACTAAGGATTCCTCTTTTGTATCTTCTGTATATGTTTGTTCCTTCGGTCATAAGACATTTCTTCACAAACTTATTACTGTGAGATATCTGCATTTCAAATAGTTCACAGAAATCAAGACAAAAAGTACCTCAGTAGACTTAAAGTAGGAGAGTTTGTTGTTTATTCTACTGACAATGGAAAGGTATATGAATTCAATACAATGCTATGACAAAGTTATTCCATTGTAAAACATACTATCATTTAAAAAAGTGAATAAATGTGTATTTGGTTTTGGTATGTTAGTTTCATTCTTCGTCGGATGAGTTCAAGACAACGGTTAAAGTGAAAGACTGAAGCTGAAGTTGTAAACCTTTCAAGTGACCAGCATATATGAAAGTAATAGGTACCATAATTACAATGTTATTTCCCTAATATCTTAAACATACACACTAAATTTAATAATGCAGGAAAACTTTGTCAAAACACAGTATTCGTTTATGCTACTGAAAACTGTCAGAATGTTAAGAATATAGCAGGGGCAAGTATGGAAAAAGTTGTAAAGCTGTGGAAGAATCATAAAGAGCAGTAAATCAGAAGTATTTTTTTTAACTGGACCTATGTATATATGGGCTACACTCTGACCTGTATAGTGACAGTAGATTCTGTATTTGTAACTATTAGATCTACAGGTTATTTTAGTGTTTATCTCATCTTTTATCGACGAACTTCATGCTTCTAAAACTACACAAAATCAATTTACATTTGTAAGAAATCTACAAATTCTTTCGTCGTCAGAATTGTATATAAGGTAAATAGGTTTATAATTAAAGAAATAAAATTGAAAATACTTCCATAGTAACAGTAGAGCAATTTCTAGGACTGTAGCAAGCTAGGAGTCAACCTTCTCCATATGGAGACTTGTTCTCAGGATCGTGCGCACATATGTTCTAACTATTTACACTTAGTAATCATGCATATAGGGATTCTTATGCAACATATTCTTTAAATGTTTAAGCAAAAAAGCAGCTTTGCTTTTAACACTGTTTCGTTAAGCTTTCTGTATCAAGGACATGTGCAAAGTCGTATGATCTCATAGCTAAACTACAATCTCATAGCTTAATCATTCATAGTGAGAAACCGTTGTTCTATATGTGAACTTCCCTCACTGTAAATTTTTCTCTTTACCATTTGCATCAGATATGGTAATAAACTTTTTGGTGATCTATGGCGTAAAATCAAATTATATTTAAGTAGTTTATCGCAGACAACGAAATAGAGTGTTATCCAGCTGTAAAATGTCAAAAATTGCAAGGATCAAACCAATTTTTGCACAAATTACCCATTTGCATGTCAATAAAATAAATCAATTACAAAGCTAGGGCGACGCATTCAGACGACAATAAACATTCAAAAAACAAAGTGAAATATAAAGCAAAAAGAAACTTACAGAGGAATTAAAGGCCATAGGAAAAATACAAAATCAGAAAGTCACAAGAACAGAGATGAAGCTTCGTCGTACGAAAACATAGATCAATAAACTAACTTTTGAACTATCGAATTACCTTGGAATAACAAAACTTTGAACGTTGGCGTGGGGAGAGAGAAAACAGATTAACCAAGAGAGCACAGTGGTGCTTGACATTGTGACACGGTAGCGAAGTGGCTTTGGACTCCACTACAGATTATGGCTGTCCAACTGGAAGGGAAAAAATTAACGGGACAGGATGGGACGAGACGATGTGAGCACGTGATTTTTGCTTCACACGACAATCGCTCCAAAAAGAAATAAAAAATATATAATTGGCCCCGCTGTACAATTTCGGATTTCTGTGCGGCACCTTGTGGATTTATTTGTGATTTTGGCCCATTCTTATTTATTTACTTTATTAAAATAAAATTCAAAAAATATATATGTGTCCTGCGTAATTCAAACCGTAATTCGGTCATTAAATAGA
This sequence comes from Nicotiana tabacum, assembly GCF_000715075.1. Classification (NCBI taxonomy): domain Eukaryota; kingdom Viridiplantae; phylum Streptophyta; class Magnoliopsida; order Solanales; family Solanaceae; genus Nicotiana; species Nicotiana tabacum. Next base: position 73,008,203 of record NC_134084.1, on the reverse strand, counting down.
AAATCGTGAATAGGCATTTTTCGTCCATGATTTTGTTTGGTTTGACTTTACCGGTTTTGAAATACTTTAGTATGTGCGCAAATAATTATATTTGAGTGTGTATTTAATTTTAATTTGATTTTTTTTTAGTTTTGTTTTAAAATAAATAAGAAAAGAAATAAAAATAAAAAATAAAAAAAAAAAGAGAGAAAGAAAAGGCCCTTCCGGACTTGGGCCAATTTGTTAAAATTGGCCCAACGAACTCAGCCCAAGCGGACAGCCCAAGCCACCAGTCCAAACAGCCCACCCCCAGGCCATGAAACGACGTAGTTTAACACCAAAGCTACGTCGTTTCGATGCCAACCCATCACAACCGTTTAAACCAAGCCGATCCAACGGTCAAGATCAATCCCCCGTAACCCACCAACAAACCCGACCCGTTTACACCCGGACCAAACCCAAACCCTCAACACTTGAAACGACACCGTTTCACTTAAGACCATCAGATCCAAACCGTAGATCTAGATTGATCTAACGGTTGAGATCAACCCACCCACTAACTATATAAGCCCAGATCCTTACCCTACCCCCCCTATCCAACACCCCAGCCTCGTCGTCTTCACCCAAACAGCCCTAAAACCCTAGCCGCCCCTGCGTACTTCCGCCATGAAAGCCGGCGGCATGGATGCCGGTGACCTTCCCCTGAACACCATAGAACCCCCATGCCATCCTGAACCCAAATCTACCAACCCCATGGTTCGAATAACCCCCCAGGTCCTCGAATCTTCATTCGAAGATTCGAGTCAAAACTCGATCTAACCCAACCAACCCCAGTTTCATACCAGACACTCCCCAGACCCCCCTCGTGACCAAACCATACTTGGTTTGGTCCGAATCTGATCAGGGAAGCGTGAATCCCAGATCTGAGTTTTGGAATTTGTGGGTTCTTCGTCACTGGTCCATATCCGTTCGAACCGAAGAGGTTAAGGTCTAATGGACTTTAATCCAAGTGTTTCTCGTCTGAGAAACACTTCGTTTAAAGTCCGTTCAGCCTTAAGAAAAGTTTGACCAAGTCCGAGTTAAGGTTTTGATCTTTTTGCGGTTTAAGGTGAGTTTTCTTTCTTTTTTTAGTTGTTTGATTGTTGTAAGGGTCTGTTCGTTTGCTGTTTATGTCCTTGACCTCTATCAACTGTGCTTCAACCACTTCGCCTGAACCTCTGTTTGTTTGTCTAAATTCCCCCTCCTATTCTGATAAGGCATTATGTATTTGTTTGTGCAAGTAGCTGATTTTCGAGTTTGGACTGACTAGTTGACTCCTCGAGTGTATTTCTGCTTAGTCAGTATAATGCGAACCATGTATCAATACTGTTTAAATGTCTTATTTTTGGTTACGATTGTGTATGTTAATACTAATATAGTCGAGTCGACATGTGTCGTCAATTAATTTCAACTGTCTGAGCATAGTAAATCGATTTGCTTCTGTTGAACATTTGTTGAAATCAATTCAGAACCAGTTTTGTTTACTTATAGCTGTTTGATTTGGATCAGTCAATGTGAAAAGGATTGTTTATGTTTAAATTGGAAGGCATGTGCACTCGTGCACAGCATGTGCATTGGTGCACCTCATGTGCTTTGTGCACAGCCTGTTTTTTTGCATTAAGAAGCTTTTAAGTATTAAACAATCTGACAGTATATGCTGTCAGATATATTCTACTGCCCATACTTGCTTTTAGATAATAAAATGAAAAGTTAAAGCCTGCCAAGGGGATGTCATGGGATTAATACTTAAATAGCTGAGTGGAAACTGAAAAGAGATGGGCACATGGGAGGGGTATCTGATTAATTTAACAGGCTGTAAAAGGTTTGATGTTGAGGCTTATAAAAGAGAGGCACATTAAGAGATAAGGGGGAGAGAAGACATCTGATAGGGGCACACACAGAGAGATACACATACAGAGAGGAGAGGAAAAGAATACCACCTGATGTTAGGAAAGGAGATAGAGGGAACTGGAAAAGGTTTCTTTTGATAATTCAAGCATAAGTTCAAAACTGAAAAATTGATTTTGGGTTTTGGAAAAAAAGGAGATAGAGAGTGGCTATACAGAAAGCATAAACTGTCTTTTCTTCCTGCTAATTGTTCGATTCCCAGTTTGTTTGACCTGTTTCAAATAAGTGTTGATTTCCTCTCAAGTATCAGTCAGGTTTCTGCTGTTTGGTTCTTATTGGTTTGTTTTCTTTTGGAGTTAGACCATTTGAGTTCTGAGCCTATTCCCCTGCTTGTTGCTCTCATTTTGTTATCTCTTCCCATTGGCTATAACTGCATCTTGCATTGGGATTTTGTACCTGCTGTTACTGCTGTTGTTTGGTGTTGCTTCTATTGTCCTGCTGACCCCTTGCTTCTGCTGTTGTATCCGACATCCAGGTACATACTAAGATTTCGCATCTGATGTAACAATGAAAGCATGAAATCAAAGATATGCAGGAGTTTAATCATTCGTTTGCTGCAGTTACAGTTTTACAAATGTTTAAGATCTGTGTAATTTGTTTAGTTTGTAATTCAATAAAGAAACACGTTAGATAGCCTTGTACTTAACCGTAGCTTAGTTCGTCCTAAATTGTGATTTCATGTGTTTAAGGGGTTGTCTAACGAGGAATGCGTGAGTGTTCTTTAACACATAGATAATTAGGTAATTTTAAACTGACATTCCGCATGTATAGAAAAGATTGCTTTAAGCCTGCCAAATATGATGCTTAGTTTTATTGAATCTTTGTAAATAGTTCACAGGATCCTATTCAAACTCTATTAGTAGTAGTTTCCGATAAGTTAATTCCACTGATTTGGTTTAAATAAGCAAGTTTCAAACTTAGATCTGAAGAATATTTACCATAAGCTTTTTAACGGCTTTATTAATCTTGTATGTTAATTTTCCCTTGACAATTTAGCAACATGCTCATCTATGAAATAAGGCACTAAACAATTCACGCCTCATAAAAATCAGATAATCAAGTAAGGATCCGAAGCTGGTCAAGCATGTAATTAGCACGTAACCCTTTCTTTTTAGAGACAAATGCATTAGAAATGTAGCCACTTTAGGATACCTTTTCTAAAATAAAGATGAGCCTCGCCAAATAAAAATGCAAGATTGCGGGGCCCTCAATAAATAACCATAATAATTATTTAGAATTCAGGATAGGCCGTTTAGTGAATTTCATGGCCTTCTACAAAATAATAACGCGTTAGACCCTTTAGGCACGGCTTAATTAAATTACATTCTTAAAACTCGGGTGCACATTGATGTGACCCAAATCCAAATCTCAACAGAATCAAAATGTGTTGACGATCACGGGTGCATTGATTGTGACGTGGTTCGAGATGCATTTTCACGACGTTGCAATTCTATAAAAATAAATGATAATAATAAAAGCGGTTTTTTTTAAACTTAATAAAAGCACGTAAGTCATAACATGTATTTGAATCAGATATTTAGCCATTATAACAATTTAAGCGACCGTGCTAGAACCACGGGATTCGAGGGTGCCTAACACCTTCCCTCGGGTCAACAGAATTCCTTACTTAGAATTTCTGGTTCGCAGACTTCATTTGGAAAAGTCGAAAATTTCCTCGATTTGGGATTCAAGATGAACCGGTGACTTGGGACACCAAAAGCCAAACCTTTCCCAAGTGGCGACTCTGAATTAAATAAATAATCCCATTTTCGAATATTGTCACTTAAATTGGAAAAACTCCACCCGCGCATCTAACCCTTCGGGGCAGGGCGCGCAAAAAGGAGGTGTGACAGCTCTGGCGACTCTGCTGGGGAAGACGGACCCAGAACCACTGGTTCAGGGTTCAAGAATTCGAGCTTAGAATAATTATTATATTTGGCTTTATTATCTGATCTTTATTACATGTTTTTGCATAATGTGCCAAATGCTGTCTTTTACCGCTTTGATATTATCTGAACTGTATATAAACTGTGCCGAAACCCTTCTCTTCTTACCTCCGGGGAGAAGCTCGCTGGTCGAGACTCCCTATTCTGTTAATGTCAATACCTAAAATAAGAAAGAGGACGGACAAGTTACAAAGCCGGACGATCTCGCGGGTCCCCGGTACGTAGCCCCTCCTCGACTCGAGTTGTCCGCTCGGGTACACAGTCTAGAACAAATACCAAGGTTTAAACCTAGTATAACGAAACTTCATGCCGGATCCCTAATAGGAACGCTTATTTGCATCACATTGCATTTGACTTAGGGGACTCAACACAGGGGTTGGGTCCGTCTAGGACAGGCAACCTGAAATGGAAAGACCATCATGCTGCATTCCTATCTGTGTTATGCATTTATTTGCTTCGATTCTGCATGTCGACCGGTTCATAAAAAAAAAAGGGAAAGTAACAGCGTAGGGGAGATAATTACTTAATTTTGGAAAAATAAAACCAATGTCCAAGTAGTGTCAAAACCTTGCCGAAATTTTCTTAAAAAAAAAGAAAAAAAAAACTGTCTTGTTTATTGAGAGTCATTAAAAAAAAATTTATAAAAATCTTCTTTTATCACTTTCAAAATCAAAAAAAAGGGGTATTTATTTTTAAAGTAAAAAAAAAAAAAAAAAAAAAAAAAAAAAAAAATTCATAATTCAAAAAAAATGTGTTGTTTCTTTCGTAGTGCCCCTTTTATGAATTCAGACTAAAGGTCCAAATTTTTCCTAAAAAGAAATACAATATAATCTTTATCTTTTTTCAAAAATGTAAAAAATACGCATTCTTGATTTCTAGGTTTATTCGATTTTTTCCCTATTTTACGATATCCCCGAACTACGCCGGTTTGATTCTCACCGGATGTGAGATACGTAGGCAACCCTCGTCGGGTTCAACCCCCATTTTGCTAAAATAGCCAAAATCAAAAAATATATGTTTCAAATTTTTAAAGAGTCATAAATAAGTCAGGTGATGCTGTTTTGACATGAATAGCCGAATGGTCCCGAAAGGGGACGCCGGAAGGCTGACTTTGCATAAATAGCCACTTTTGGGTTTTGCTTAGCATTTTTAGACCCACACAGCCTTAAAATCTTCGTCCCCGAAGTGCTTAAAGGCCGTGTTCAAAGCTTGGTCCCCTCTGTAAAATATTTTGAGTCAGTCATTTTTGTTAAAATCACCTTAATAAATGTGCAGGATGAGCACGATGCAAAATGAACATTTTTCAATAATGACCAAAATCCCTATCAAGTTACGGCTATGGTGGAATGATCTAGGTGTTGAAGGGCAAAATGAGGTTAAGAAAAATCTGAAAGGTCTTGTGGGTCTGTTGGAAATCCAGCCTCGGGGAGATATCATAAGAGCTTTGGTTACCTATTGGGACCCGGCGCACAATGTTTTCCATTTCCCTGATTTTGAGCTCACCCCAACTTTAGAAGAAATGGCCGGATACATCGGGAATACTGAACTTCCGCTGAGGGAAAAATACTTGGTCGCCCCAAGAGTCGTCACAGTACATCGGTTCCTGGATTCATTGAAAATACCTAGAACAGTCCACAACCCGGATCTAGCAGCCGGATTCTGTACTCCATGCTTCATATATGATAGATACGGTCACGAGGGGGGATTCAATAATCCAATCAACAAACTGTGCAGCAAAGGAGTTCGTCAGAAGTGGGACGAGCACAGACGGGTGGCGTTCATGATAACGTTTCTGGGACTTCTGGTATTTCCCAGGAAAGATGGAAACATTGATTTGAAGATATCGGGGGTCGTCAGCACTTTACTCACGCAAAGTGACAGTACTCTCGCGCCTATGGTGGTATCCGACATCTTTCGAGCTCTCACAGCTTGTAAAGCTGGGGGAAATTTCTTCGAAGGTTGTAACTTGCTCCTGCAGATATGGATGACCGAGCACCTTTGCCATCATTCCGAGATTTTGAGTCGTGGTTCCCCGGATAAGACCCGCATAGAAGAATCTTACGCAAGAGCCAAAGAGATCAGTTTGCCCGAAGGAGTCCTGGCTTGGACCTCGTTCTTTCAAGCTCTTACTGCCAGCCAAATACAATGGAAGTTGGGATGGTTGCCCGTTGATGAGGTCTTATATATGTCAGCAACTAAAACTCATTTCTTGCTAATGGGGCTTAAGAGCATTCAACCTTACGCACCCGGCCGAGTTTTAAGACAGTTCGGAAAATGCCAGACAGTACCTCGTGAGGAAGATCTAAGCACTCAAGCAATCGAGATAAGTCCTAACGGACAGTTCCCAGAAGCAAAGATTCGCCAAATCTGGAATGAGGGTCAATATTTGAAATCAGATACTTGCGTGCGGGATCAAGCCAAAGGAGAAACGGCGCCAGGTTACCTTGCATGGTACAGAAGGGAACTCGAGCACGAAAGGCCCGCTAAGAGACCCCACATCCGGAATTTTACCGAATCATCACAAAAGCAGTGGGATTGGTTAGCAAAAGAAAGAGGCTATTGCACCGAAATCAGCGGGTTAAAGCAACAAGTGGAAAAATTGAAATATGAACACAACGTGCAAGTTGCTACCGATCTGGGAGAACGGAACAGGTTGATTCAAGAAAATGAAATGCTCAGAGCCCAGATCAAACAGATAAGGTTGGATGCAGATAGACAACCAAGGCGTCGATCGGACGAGCAGCTGATAAAAGGGCTAAAAGGTGAAATCAGGGAATGGCGAGATGGTTTGGAGAAATCTGAAAACATCATAGCAGAGCTCAAGGCACAGTGGGATACAAGAGCAGATAAACATCGCAGACACCTGAATCAATTGGAAGGCGACCACGAGAAGACTATTGCTAAAATAAAGAGAGAGATGGCAGCACTTGAAATCAAAGCAGCTAGTCAGGCCAAGGATTTCCAAATGGAAAGCAGATACTGGTATGACACAATAGCCCATATGAAATTGGAAGTACGGCGATTGAAGCATCAACACGTGCAAGATGTTCAAGTCTTCAAGATATGCAGCGATCAGATAAAGCACCTGCTTGTAGAGAAGAAGCAAACCAGAGATAGGATCAAAGCCGTTGCCCACGCCATCACCAGACGATGTCTACGATGTGAGAACATGTCTAGTGTTACCTTCCTCTCGGCAGTAATGGTTTATGTCAAGCAGACTATGCACGAGCTAGAGCAACTTGAGAGGGATCTCACGCCTAGGACCGCGGCGAGGCCGAACGACGCCCCGCGGAAACCAATTTTTAAAACCATAATGCATTCATAGGTCAAATCTGTATCTTAGCATCTTCTGCCTGTTTTTTTTTCATCAGGGTGATTTTTAGTCTATTTTTTTGAGTCTAGGTTTATTTTCAAAGTTTGCTTTTTCTTTTGCAAAATGTAGTTTGTAATAGACTGCTTCAATAATAAAGAATTTGCTTCTTTCATGCTCATTTGTGTTTTCGAACTACGTAATGATCTGATTCACGTGAGTATCGTGATACGTAGGCAATCCTCATCGGATCCGATCGCATTTTATTTTGCTACAAAAAAATATATAAAAGAAAAATAAATGAAAATAAATGAAAAAAAAAATATATATATATAAAAGAAAAATAAATGAAAATAAAAAAAAAAAGAAAAAAGGGGGGAATAAGAGGAAAATACCGGAATGACGCATGCTCTCGTAGCAGACATATAGTAATCCACTTAACTGTATAGGTTCATCATGCCCAACGTGAGATTAACTATCTGTTATTTGCTACAAATTAACCGTGCGCTTGTCACTGAGCACATTTCCAGGGTTTTTGAAAAGACGGTTGGTTTGGTGAAAGTCTGGCCTCGCACTCATACTTCACGAGGTCAAAGAGAGGTGTTCAACTACCTATTGTTAGGACCAGAAACAGTACTCACACCTACTTCACCAGGTCAAAAGGAAGTGTGGAAATGTCTTCGGAAATTCCATTGCAAACAGTCCCCGTCTCTGAGGAGAGCTCAATCTCAGCCGTCCTCACGCCTGAATCCGCAACTGCAGAAGAAAATAGAATCCTACGGCTCCGCATGTTGGAAATGCTGGATGATTGGAACAACGGGAAAGAGCCGCCAAGTGTCGTCCCCGGATTCCCTGAATTATTCTCCAGGTCAGGTGGGACTTCTAATGTCCCCATAAATTACCCTGCTACCCCATTCGGGTATCCAGCCAACTCCGTTTTCTCCGCCGGATCACCTTCTGAGCCTCATCCCCGAATGTCGGCCACCGATGCAAGCATGAATATCTTTACTGCATCGCCTTGCCCAGCTACGGCACAGCCTGCCACATACAAGCCAAGCTTTGACTCATCCTCTTTTACATTCCAAGCACCATCGTTCTCAATGGAACCAACCAGGTTCGCTACCAACAATAATCCTCTACCGCCTCAGTGCGAACTCGCACCGGGACAGGAACAGAACCCCAGGATTGCAGAACAAAATGAGATTGCTAAGAGAATGAGAAGCCTTGAACAAAGTTTGAAGAATATGCAAGGTTTGAGCGGGCAAAAGAGCGTCTCTTACACCGACCTGTGCATGTTCCCTCACGTGCACCTGCCGACGGGTTTCAAGACCCCCAAGTTCGAGAAATACGATGGGCACGGTGACCCCATTGCACATCTTAAAAAATACTGCAACCAATTGCGGGGAGCCGGCGGAAAGGAAGAACTGCTAATGGCATATTTTGGGGAAAGCTTAGTAGGGATAGCTTCGGAATGGTATATGGATCAGGAAATGTCCCGATGGCATATATGGGATGATCTCGCCAGAGATTTTGTAAAACAATTCCAGTATAACATCGACATTGCGCCAGACCGAAACTCTCTGTCGAATTTGAAGAAGAAGCCTTCGGAAAGTTTTAGAGAGTATGCTATCAAGTGGCGTGAACAGGCGTCGAGAGTAAAGCCTCCCATGGATGAAGTGGAAATGGTCACTACCTTTCTCCAGGCTCAAGAGTCTGACTATTTCCAAAACATGATGTCGGCCATGGGTAAGCCATTCGCGGAAGCAATCAAGATAGGAGAAATGGTAGAGAATGGGCTGAAAACGGGTCGGATTCTGAGTCAAGCATCCCTAAGGGCAACCTCTCAGGCCATCCAAAGTGGGTCTGGAGGGACGACAAGGGGGAAGAAGAAGGAAGAAACGGCTATGGCAGCCTCTGAAGCAAGGGAGTATCGTCATCACAGGCCCCATTTTCCGGAAAGGGCCTCACAACACTACTACCCCCACTCAAATGCGGCATATGCTCATCAACCTTATATGGTCATGAATGCCCAACCTTATAACCATTCACCACAACAAGCTAACCGAGGCCCAGCTCCACCTCCCAGAAATCAGCCTCCTTACCGCAACCACTATAACCCACAACCCCCGCAAAATAACTACCGCCCCCAAGAGCCACCTCGACGGCGGACTTTCACGCCCATCGGTGAGCCATACTCGACTTTGTTCCCAAAGTTGGTTCAGTTGGGTTTCCTACAACCCATCCCTCAAACAAGGCAAAACCCGACATCTCCTTCTTACAAAGCCGGAGTCAGATGCGCCTATCATTCAGGGGCCGAGGGGCATGATACAAACGACTGCTGGTCATTGAAAAGAGTGGTCGAAAATTTGATAGAGCAGGGGAAGATAGTGCTAAGGGACGAAGAGATCCCAAATGTAACCAACAATCCATTGCCCACTCACAATAATGGGCCGCTGATCGGCATGATTTGTGAAGACAAAGAGTTCGACCCTGCCTTGAAAGCCATAATTGCCATTGTCGACACAGCGAGGAGGCCTGAAACAGACCAGAAATCAGAAAGGGGCGAGGAGGCCAAGGCTGCAGAAAGCAAGCCCGAAAAGAAGGTGGAGAAGAAAGTAGTACCAGCAAAGGGTGGAGTTCTTTACATACCACGAGGTCAAGCCAAGAAGACGCAGAACTTCGGGATCAAAAAAGCAAAACCTATGTACGTGCCAAAAGGGGCCTATGTGGTCCGGGGGACGATTCAACCACCTCGGCTGAACGAGCCAGTGGTTATCGGACGCGTGCCACAAAAGCCAATGACCAACCCGTCCACAGTGCCGTGGAATTATCAAAAGACTTTGGTAACGTATAAAGGTAAGGAGGTCAGGGAAGAACTTCCAGAAAATACTTTCGTTGGAGGGTACTCAAAAACCCAAGAACTGAACAACGCCACACAAAGGCGCTTCCCTCCAAAGGAGCCTGTGAGTGTTGAAGAAGCGGAAGTATTCTTCAAACAGATGAAGATGCCGGATTACGAAGTGATAGACCAGCTGCGCAAGCACCCTGAGCAAGTGTCCATGCTGTCACTATTAATGAGGTCAACCGAGCATCAAAAGATCCTGTTGAAAACCCTGAATGAAGCATACGTACCGGTCGAAACCTCGGTGGAGCAACTAGAGCGGATGACAGAAAGATTCTTCGCCATCAACCAAATCTCCTTCAGCAAGAACGATCTACCCCCGGAAGGAGCCGCACACAACAAGGCATTGCATTTAACAGTCAAATGTGAGGACTACTATGTCAAGCGGGTGATGCTGGATGGGGGATCAGGTGTTGACATCTGCCCGCTCTCCACGCTGCAAAGAATGGAAATTGAGACCGGAAGAATCCGACCCAACAACGTCTGCGTGAGAGCTTTCGATGGTATCAAGAGAGACACCATGGGAGAAATAGACCTGTTGCTGGTCATAGGACCAGTCGAATCTCGAGTCACTTTCCAAGTGATCGACATGGATACATCTTACAATTTCCTCCTTGGCAGGCCTTGGATCCATGCGGCAGGAGCCGTGCCTTCTACTCTTCACCAGATGGTGAAGTTCGAGTATGAAGACCAAGAGATCGTGGTCCATGGAGAAGATGAACATGCCATTTATCGGGACCCATCTATCCCGTATCTTGAACCAAGAGAAGGGAGTGAGCATACGGTCTATCAAGCTTTCGAGGTGGTATTGGCAGAGCAGCACGAAGAGGGAGTACCTTGCCCCCAGCCTTTCTTGTCTAACGCTTCGGTTATGGTGGCCAAAGAAATGATCCGACACGGATTTAGGCCAGGGAAGGGGCTTGGACGAAATCTTCAGGGAACGACGGAACCCATTACTTTACCAGTCGTCAAGAAACCTTTTGGACTAGGTTTCAAACCTACTCCAGCAGACGAAAAATGGGCAAAGAAAAGGAGAAATGAGGGCTGGAAGTTGCCTCAACCACTGCCGGATTTACATGCGACTTTTGTCAGGCCAGGGTACACTGAAGAAGAAGAAGATGAGGTCTGCACAGTTGAGGAAATCGAGGAAATATGTGGGGCAATGAGGGAAATGCTCTACGAGGTCCACATGGTTCAACCAGGCGAAGGCACGAGCACTGCTGAGATGATATACATGGGGCCAAACGCCGAGCTCCAAAACTGGGAGATCACGCCAGTCCCAACTAGACGGAAGTCCGGGTAGACCTGTCCTGCCACCTTTCCTGTATCACAAGTTATCTCCGGGACATAACTTGAACGTTTTCTTCTTTTCGTTTGTTATTCCGAATTCCTAGTTGTAAACGTTGTTGTCTTCCAATTTTCAAAAGAAAATAATAAAAAAAATCATCATTGCTTTCCTATTCTTTCTTTCGTCCTGATTTCATTACTTTTCCTCTTATCTTCCTTTTCAGTCCTAATAATGCGGCCTTAAATATGACATGCTTGCGGACTTCACGCCCAGGTCACAATGAGCTATTTAATTGCGAATTAATGAATCCAGAACCAGAATATGATGCGGAAGAGGCTTTTAGGGAGATAAACCGAGAGTTGGAATATTTCGAGAATAAACCTAAGCCGAATCTGAATGACACTGAACCGGTAAATTTAGGAACCCCGGAAGAAATCCGGGAGACCAAGATAAGCATTCACACGGACAAGAAAACGCGAGAGGCGATAATTCAACTTCTTCTTGAATTTAAAGACGTGTTTGCTTGGTCATATGATGACATGCCGGGACTAGGTGTCGATCTAGTGGTTCACAAATTGCCGATTCATCCTGATTGTCCTCCGGTTCAACAAAAGCAACGAAAGTTCAAAACCGAGGTCAGTGACAAAATTAAAGAGGAGATCACCAAGCAACTGAAAACAGGAGTGATCCGGGTAGTCCAATACACAACATGGTTGGCGAATGTGGTTCCAGTACCGAAAAAGGACGGGAAAACTCGGGTATGCGTAGATTACCGAGATTTGAACAGAGCAAGTCCTAAAGATAATTTCCCGCTGCCCAACATCCACATCCTCGTTGACAATTGCGCCAAGCACGAGATACAGTCTTTCGTAGATTGTTACGCTGGATATCATCAGGTATTGATGGATGAAGAGGATGCCGAGAAAACTGCCTTCACCACGCCTTGGGGCACCTACTGTTATCGGGTCATGCCATTTGGTTTAAAGAATGCTGGGGCTACTTACATGAGGGCCATGACCGCCATTTTCCATGACATGATGCATCAGGAAATAGAGGTGTACGTGGACGATGTAATAGTCAAGTCCAGGACGCAGGATAACCACATCCAAGACTTGAGGAAATTCTTCGAGAGGCTAAGGAAGTATGACTTGAAGCTAAATCCAGCCAAATGCGCTTTCGGAGTTCCGTCAGGTAAACTTTTGGGTTTCATCGTAAGCAGGAGAGGTATCGAGCTAGATCCGACTAAGATAAAATCTATCAAAGATCTACCTCCCCCAAGAACGAAGAAAGACGTGATGAGTCTTTTGGGCAGGCTGAACTACATCAGTCGGTTTATTGCCCAGCTGACAAGCACGTGTGAGCCCATATTCAAGTTGTTAAGAAAGGATGCGGCGATTAAGTGGACAACGGAGTGTCAAGAAGCCTTTGATAAAGTCAAAGAGTACCTTTCGAATCCCCCAGTCTTGGTCCCTCCCGAACCAGGAAGGCCACTTTTCTTGTATCTGACAGTCTTGGAGAACTCCTTCGGCTGCGTCCTGGGGCAACACGACGTGACCGGGAAAAGGGAACAGGCGATCTACTACCTGAGCAAGAAATTCACCAGCTACGAGGCCAAATACACTCTGTTGGAGAAGACATGCTGCGCTCTCACATGGGTTGCTCAAAAGCTGAGGCATTATCTCCAAGCACACACTACATTCCTCATAAGCAGGTTGGATCCCTTGAAATATATATTTCAGAAACCAATGCCTACTGGGAGACTGGCTAAATGGCAAATCTTGCTTACGGAGTTCGACATAGTTTATATCACTCGCACGGCAATGAAAGCCCAGGCGTTAGCAGATCATTTGGCCGAAAACCCGGTCGATGAGGAATACCAGCCATTGGATACCTATTTTCCAGATGAAGAGGTAAACACCGTAGAAGCGATCTCGGAGGAAGCTCATGTTTGGAAGATGTTCTTTGACGGAGCCGTGAATGCCAAGGGTATAGGGATCGGGGCAATTTTGATCTCACCTGCCGGTCAGCATTATCCCGCCACAGCTAGACTTCGTTTCTTCTGCACAAATAATACAGCTGAATATGAAGCCTGCATTATGGGCATACATATGGCAATCGATCAGGATGTCAAAGACTTACTGATTATGGGAGACTCTGACCTGATCATCCGGCAAGTTCAAGGCGAATGGGAAACTCGGGATGTCAAACTTATCCCATACCGACAACATGTGGAGGACCTCAGCAAGCGCTTTAACTCAATAGAATTCAGGTATATTCCGAGGTTTCACAATGAACTGGCAGATGCACTTGCTACTCTGGCTTCTATGCTACCCTACCCGGGCAACGCCCACGTCGATCCTTTGGAAATCCAAATCAAGGAAAGACACGGTTACTGCAGTGTAATCGAGGCGGGATCAAATACGCAGCCTTGGTACCATGACATCAAGAAATTCTTGAAGACGCAAGAATACCCCGAGCATGCAACTGGAGATCAAAAGAGGACCATTAGGCGACATGCAAGTGGTTTCTTTTTGAGCAGTGAATTGTTATATAAGAGGACTCCGGACCTCAATCTCTTAAGATGTGTCGATATCGAGGAAGCAAGAAAGATCATGCACGAAGTACACGCAGGTGTATGTGGACCTCACATGAACGGGTATGTCTTAGCGAAGAAGATCCTTAGAGCAGGTTATTACTGGATGACCATGGAAAAGGATTGCTTTAGCTTTGTCCGGAAGTGTCATCAGTGTCAGGTGCACGGTAATTTGATTCATGCACCTCCCACAGAACTGCATCCCATGTCCGCACCTTGGCCATTTGTCGCTTGGGGCATGGACGTCATTGGACCAATTGAACCAAAGGCTTCGAATGGACACAGGTTTATACTGGTTGCCATCGATTACTTCACAAAGTGGGTAGAGGCTGTCACTCTCAAGTCGGTCACCAAGAAAGCTGTAGTGGATTTTGTACACTCAAATCTTATCTGTCGCTTCGGCATTCCTGCGACTATCATTACAGATAATGCAGCAAACTTGAACAGTCACTTGATGGGAGATGTGTGCGAGCAATTCAAGATAACACACAGGAATTCCACTCCTTATCGGCCAAAAGCCAATGGTGCTGTAGAAGCTGCAAATAAAAACATCAAGAAGATTTTGAGGAAAACAATACAAAGTTCCCGACAGTGGCATGAGCAGTTACCTTTTGCGTTATTGGGGTATCGCACTACGGTGCGCACATCGGTGGGAGCGACTCCTTATCTTTTGGTTTATGGAACCGAGGCCGTAATACCGGCAGAGATAGAGATTCCTTCACTTCGAATCATTGTCGAAGCAGAAATCGAGGACAGCGAGTGGGTTAAGACTCGACTGGAGCAATTGACGTTGATTGATGAAAAGCGGATGGCTGCAGTTTGTCACGGACAGTTATACCAACGAAGGATGGCCCGTGCTTACAACAAGAAAGTCCGACCTCGGAATTTCGAAGTAGGACAATTGGTACTGAGGCGTATTCTGCCGCATCATGAAGAAGCAAAAGGAAAGTTTGCCCCAAATTGGAAAGGCCCATACATTGTGAGGAAGATACTGCCGCGGGGAGCATTGTATCTAGGTGATATCGAAGGAAATGACCCCGACACAACAGTAAATGCAGATGCAGTCAAGAGGTACTACGTCTAAATCATACTCCGGTGGTCCTGACACATTCGAAAATGGCAAAGGTGTTTATTCCCCACTACTCCCTAAACACTACCCAATTCTCGCAAAAAAAAAAAAAAAAAAAAAAAACATTGATTGAGGCCTGAACTACGTTTGACTTGATTCCGAAAGGATACGTAGGCAGCCTCTCCCTGAGGTTCAGTCACACCAACAACAAAATCCCATTCACCCTGAAATGGAAAACCGGGGCATGTCAGACACTTGAGAAGTTTAGTATCAGCTACCTCTCTTCACCAGGTACAAGCCTTCAAATCAATTACCAAAGATGGTGGGAAACCAATAAGCATCACAAAAGGAAACCAGCACACCCTGAGTTGAGAGAAATAAAATGAGAGAGTCTCGGCGGTGAAAACCTTCGGGCACCACGAGGCGACGGGAGAAGAGAAACCAAAATGAGAGAGCTTGTTTAGTAAAAACTCGCAAAGAGTGCTATCAAGCGACGACAGGAAGAGAAATGAGAGAGGTCAGCCAGCGAAAACCCGCAAAGGGCGCTGTTGGCCGAAAAGGAATGACGCCACCCCAAGAAGGTCTCGGCAAAGTTCCACCAGTTTTGGAACCACAGATCTGTTCTGGTCTAGGAAAACGCAAGTTCATGGAAGGTCAGACGTCCAGTCCAAAAGGCATGTCATGTCATTTAAAGCCAGCATTATCTTCCTCAGATAAGTCTTTCTCTCCCCGAAAAGGGTATTTCTTTTCTGATTTGTTTTCCCCTTTTGTTTCTTTTCGAATCCCTTTCGCATTTTAACCCCGAGTTCAGGACACACCGGAAAGGGTAGGTGGCATGGTTTGTTTACACGGAATCCCGTCTCATGAAGGAAAGCACCTCATCTCGTTGATATGATTACCCAAGCATGATGAATCATGACGTTTGATGGTGTTCCGGAGAAAAGGAAAAGAGAGAAATCTTGAAATCTTCCCCAGCAAGTCCACCTTCGGACAAATCCCCACAGAGTCTCCCCCTGTACAAATCCCAACAGAGTCTTGTACAATCTCCCACAGAATCTCCCCAAATTATAAAATTATAAGAAAAAAAAAGAAAGAAAAAATGGAATCTCCCCAGCACATCCCAGCGGGTCCTTTGGTAGACATCCCCAACAAGCTTACCCCAACAAATTCTAGAAATCCCACTTTGAAATAAATCCCCCAGCATGCCCATTGTACAAAATCCACACAAAGAATCCACTTTGTAAATATTCCCCACAAAGCTTCCCTTTTGTACAAATCCCCACAAAATACCTCCAATAAAACCCCCGTTGAGAACCTCCAAGCAAAACGGGACACAAAAAAAAGAGAGCCTTACGAGGCAAATCATCACAGAATCTGGAAATACAAGCCTGAGCGGTCCAAAGGGTTTCGGCATATGAATCAAATCAATGGCGGGACTTCACAACAGAAATGAAGACGCAACAAAGCAACTGGGAACGATCGAGGTCACCGAACCGACCGTCATTTCCGAACTAACAATTGTTCTTTATCTGAAAAGTTGAAACAGGTATAATCCAAGACAACCGTGCAAGAAGCAGGTGTCGCCCAAAGAGGAAGGTACAAGAAACATTTTGACAATAAGGAATTCACTCGAAAGGTAAGCTTCCACGAAACTCCCTTTTATCTAAAACAAGAAAACTCAAAAATAGATCGTGTAGTATTCTCGAGCTTTATCCCCAGCCAGTCAGCATTAGGGTTTTAAACCCTAAACTGAACTTTTTCCTTTTAGCCAGCATTAGAGTTTTAAACTCTAAACTGAGCTTTTCCATGCAATCAGCATTAGGGTTTTAAACCCTAAACTGAATTTTCCTTTAGTCAGCATTAGGGTTTTAAACTCTAAACTGAACTTTTCCTTCTAGCCAGCATTAGAGTTTTAAACTCTAAACTGAGCTCTTCCATGCGATCAGCATTAGGGTTTTAAACCCTAAACTGAATTTTCCTTTAGTCAGCATTAGGGTTTTAAACCCTAAACTGAACTTTTTCCTTTTAGCCAGCATTAGAGTTTTAAACTCTAAACTGAGCTTTTCCATGCAATCAGCATTAGGGTTTTAAACCCTAAACTGAATTTTCCTTTAGTCAGCATTAGGGTTTTAAACCCTAAACTGAATTTTCCTTTAGATCAGCATTAGGGTTTTAAACCCTAAACTGAATTTTCCTTTAGTCAGCATTAGGGTTTTAAACCCTAAACTGAACTTTTTCCTTTTAGCCAGCATTAGAGTTTTAAACTCTAAACTGAGCTTTTCCATGCAATCAGCATTAGGGTTTTAAACCCTAAACTGAATTTTCCTTTAGTCAGCATTAGGGTTTTAAACCCTAAACTGAACTTTTTCCTTTTAGCCAGCATTAGAGTTTTAAACTCTAAACTGAGCTTTTCCATGCAATCAGCATTAGGGTTTTAAACCCTAAACTGAATTTTCCTTTAGTCAGCATTAGGGTTTTAAACTCTAAACTGAATTCTCTTTAGTCAGCATTAGGGTTTTAAACCCTAAACTGAACTTTTTCCTTTTAGCCAGCATTAGAGTTTTAAACTCTAAACTGAGCTTTTTCCAATGCAATCAGCATTAGGGTTTTAAACCCTAAACTGAATTTTCCTTTTAGTCAGCATTAGGGTTTTAAACCCTAAACTGAACTTTTTCCTTTTAGCCAGCATTAGAGTTTTAAACTCTAAACTGAGCTTTTCCATGCAATCAGCATTAGGGTTTTAAACCCTAAACTGAATTTTCCTTTAGTCAGCATTAGGGTTTTAAACCCTAAACTGAACTTTTTCCTTTTAGCCAGCATTAGAGTTTTAAACTCTAAACTGAGCTTTTCCATGCAATCAGCATTAGGGTTTTAAACCCTAAACTGAGTTTTCCTTTAGTCAGCATTAGGGTTTTAAACCCTAAACTGAACTTTTTCCTTTTAGCCAGCATTAGAGTTTTAAACTCTAAACTGAGCTTTTCCATGCAATCAGCATTAGGGTTTTAAACCCTAAACTGAATTCTCTTTTAGTCAGCATCAGGGTTTTAAACCCTAAACTGAACTTTTTTCCTTTTAGGCAGCATTAGGGTTTTAAACCCTAAACTGAATTCTTCCTTTGTTTGGCGTAAGGGTTTTAAAACCCTACACTGAACCTTTCCCCAGCTAGTCGATATTAGGGCTCCAACCCTGAACTGAGCACGCATATCCTCTTTCATCAATTTTATGAACTTCCTGGTGAATAAGTAACGAAATTTTCCTAGTGGAACTGGGGCAGAAAATTTCGTTTGTTTGTTTCTTTTCTCCCACAGGTCTGACCTCGAGCCACATGGATCGAAATGACCCACGAGATAAATCCCAGTTCGGAATCAAAGAAGAAAAAGACAAAAAAGAGATATCCCGAGATATCAGAGTAAAGGGAAAGCAAATCGACTCCAACATTTGACTAAGGTCCTGACCTCTGCCGGTCACATTTTATTCGGTATCCCGGAGATTAAAAAACAAGTCGCCGCAACTCGCAAGCATCAAGATTCAGATCAGAGTCTACAAGCAGAATCAGCTAAGACCCAAGATCAAGTCGTAAAAGAATCATAGATAGGAATCTTGTAACTAGCAGTTGACATACATAAAAGTAGTTAGTTCAGTTTCCAATTTTCGCTTGGTTGTAATAAGGCGGTCAGTGACGTAGCAGTGACAACAGCAGCAGCAGTAGCGGCAAGCATTGCAGTCCCACGGTAGCCCCAGCTACCAAAACTTCTCGAACTACATTGACCTGATTCCTGTTTAGCCCAGGATATGTAGGAAATCTTTGAAGCAAGATTCGGTCAGATCTTTCAAAAAATGCTTCATACGGAGTGGTCTATAGGCAAAAATCGCTCATACACGCTCACTTGATCTTTGCACGAAAACCCTTCGTGTTTCCGAACAAAGAGGGGCAGCTGTGAGCACGTGATTTTTGCTTCACACGACAATCGCTCCAAAAAGAAATAAAAAATATATAATTGGCCCCGCTGTACAATTTCGGATTTCTGTGCGGCACCTTGTGGATTTATTTGTGATTTTGGCCCATTCTTATTTATTTACTTTATTAAAATAAAATTCAAAAAATATATATGTGTCCTGCGTAATTCAAACCGTAATTCGGTCATTAAATAGAAAATCGTGAATAGGCATTTTTCGTCCATGATTTTGTTTGGTTTGACTTTACCGGTTTTGAAATACTTTAGTATGTGCGCAAATAATTATATTTGAGTGTGTATTTAATTTTAATTTGATTTTTTTTAGTTTTGTTTTAAAATAAATAAGAAAAGAAATAAAAATAAAAAATAAAAAAAAGAGAGAAAGAAAAGGCCCTTCCGGACTTGGGCCAATTTGTTAAAATTGGCCCAACGAACTCAGCCCAAGCGGACAGCCCAAGCCACCAGTCCAAACAGCCCACCCCCAGGCCATGAAACGACGTAGTTTAACACCAAAGCTACGTCGTTTCGATGCCAACCCATCACAACCGTTTAAACCAAGCCGATCCAACGGTCAAGATCAATCCCCCGTAACCCACCAACAAACCCGACCCGTTTACACCCGGACCAAACCCAAACCCTCAACACTTGAAACGACACCGTTTCACTTAAGACCATCAGATCCAAACCGTAGATCTAGATTGATCTAACGGTTGAGATCAACCCACCCACTAACTATATAAGCCCAGATCCTTACCCTACCCCCCCTATCCAACACCCCAGCCTCGTCGTCTTCACCCAAACAGCCCTAAAACCCTAGCCGCCCCTGCGTACTTCCGCCATGAAAGCCGGCGGCATGGATGCCGGTGACCTTCCCCTGAACACCATAGAACCCCCATGCCATCCTGAACCCAAATCTACCAACCCCATGGTTCGAATAACCCCCCAGGTCCTCGAATCTTCATTCGAAGATTCGAGTCAAAACTCGATCTAACCCAACCAACCCCAGTTTCATACCAGACACTCCCCAGACCCCCCTCGTGACCAAACCATACTTGGTTTGGTCCGAATCTGATCAGGGAAGCGTGAATCCCAGATCTGAGTTTTGGAATTTGTGGGTTCTTCGTCACTGGTCCATATCCGTTCGAACCGAAGAGGTTAAGGTCTAATGGACTTTAATCCAAGTGTTTCTCGTCTGAGAAACACTTCGTTTAAAGTCCGTTCAGCCTTAAGAAAAGTTTGACCAAGTCCGAGTTAAGGTTTTGATCTTTTTGCGGTTTAAGGTGAGTTTTCTTTCTTTTTTTAGTTGTTTGATTGTTGTAAGGGTCTGTTCGTTTGCTGTTTATGTCCTTGACCTCTATCAACTGTGCTTCAACCACTTCGCCTGAACCTCTGTTTGTTTGTCTAAATTCCCCCTCCTATTCTGATAAGGCATTATGTATTTGTTTGTGCAAGTAGCTGATTTTCGAGTTTGGACTGACTAGTTGACTCCTCGAGTGTATTTCTGCTTAGTCAGTATAATGCGAACCATGTATCAATACTGTTTAAATGTCTTATTTTTGGTTACGATTGTGTATGTTAATACTAATATAGTCGAGTCGACATGTGTCGTCAATTAATTTCAACTGTCTGAGCATAGTAAATCGATTTGCTTCTGTTGAACATTTGTTGAAATCAATTCAGAACCTGTTTTGTTTACTTATAGCTGTTTGATTTGGATCAGTCAATGTGAAAAGGATTGTTTATGTTTAAATTCTGAATTGGAAGGCATGTGCACTCGTGCACAGCATGTGCATTGGTGCACCTCATGTGCTTTGTGCACAGCCTGTTTTTTTGCATTAAGAAGCTTTTAAGTATTAAACAATCTGACAGTATATGCTGTCAGATATATTCTACTGCCCATACTTGCTTTTAGATAATAAAATGAAAAGTTAAAGCCTGCCAAGGGGATGTCATGGGATTAATACTTAAATAGCTGAGTGGAAACTGAAAAGAGATGGGCACATGGGAGGGGTATCTGATTAATTTAACAGGCTGTAAAAGGTTTGATGTTGAGGCTTATAAAAGAGAGGCACATTAAGAGATAAGGGGGAGAGAAGACATCTGATAGGGGCACACACAGAGAGATACACATACAGAGAGGAGAGGAAAAGAATACCACCTGATGTTAGGAAAGGAGATAGAGGGAACTGGAAAAGGTTTCTTTTGATAATTCAAGCATAAGTTCAAAACTGAAAAATTGATTTTGGGTTTTGGAAAGAAAGGAGATAGAGAGTGGCTATACAGAAAGCATAAACTGTCTTTTCTTCCTGCTAATTGTTCGATTCCCAGTTTGTTTGACCTGTTTCAAATAAGTGTTGATTTCCTCTCAAGTATCAGTCAGGTTTCTGCTGTTTGGTTCTTATTGGTTTGTTTTCTTTTGGAGTTAGACCATTTGAGTTCTGAGCCTATTCCCCTGCTTGTTGCTCTCATTTTGTTATCTCTTCCCATTGGCTATAACTGCATCTTGCATTGGGATTTTGTACCTGCTGTTACTGCTGTTGTTTGGTGTTGCTTCTATTGTCCTGCTGACCCCTTGCTTCTGCTGTTGTATCCGACATCCAGGTACATACTAAGATTTCGCATCTGATGTAACAATGAAAGCATGAAATCAAAGATATGCAGGAGTTTAATCATTCGTTTGCTGCAGTTACAGTTTTACAAATGTTTAAGATCTGTGTAATTTGTTTAGTTTGTAATTCAATAAAGAAACACGTTAGATAGCCTTGTACTTAACCGTAGCTTAGTTCGTCCTAAATTGTGATTTCATGTGTTTAAGGGGTTGTCTAACGAGGAATGCGTGAGTGTTCTTTAACACATAGATAATTAGGTAATTTTAAACTGACATTCCGCATGTATAGAAAAGATTGCTTTAAGCCTGCCAAATATGATGCTTAGTTTTATTGAATCTTTGTAAATAGTTCACAGGATCCTATTCAAACTCTATTAGTAGTAGTTTCCGATAAGTTAATTCCACTGATTTGGTTTAAATAAGCAAGTTTCAAACTTAGATCTGAAGAATATTTACCATAAGCTTTTTAACGGCTTTATTAATCTTGTATGTTAATTTTCCCTTGACAATTTAGCAACATGCTCATCTATGAAATAAGGCACTAAACAATTCACGCCTCATAAAAATCAGATAATCAAGTAAGGATCCGAAGCTGGTCAAGCATGTAATTAGCACGTAACCCTTTCTTTTTTAGAGACAAATGCATTAGAAATGTAGCCACTTTAGGATACCTTTTCTAAAATAAAGATGAGCCTCGCCAAATAAAAATGCAAGATTGCGGGGCCCTCAATAAATAACCATAATAATTATTTAGAATTCAGGATAGGCCGTTTAGTGAATTTCATGGCCTTCTACAAAATAATAACGCGTTAGACCCTTTAGGCACGGCTTAATTAAATTACATTCTTAAAACTCGGGTGCACATTGATGTGACCCAAATCCAAATCTCAACGGAATCAAAATGTGTTGACGATCACGGGTGCATTGATTGTGACGTGGTTCGAGATGCATTTTCACGACGTTGCAATTCTATAAAAATAAATGATAATAATAAAAGCGGTTTTTTTTAAACTTAATAAAAGCACGTAAGTCATAACATGTATTTGAATCAGATATTTAGCCATTATAACAATTTAAGCGACCGTGCTAGAACCACGGGATTCGAGGGTGCCTAACACCTTCCCTCGGGTCAACAGAATTCCTTACTTAGAATTTCTGGTTCGCAGACTTCATTTGGAAAAGTCGAAAATTTCCTCGATTTGGGATTCAAGATGAACCGGTGACTTGGGACACCAAAAGCCAAACCTTTCCCAAGTGGCGACTCTGAATTAAATAAATAATCCCATTTTCGAATATTGTCACTTAAATTGGAAAAACTCCACCCGCGCATCTAACCCTTCGGGGCAGGGCGCGCAAAAAGGAGGCGTGACAGACGACATTTAAGCGGGACGGTGGCGGGACGGGACGAAACAAAACGGGACAAACGGGACAAACGGGACAAAACGGTCATCTCATCCCGTCCCGCTAACAAACGGGATGGGACGGGACGGAATGGGACGGGATAGGACGGGACGTGACGGGTTCGTGGGCCTTTAGTATATTTTTTTTTAAAAGAACTTCTAGTTTTTTTGAAAATTACTATATTTTTAAAGGTTGCAATGGCTAGATTTTTGACTTATTTAATAAACTTAAATGTTACTATGTTAAAATAAAAATTAAAAAACTAAGTAAAGAATTATAAAATATTAAAACAAAAGACTTGTAATGAAATATTCTACTAATTATAAATTTATAATACCGTTATAATTTATTTGATATAATTTCAAAGTATTAACTATTAAGTAACTAAGACAATTCATAAAAAAACATCAACGCTTAGAGCCTTTTATTTTATTAATAGAACTTTCAAATCTTAAATACAAATAGAATGCTTTTGAAGAGCATCTAATCTACGCAGCCACCTTCTAGGAAGGGTTCTGTTTGAACTAGGACTCTTAGTAGCCAATTAAAAATTATCATACTAATATTTGTAAGCTCCTATATAGCTTCTTTGTAACTTATCAATAATATCTCTCGGACATTCTACTGGAATTGGCAATGTTGATTGATGTTCCATGAGCTTCATGCCGTCATCGCTTCCAGTGGTAAGTATCTCATTGTATTCTTCTTCTTCCCTAGTGGTTAATTTTTCAAAACCAAGATTTCTTCTTTCTAAATTAATCCAATCTCTAAATAATACGGAAATCTCTAGACTGTCCTCCGCTAATGCATGTCTATGATCTCCAATTTGAAATCTTGCCCCGCTAAAAGCACTCTTCGATGCTACTGATGATGCTTGAATAGCCAGAATATCTCGGGCCATAATTGAAAGTGTTGGAAAAGCCTTGCCACGCTCCCTCCACCATGACAAAGGTTGTTCTTTGCCTTCTTCATCTTTAATATTTTCCAATCCTTAATTAAGATAAGAATCAAGTTCATCATCAATAGAGGAATCAAAACCTATTATATCATCCATATCTTCCCATAAAACTTCTGCTCTAGACTTAGAAGTAGAAGGAGCAGTTTCACAACTAGTTGTATCCATAAATTTATATTTATCAAACATTGATCTAGCATAAGAATATATGCTAGCTTGGCAGTTTTCGAGAGATGGTTGTTCATTTTCTTGAATTTCTAAATTCTGATAAATTTTACGGACAAGTCCCTTTGCACCTCTTAGTTTTAAAGATGGGTTAAGTAGAGTAGAAATTAAATAAACTTCGGGAATAGGGAAAAAATACTTTTTAAATTTTAAAATTATTTCTTTAATGGCCGGTGCATAAGTTGGATTTGTTTTATACTTACCAAATACAACAGAAATTCCACAAATATACCATAATATTTGTGTAACAGTAGGATAATATATACCAGAAAATTATTTTGTAGCATAATAAAATTTTTCTAAAATTTAGTAAGCTCTTGGATCTCATCCAAATTAGAATCAACAATTTGAATCAACAGGGTGAGCATTATGCATATTAAATACCTTTTGGATAGGCACCCGATAATCATAAGCAACTTTAAGCATTTCATAAGTAGAATTCCACCTAGTACAAACAACTTTTGAAACTTTTCTAAATGGAAGGTTAGCACTAGCACATTGTTGAGCAAATTCACGAATTCTACTTTGTTTATAAGCACGAAAAATATAGCAATAAGCATGTTGTATTTTACTACAAGCATCAGAAAATAAATTAAGACCATCTTTTACAACCAAGTTAAAAATATGGCATGCACATCTAACATGAAAAAGTATTAGATTAATTGGACAAAGTCTAGATTTTAAGTTATTTGTTGCGGTTGTGTTAGCAGAAGCATTATCTAAGGTGATAGTTAAAACTTTATTATTGAGTCTATAAAAATCAAGTATTTGTAGAACAGTAGTTGTAATATATGCTCCAGTGTGTTTTGAATCAACAAATTTATAACCAATAATACGTTTTTGCATGTTCAAGTGATGATCAACCCAATGACTTGTAACAGTTAAATAATTACAACCATTAGGACTACGACCTATATCAGATGTGATAGACACTTTACAATCTAAGTGAAAAAATACACAACGAATATACTGAAGATATTCGGTTTAAAATTTAAAAACATCATTTCTAACCGTGGTCTTAGAAAAACCTTGAAAAACAGGGTTATAAGTTTCTTGTATATAATGCACAAAAGCAGGTTGAGAAGGGAAAGTAAAAGGTAAGCCACATACAGCCACCATTTTTGCTAAGTTCTCACGATCTCTATCTTTGTTATATTTGCGTAAAACATGACCAGAAGCAGGGTCAAGTTGTTGTTGAATTTGATTAGAACCAGATCCACTAGGAGTGTCAGTACTGATGGTAGGATCTATAATTTTTCCGGCTTCTATGTTAGCTTGTATCCATAAAGATTTGTGATCCCTTATTAAGTGTCTACTTAAACCCTCCGTCCCACCACTTGTTTTGTGTGCAAATTGTTGCTTACATTTTTCACATATAACACGATGATTGACTTTATCATGTTTAAAAAATTTCCATACAAGTGATGTTTTGGGACGTTCAGCCCTAGACTTACCCCTTACAGGGGGTATATGGGGTAAAGCTTCAGGTTGAGATTGACTCTGAGTTAGAGCTTGTGTTGCGGGACTAGTGGGTGTTTCATCTAATTCTTCTTCCTCATTTTCTTCATCCTCATTTTCTTCGTCCTCAAAAAAAATATCATTGCCAAATTGTCTTTGTAAAATTTCGTGATCTAATTGTTCTCCGACATGAGCATCATAAAATGTGGAGGGTTGGAAAAATGAAGTTTTATCAACATGAGTCATTTCATCAATATGTTTTCTAATTCTAGGTCTAGGAGAAGGGTTAGGATTAGGATTACTACTACTTTTACCTTTACTATTTTTTACTACTTTTTTAAAAAATGCCAAATACATTTTTAGGTGCCATAATTTAAATACGAAATTAAATTAAAAAGCTAACACAAAAATTAATCACAGAAATGAAATACGAAAATATAACACGTAAAGTAAACACAAAAATTAAGCACTAAAATGATACGCAAAAATTATATATTAAAATTAGAAAATGGAGTGAGTGCACCGTGATTAAATATTGAAACTTGAAGAAATTGCCCAAAATATTACTCCAAATACTTGACAAATTAATTTGAAGCTTGAAAGTTGCTCCAAAACATTTGCCCAAATACTTGAAAGTTATCACTTGATACTTGATAGTAACAAAATTGAGAGAATAATATAGATAGAATATTAGAATGTAATAGATTTGAGAGAGAAGATTGATTTTTTGTGGGAAAAAATGAAGAAGAATGAGGGTATTTATAGTAGAAAATAGGGCCAAAGTGTAATTTAATCAACTTAGGGGTTATATTAAAAGTTTGGGGGAGGGGGGATAGGGACTGTTTGGACCATTGACAACGGTTATTTTTGCAATTTAAGTCGTTTCCCAACGGCTAGTTTTAAAAAAAAAATCTGGCGGGATGCGGGACGAGACGGGACGAAACGGGACAGGACAAACGGGACGAAATGGTCGTCCCGTCCCATCCTGTGTCCCGTTTAACATTGGCCCATCCCTTTAACTTGAAGCGGGATGGGACTGGGATGGGACGGGCCAACCCGTCCCGTTGGACAGCCATACTCCAGATCAGAACACGTTAACAGCAAAAACGGGCATAATAGACAATCTAAGCATAATAACGCATGAAATGACCAATTTACCCTCGTGAGGAAGCAAGCATGTTGACGGAGAGCTCTCTTCTATTCCCTCTTCTAAGAAGTAGGAACTAGTAAGTGATAGCCCATACTGCGCACGGGCCGAATAACATTATGCTAAGTTTTTTTTTCTTTTTAATTTTTGACATGGTATGATAACGTACTCATATAATTAGTAGAAAAAAAGCTATAGTTATAAATATTAATACTATGTAACCAATAAAGGTATATATATATATATATATATATATATATATCAAAATGTATCTCACAACTTTATTTTCCTTCTTTGTGTATATCAAAATTTTATTTTTATTCTTTGTATATCTAAAATATAATATGTATAGCTATTTAAAATTTATTGTTGTCTCTATATCACAACAAAAATAATTATATTATTTGTATATCAAGTGTATAATATATCAAGTAATGTGTATACTAAAATACTAAATTGGGTATCACAATTTTCTTTTTCTTTTTGGTATATATCAATTTGTATATCAAAATTTATGTAAAAAATTTATTTTCTCCCACAATTATATTTATTATTTTATATTAAAACTTTCTCTAAACGTGTTATATCAAAAATTATTTTCCGTCCTCGTATATCAAAATTTATTTACTCCCACAATTATATTTATTATTTTTGTATTTTAGAATTTGCTCTAAACCTGTTATACATTGATATAGTGAAAAATAAAATAATAAAAACAAAAGAGAATACGTATGCTAAGATACTCAAACAAAAAATTTAATGAAAATGAAACCTAATTTCTAGGAATATGGAGTTCTAAATATTTTTTGCTATAATTAAGGAAAATAATTTTGGTTATTGGGTGTCAATTTTTTTAGGCTTATGTTGTAAAACCTAATGTAAGGCTAAAAGCTTGTCAATTGTCTTTATGCATTGTCATACAATACCATTTTCTCTTCTTCTTTTTTTTGGCTGTGAAAGAACTCGGATTAGAGTTCATGTCCGAAAAATCGTAAAGTTAATTTTAATTTTGTTAGG
Source organism: Nicotiana tabacum (assembly GCF_000715075.1). Classification (NCBI taxonomy): domain Eukaryota; kingdom Viridiplantae; phylum Streptophyta; class Magnoliopsida; order Solanales; family Solanaceae; genus Nicotiana; species Nicotiana tabacum. Next base: position 72,980,402 of record NC_134084.1, on the reverse strand, counting down.
CCCAGCTTACCTGAAAACTTAAAATTGAAATGGAGTATTCTTCTGGATAATGTCGCGTTAATTATCATGAGTAAATGTTCAGCTTAACTAGTACGTGGTAACAATATAAATTCTTACTTAGAACGTCATGATTTTTACTTATAATGTCAAGTTAATTAAAATAGTCGTGCATAAGTTCTTAGGGAACGCTACGTACGGTCTAAAATAAGTGTTACTTAAAATTGTTGCACTCCCCTTAAGAAAACCATTTAGTATTAATAATATAAGAGTTACTTTAACTTACTTTTTGTTATATCTTTTAAATTACTCTTTATATATTCTCATAAAATTGAAATGGAGCTTTCTTTATGATAATAATGTTGCATTAATTAGCATGAATAAATGTTTAGATTAACTTATTCATGTTAACAATATAAATTCTAACTTATAAAGTCACGAATTTTACTTTCAATTTCAAGTTAATTAAAATAGGAATACACATATAGTTAGATAATGCTATCTCATCTAAATCAGGTCAGTATCGTTTAAAATTTTTGCAAACTCATTAAGAAAATCATTTAGTATTAGTAATATAAGATTTATTTAAAAATAATTAGTTGTATCTTCTCAAATTACTCTTTATATATTCTCATATTTTATAGATTATTTATTGGATTAAGGATAGATTTGAAAAAACATAATAAATTCGTTCTTGCTTTTTCAAACGAACATTTATTTTTGCCAAATTAATTAAGCTGAAATAACACTTATTCTCGACTAAAGAAGTTCATAGCTATTTGAATATGAATAAGGAAAAGAATATATTTAAGACTTAAGCGTTTGATTACATGGGCTACATTCTTTCCCATTTATTTGTTTATATCAATTTATGCAAATATGGAACAACATATATATATATATATATATATATATATATATATATATATATATATATATATATATATATATATATATATATATATATATATATATATATACATATATATATATATAAATAAAATAGTCATGCCAAATATTTTAAAGTTTTGAGAGTGCTTTTGAGAAGTTTACATAATAGTTTTCGGGAAGCTCCTTTTTATCTGTTAACTAAATACTAATCCTTAAATTGATATATATATGTTTTTTTATCCAAACAATGGCAGTGAGTAAAAAGCTGCCTCAGTATTACTCAAAATTTTGAAGTATATAATACATCATTGATCAAATTTATCTTGATTTAATGATGCTTAAAATATAACGAAGAACTACTTTATGATTTTTCAATTGCCATTGAAGCAACAGCAGAAGTTAAGAACGTAAATTTTAGTAAATTTTAAAACAAAAGAAGGAGACAATTGTATTTTTAATTTTATATACATTTATTTTCATAATTTGCTTAATTTTTGTTATCAAAAGTTTTATATTCAAGAACTACGTTTGTTATAGAAAGACTACCATTAAATTAGGCAGTGTTCGATATTCCTAACAGAAAAGATAAGTAGCAAAAATCTTTTATTTTTATTCATTAAAATTTGATATTGCATTTCAATCATATGTCAAATGAACATGCATTTTTTTCCTACTTTAATCGGGCTTGTTATTGAATATATATGCATGTAATTTTTTTGAAACCCAAATTGAGCAGGTGGATTTTATTTATTTTCTGACAAATAAAATGTTAACTTTCAAAAATATAAAAGAACCTTGATTAAGAAATCAAATTTTCCTAATTAAAGAAAGCAAGTAATAGCACTCTTTAGGTAAACAATTATTGCTTCTATGTGGGTAACTGGGTATATGGGCAAATTGAGTTTGTATGTGAAATGGGGGAATGTAGTGGGCCAACATAGTCAGAGAAGTGATAACGTCCAAAGAAGACTGCGTATGAATGTGTGAACAAAAAAATTGAAGTGGGCCCACTGGTGTAATGATGTAATAAAGCTGCAATAACTCATCTCAACAAGAAGAGTACATTAGTCAACACGAAAAAGGATTATGCTGTAGTATTTGTATGAAGCCTTTAGGTACAACAGGAGTGAAGCACAAATATTGCAAGCTTTCAAAAATACCCCTCACGATGAAACAGACATGTTGACCGAGAGATCTCTGCTATTCCCTCTTATAAGGCTAGTTGGCAGTAGTGCCCGGCCCAAGGAGCTTATAAATTTTTGATTTAACATAAAAAAAAACTTTTGTTTACAAACTGTGAAGTAAAGTTGGACAAAATCTACATAATTTGATTCAGAATCTATACAAACTGCAGTTCTATCAGCTATATTAGGTCCCTAATAGTTGTCGTGCTCTTAGGAAGCAGAGTGTTTTTGCCTTGCGACCGAGACAACAAGCTGGTCTGGAAAATGCAAAACAAAAAATGCTTTAGCATGTGCGTACTACAAATTATCAGAATGGAAAAAGTAGAAAGTAACACATCCGTACATCACAATTATTAAAAGAAATATTTTTTTGAAAATTCTCTTTAAATTCTTGATTGTAACATACTTTAGAGTCTACTCACCTAAATTATTTTCTTAATTCCATAAATTTTAACAAAAGAGGAGGGGAAATGTATTGGGTATAGCCAATACATTAGTTATAATTTGTGTTTGAATTTGTTTGACTTGCTTTATAGTCTTATATGAGATTAGTGCATATGAAGTCTTCTGTACAGGAACTACACTTGGTGTTGCACTAATAGAAAGTATCTAAAAACATCAAATTTAAATATTTGTACCCCGCCGAAGTAAGGAACCATGATAGTTGAGGAAAAAATATTTGCTAGTGCTAGAAGTTAATGAATGTTACTCCGTAGCGTCAAATCTTATGATGTTTAAGAGTCTTATGAAAAATTAATTATGTACCATTTCTCTCTAAGGCATTTCTCACTATTTTTTCCACCAAGATATGAACGTTCCTGATCTGCTCAATTTAAGCGTTGTCCATCTTTCTTTTATTTGTAGGCATATAAATTTATTACTACTAAAGTAGAGATATATTACCACAATAATATGAAATATAAAGCATAACTATTTAGTATTATTAATAAGCATATGACAATAGACTAAAGAAGTGCAGAATCACCTATATAGTTGAAGTCATGTATTTTAGTAGAAGCAAGAACTTGTGAAATCAAGCCATTATATTTCCAACCAAATTTATCAACCAAAAAAAAAAACATAGAAACGTGGATAAGATGTAAACATGTAGGTTAACACTACTATAAATTTACATATCCAGAACAATGTCCTTCCTTAGACATAAAGATCTTTTTGAATTATTTTCTTTGTTCCTTCAATGATCATTTATCAATATTGTAGGGCTGGTGATAGTTATTATTTCTTCTAATTTAGGTTCTAACAATATATTTTCTACGGACTTTATATGTTTCCAATGGTACTGTAGTTCTATATGTGATTCATTCAGGGATAAACATTTTTGCTGAAGAATAAGGATTGGCTAAATTAATTCCTAAAGAAAATCATTTTAATTAATACTGACACAGGTCTTTCGATGAAATGCAACAATTAACTCTCAGAAGAAAATTAGAAAAATGAAGTCATACTCAGATGTGCAAACATGTAAGTTTGTCTGTGTAGAGACAATGTCATAAGGGACCATCTAGGTTTATTCCTCTAAACATGTAGACCAAAAATTCAAAGAACAATCTAGTGCAAATTACCACAATGGAAGACTAAATAATCAGAAAAATATTTTAAATATTCTGAAGGCTTTGTATTCTGTTGTGCAGTACATTTTAATATTTCAGGAAAATCCCCAAATCAGGAATGTTTACCTGTTAGTCCAAACTATATATACAAAAATACATAGTAGTCGAACCAAAGTCCAAAATTGCATGTATAACTAAAGATATTAAAACATATACTTTAACAAACTGAGAATACTACTCAGATTTCAGTTGTGCTGACCAATTAACTCCCGTTTTTTTTCTTTTAATGATAAATTCAAGAAGCAGCATGACAAAACTAAGATTTTCATGTAACTAAACCATTCAATCAAACATTACTGGAAATAATTCATACACAAAATAGCTATCTATAAGGAATAATAATTTTTACCTCTTTTTTTGTTCCAAGTACTACTTCTCGTCTTCATCTCCCTGGATACATGAAATTATAATCTAACTCTGAAGGACAGAGATGGATTAACAAGCATATGCAAATTTGAAATACCCCAAACATTGTAACAAAAATTGCAGACCGAAATTGGAATAGAGAAATTTTAAGGGCCTGGATTATACAAATTGCATAAAAAAATCGAGTGTAAACTGCAAAGTTGAATTAATTTAGGCAGATCCACTAGGAAACAATCCAAACCCAACAACAGTTGAAGAAAAAGAAACGGAAGAGTAAAACTAACCTTCTAACCTGTGATTATCTTGATGGAGCAAATATTGAATTGCAAAAACTCAGCAAAAATCACAATCTCTTGTCAATATATAGCAGAAATTGATGCGTCAACGGAGAAGCAAAGGGAATCTAAACAAAGCAAAAAGAGAGATGCGAAGGAAAATCTTGGTAAAGCAGAGATTTAGGTGGTGGCAGTCAGAGTGGCTTGCGAAATTACCTATGTAGCCTTTCTCTAAACGAGTCAAATCAGCCAATACAGGGACACAACAGGAATTTGGATAGCACAAGAGCAGTAAGGACGAAATTGTCTCCAGCAGCAAGCAAACATGTCGACGAAGAGGTGTCTGCTTCACCTACTGTACTCACACTTCTAATATAGTAGAAAGTAGGAAAAAATAAGTATATCATAAGGAATTAGAAAATGCTAATTCAGCAGCGTTATATTCGTTAGCTTTGTTAGGTTTTCATTATCAATATCCTAATAAAAAATACATCTATTTAACACTGATTATAATTACAATATTAATTGTTGGTCTTCCTGTTTTTTTCGTCATACTTTTGTAATAGTGAGTAGAATAGATTAGTTGAATTTTAATATTGTCTTCTAAAATTAGGACATAAACGGAACTTTAAGTTTTTTTTTCCTCCGAAAACGAAATTGTTGTTATATATCAGGTCATAGCTTGCGTGTAGGACTCATTATATAAAAGTTCAATTAAGGAAATATTTATTTATTTAAAATTTTAGTTGATTTCAAATTCCTAAATATTAGAGAAATAATGTTAAAATTTAGCTTATTTTAAACTCTTAATATTAGGAAATGATTAAATATTTTGTCATGACCCAAATCTACCATGTTGCGATGACGCCTATCGTGGAACTAGGCAAGCCGACTCTTCTACCCAAAACAGCCCGATATTTCAATTTCATGATTTCTTCAAGCTATTTAAACAATAAAACTTTATAAGATAAATCTGAATATCAAAGTGCGGAAAGAAAAACCTGACATCGGGGTGTCACTAGTCATGAGCATCTATTAAGAACTGTTCGATAATACTAAGACTACTACAATCTGGAAACCAACTAATAACATCTATAGGAAAATAAGAGGGAGAAGAGCATGGTTGCGGTCGCCATGCAGCTACCTTGCTAACTCCAACAGATCCGCGATGGATGAAAACAACACTCACTAGCACGTCCAACAATCCCTCGATCTGCACACAAGGTGCAGGGAGTAATGTGAGTACACCAAATCGGTATGTAATAAAGGTAATAAAAACTGAGCAGTAGTAACGAGCAATAAAACATATACAATTCATATCATGAAACCTCAGTAAAATACAACAGGCTTATAAAATCCAGTTTCAGTAAAACCATTTAAAACATCTTTCAATAGTTTTCAAACAAAATGATGAAACAATGAGTAAAAATGATGAAAACATAATCAGCCCCTTGGGCAAAACTCACTCGTATACAGCCCTTCGGGCAGCATAAATCATAAACAGCCCTTCGGGCAAACAACATTCGTATGCAGCCCCTTGGGCAAACGTGAATCATAAACAGCCTATCGGGAAAACATCACTATCTCTCATATACAGCCCCTTAGGACATACCTCACAATCACTCGTAAATAGCCCCTTGAGCACAACATGAATCAACAACAACACATCGGGAAAAACATCATTTCACTCACCCAGGGTACCCGCGCTCACTGGGGGTGTACTCCGGAGGGGCTCCTACAGCCCAAGCACTATAACAAGCCACCTCGTGGCATAAATCAATCAGGCCCTCGGCCTCATAACAAGCCACCTCGTGGCTTAAATCAATTAGTCCCCCGGCCTCACAAAATCATGAATCAGTAATAACATACTGCGGTGTGCAACCCGATCCCATAAATATCCTCACAAAACAAGCCCTCGGCCTCACTCATTCGTAAACTTCTCGAGCCACTCTGGCTATTAGTAAAACAAGGTATTCAACCCAAAATAATATTTTTATGCATCAAAACGGAGTAATAAAGACTGAGTTATGAAATCAGTAAATATAGTGTGATAGAGTATAATTTTTTAAATCAAAACAGTGAGAGGATAATAAGAAAAGGCCCCTAAGGGTCCAAACAACTTTGGCACGAGGCCTAAATATGACATTCAACCCAAATTTATAGGAATTCTTTCTAAAACACAGAAATATCATATAGTTTCAGTTAAATACGCAACTTAATAGTTGCTACGGGACGGACCAAGTCACAATATCCAATGGTACACGCCCACACGCTCGTCACCTAGCATGTGTGTCACCTCACAATAGTAAAACAAAGTGAAATTCGGGGTATCGTACCCTCAGGACAAGATTTACAATCATTACTTACCTCAAAAAAGCCAATTCCAATACCGAGCAAGCCAAGCGATGCTCCAAAAATATCATCTCGTGCGTTCCGACTCCCGAACGGCTCGAAACTAACCAAAAATAACTCAAATACATAAAATATTGCTAAAGCAACCAATCCCAATCGAAAAAGGTCTAATCTTTAATCAAAAGCCCAAAATCGGCCAAAAAGCCCAACACGGGTACCCGACAAAACTCACAAAATCCGACAACCCATTCAATTATGAGTCCAACCATACTAGTTTCATCCACTTCCGACTCCTAATCGATGTTCAAAACTTAAAAATTCACTTTATGGAACTTTAGGCAAAACCCCCAAAATTTCACTTTGAAATCATCAATCAAATACCGAAAACGAAGATGGATTCATGAAATATAACCAAAACTTAGTAGAGAACACTTACTCCAATACATATGGTAAAAATTGCCTCCAAAATCTCTCAAATCCGAGCTCCCCAACTCAAAATATGACCAAATGAACAAACTCTTGTTTTATATATTTTTCTACCAAATATTCTGCCTTGCTTCTCATGCCAAATGATCCTGTAACTCACTTTTGATACCTCCAATGGATTCCTTGTAAAATTTTAGTCATGTTAGGCTCTTGAATTACTCCATTTGACCTTATATTGAAGGAGATATGTTAGTTTTAATATTTAAAAATAGTGCAGATTTTTAAATATGAATTCAATGACAATTTCATAATTAATTTGAAAAAATCTGGCAACACAATGTTTAGTAAAATGACCATAAAATCCCCATACAATGTCCAAATTTGGCGATTCTTTTTGCTATGGCTCCGTAATTATGATACGGATCTAATGCTTAAATAAAAATAGAAATGAGCTTATTTGCTTAATGTAGTACCATTTATGCTTGAAAAACAACGTCGAAACATCAAAAGCGCAACACAACCCAAACCTATCTGAAACTCACCCGAGCCCCTTGGGACCTTGTTCGAACATACCAACAAGTCCCATATCATAACACGGACCTACTTGAGGCCTCGAAATACACATAACAACATCGAAACGACAAATCATACCTCAAATTTGAAATCAATGAACTTGAAACTTCCACAACTGATTCCGAAACCTATCAAATCACGTCCGATTAACCTCAAATTTTGCACACAAGTCACAGTTGACATTATGGACATGGTCCAACTTCTGAAATTGGAATTCGACCCTGATATAAAAAAGTTCACTCCTGGTCAAACTTTTCAAAAATCTGACTTTCGCTATTTCAAGCCAAATTCTACTACGGACCTCCGAATATGTAACGAATTGGCCGGTCATTTTAAGAATTAACACCCCGATCCCCTATTAACTGCATTTTGCGTATTTGTTTCTGCTATTATGAGTTGCCGGGAGGATTTATTTGGAGTTTCGGAGAGTTTTGGGACATTTAGTTCCTAAATGAAAGTTTAAGTTTTAGAATTTGGATCGTAGTTGGAACAGTATGAAGACGGCCTCGGAATTGAATTCCGTTGATTCCGTTAGCTTTGTTGGGTAATTTCGGGCTTAGGAGCGTGTTCGGATTGTGTTTTGGAGGTCCGTAGCTTATTTAGGCTTGAAATGCCGAAAGTTGAATCTTTGAAGTTTCCGGTCGGATAGAGATATTTTGATCTAAGGGTCGGAATGGAGTTCTGGAAGTCGCAGTAGGTCCGTTGTGTCATTTGGGATATGTGTACAAAGTTTAGGTCTTTCGGACGAGGTTTGATAGACTTTTTGATCGAAAGCGAAATTCGGAAGTCTTTATATTTTTTAGGCTTGAATCCATGGTTAATTCGATGTTTTGATGTTGTTTTAGGTGTTTTGAAGATTTGTATAAGTTCGAACAATAGTATTGGACTTGTTTGTTCTTTTGGTTGAGGTCTAGGGGCTTCAGGGTAATTTTAGATGGTTGACGGGAAGTTAGGAATTTGGAGTTGCAGCTGAAGTTTATGGCTGCTATCATAACCGTTTCTGCAGTTGGGAGGCCGCAGGTGTGACTCCCACAGATGCAGAATCAAGCCGCAGGTGCGGCCAAAGGGTGAGTCATGAGGAGCCACAAAAGCGGAAGCCTGGACACATCTGCGATGGCGTAGGTGTGGTCCCAGGCCTTTAAGTGAGAATCGCAGATACGGTTGTGTTTCCACAGAAGCGGGACCGCAGGTGCGGTCCCTTGGCCGCAGAAATGGATTTGCTGGGCAGAAAATAAGAATTTCGAGGGTTTGAAATGAAAGGTTAGAAAATTGGCTTCGAGCTCGAGAGAGGGAGATTTTGAAGAGGAAATCAGTGGGTAACGATTTCCTAATCCCTTTCTAGTTGTATTCCTATAATCTAGTCTTAGTTTTGTCATTTAATTTTGGATTTGAGATGAAAATTTGGGGGAAATTTGGAGAAAGTTCTTAGACCTAATTTTCGAGTTTTGATTGGGACTTTGACATTAAATTTAGATAATTTTGGTATGGTTAGACTCGTGTGAGTATGAGAATTCTGAAAATGTAAATTTTACCCAATTCCGAGGCATGGGCCCGAGGGGCATTTTGGTCATTTTACCTAATTTTGCGTGTTAGCTTAGAATTTATTTGTAGAATCAGTTACTTGAAGTTATATTTACATTATGCAATTGAATTGAATAAATTTGGTCCATTTGGAGTCGAGTACCCGTGGCAAGAGCGTAGTTTCGGGTTAATTTTGAGTTGGTTCGAGGTAAGTGGCTTGCCTAACCTTGTGTGAGGGAAACTCCCCTTAAAATTTGGTATTGTTGATGATTGAAACGCTTTGTACGTGAGGTGACGAGTGCGTACATTTGCTAATTGTTGAAAATCCTGTTTTCATTAAATAACTTTAATTGTGTTTTCCTTTCCTATTTATGTTACTTGCAATTTAAGCCTGCTGTTAGCTTAGAAAATCATGTCTAATTGACTTAATTGCTTTATTTTCTTAAACTGCCTTATTTGGACTATGTGAAACATGTTAGGTTAGAAATACATGTGTTACCTTGGTGTGAAATTCTAATTTAATTGAGTATTCTTCGTGTTGTTGCTGCGTGTTTACTTTAGGACTACGAGACGGTAACCCGAGAGATCCCCTACACATATATATCGATTTGGACTGTAGTGCGGGATACCAAGAGATCCCCAGCATAGTGCGGGATACCGAGAGATCCCAGCACGTATATTGAGGATACTAAGAGATCCTTGGGATACCGAGAGATCCCCAACATATATATTGAGGATACTAAGAGATCCTCGGGATACTGAGAGATCCCCAGTTGTTATCTCTGTGATACTAAGAGATCCTTGGGATACTGAGAGATCCCCGGTTGTTATCTCCGTGTTGAGCTGTATTTCTTTCCGTGATTATTTTGTCTTTGTTATAGTCGTTGTTGTTCTTCCTATCCTGCGTTACTTCTTGCTGTTGCACTTAATTATACTGTCTTATTATATATTGTTATACCTTGTATTTCATTTAACCTCAGTAGGGCCCTGACTTTCCTCGTCACTACCCGACCGAGGTTAGGCTTGGCACTTACTGAGTACTGCTGTGGTGTACTCATGCCCTTTCGCCACATGTTTTTCATGTTCAGATCCAGGTACTTCCACTCAGTCTTATCATCCTTGATGCAGGGCATTATTGTAGAGACTTCGAGGTATATCTGCCGCGTCCGCAGACCAAAGAGTCCCTTTCTGTTTTCTATACTAGTATAACCCTTCTGTATTTTCCTTTTGATAGACATTGCTGGAGTTAGAGCTTTTTATGCATCTCTTAGCTTATGATTCATGGGGTTCCGGATTTTGGGAGCTGTATGGTTGAGTTTCTTGGACTTTTATATGGCAGGCGACATCTTAAACACTATTTTATTCTATTATCTCGATTTTATATTATTTTCTTTCCGCAAATTATTTCTTTTCTGCATTTGTTAGGCTTACCTAGTCGTAGAGGCTAGGTGCCATCACGATAGTTCACATAGGGAGAATTGGGGTCGTGACAAGTTGGTATCAGAACTCTAGGTTCATAGGAGTCATGAATCACAAGCCGGTTTATTAGAGTCTCGCGGATCGGTATGAAAACGTCTGCACTTATCTACGAGAGGCTATGTAACTGTTAGGAAAATTCCACTTCATTTGATTTCCTTGTCGTGCGAGATTTTTGATATCACAATTCTAAACTTTTGTCTTCTATTCTCTTACGGATGGTGAGGATATGTGCTACCAGAGATGATCAGGCACCCGCTCCCCTACTGGAGCTGTCAGAGGTAGGGGCCGGGGTATAGGCCGAGAACGCGCACATGGTGTAGCCAGAGCACCCGCGCGAGGTGCCACCGAGGTGCCACCAGCAGTTCCAGCCGGAGTCCAGGCACCTGATACGCCTAGTGATACTACTACTCCAGCGCTCTAGGAGACTCTTGCGCAGTTCATGAGCATTTACACCACTCTAACTCAGGCAGGGTTGCTTCCCCTTGCTGCTGCTACAACTCAGGCCGGTGGAGGAGCACAAACTCCTGCTGCCCGCACTCCTAAGCAGTGAGTGCATGTTGATCAGGTCCCAGAGATTATTCATTTACAGCCTGCAATCCCAGATCAGCCCGAGGACAGGGCAGTGACTTTCGAGGATTAGCAGCTGAGGCTTGAGAGGTTCAAGAAGTATAAGCCTCATGTATTCAGCGGTCTAGCATCAAATGATGCTCTAGGTTTTCTAGATGAGTGCTACCGTATTGTCCGTACCATGGGTATATCAGGATTGAGCGGGGTTTCCTGCACTACCTTCCAGCTTCAAAGAGCCACCTATGAGTGGTGGCGTACCTATGAGTTAGATAGTCCGGATAAGGCAGCTTCCCTGACTTGGATTCAGTTTTTAGATATGTTCTTGAGAGAGTATGGTCCTTAGAGTCTCAGGGACGCATAGCGCGCAGAGTTTGAGCATTTGCGCTGGGGTGCTATGACTGTTTGGAGTATGTTTCCGTTATAGTAGCTTGGCTAGACATGCCCCAGCCTTGGTTTCTACTGTTCGCGAGAGGGTTCGCCGGTTTATTGAGTGGCTTATTCCCAGCATCAAGTCTAGCATTGCTCGTGAGTTGGAGATGGATATTTCTTATCAGCAGGTGGTGAGCATTACTAGGAGGATAGAGGGTATGCATGCTAGGGATAGAGAGAAGAGGAAGGCCAAGAGATATCGAGAGTCGGGCCATTATTTTGGTGCCTATACCCCAACTGCAGGTCTTCATGGTAGGGGTTATATAAGTCATCCTGTTCATTCAGCTCTTTCAGCAGCTAGTGGTATTCCAGGTCCTCCTAGGCCTCAAGAGTCTTATTATGCATTGCCAATATCTAGTGCACCTCCTGCGCGGGGTGCTTTCAGTGGTCAGTCCAGCAGATCTGGCCTAAGCCAGTCACAGCCGCCGCGTCCTCCTAGGGCTTGTTGTGAGTGTGGTGACACACGCCATGTGGTGAGGGATTGGCCAAGACATGGGAGGAGTACACCTCCACAGACTTCGCAGCCACAACGTGCCCTACAGAGTTCTCAGTCTATGGTTACCGCTCCAGATGCTACCCCACCTGCTCAGCCAGCTAGAGGTGGAGGTCGAGGAGGTAGAGGTCGCCCTAAAGGGGGAGGCCAGGCCAGATACTATGCCCTTCCTGCCCATACCGAGGTTGTCGCCTCCGATTCTGTCATCCCAGGTATTGTCCTGGTTTGTCATAGAGATGCATCGGTTTTATTCGATCCAAGCTCCATCTATTCTTATGTGTCTTCTTATTTTGCTCCACATTTGGGTGTATCTCGGGATTCTTTGAGTTCCCCTATTTATGTTTCTACTCCTGTGGGAGATTCTCTTATTGTGGAACGCGTTTATCGGCCGTGTGTGGTTGCTCTTAGTGATTTTGAGACCAGAGCCAATTTATTATTGCTCAGCATGGTAGATTTTGATGTTATCTTGGGCATGGACTGGTTTTTGCCCCATTATGCTATTCTTGATTGTCACGCCAAAACCGTGACGCTGGCTATGCCAGGTGTACCACGAGTAGAGTGGAGGGGTACCTTAGATCATACTTCCAGTAAAGTTATTTCATTCCTTAAGACTTAGCGTATGGTTGATGAGGGGTATGATGCGTATCTAGCTTATGTGAGAGATGTCAGTATTGATACCCCTACAGTTGATTCAGTCCCAATAGTACGGGATTTTCCTGATGTGTTCCCAACTGATCTTCCGAGCATGCCGCCCGATAGAGATATTGATTTTGGCATTGATATGTTGCCGGGAACTCAGCCCATTTCTATTCCTCTGTATTATATGGCCCCTCTTGAGTTAAAGGAGTTGAAGGATCAGTTACAGGAATTGCTTGATAAGGGTTTCATTCGGCCTAGTGTATCACCTTGAGGTGCTCCTGTCTTGTTTGTGAAGAAAAAGGATGGTTCTATGCGTATATGCATTGATTATCACCATTTGAACAAAGTTACAGTGAAGAACCGGTATCCTTTACCTCTTATTGATGATTTGTTTGACCAGCTTCAAGGTGACAACTGTTTTCTAAGATTGACTTGTGTTCAAGTTACCATCAGTTGAAGATTCAGAAGCCAGATATCCCGAAGACTACCTTCAGGACTCGGTATGGCCATTACGAGTTCCTTGTTATGTCGTTTGGGCAGACCAATGGCCCAACAACATTTATGCATCTGATGAACAGTGCGTTCCGGCCATATCTTGGCTCATTTGTCATTGTCTTTATTGATGATATTCTGGTGTATTCCCGAAGTCGGGAGGATCATGAGCATCACCTGAGGATAGTGCTTCAGACTTTGAGAGAAAAGAAGTTATATGCAAAGTTCTCGAAATGTGAGTTTTGGTTGGATTCCGTGGTATTCTTGGGTCATGTGGTTCGAATGAGGGTATTCAGGTGGATCCGAAGAAAGTGGAAGCAGTGCAGAGTTGGCTTAGACTATCCTTAGCTATAGAAGATCCGCAATTTTCTTGGATTGGCGGGTTATTACCGTCGATTTGTTGAGGGGTTTTTATCTATTGCAGACCCAATGACCAGGCTGACCCAGAAGGTGCTCCATTCCAGTAGACGGAAGAGTGTGAGGCGAGCTTTAAGAAGCTCAAGATAGCTTTGACTACAACCCCAATTTTGATATTGCCTATAGGTTTGAGTCTTATACTGTCTATTGTGATGCCTCGAGGATTGGCCTTGGAGCAGTATTGATGTAGGATGGTAGGGTGATTGCCTATGTGTCCAGACAATTGAAGGTATATGAGAAGAATTATCCTGTCCATGATCTCGAGTTAGCTGCTATTGTTCATGCCTTGAAGATCTGGCGTCATTATTTGTATGGTGTGCCTTGTGAGATTTATAGTGATCACCTGAGTTTGCAGCATCTGTTCAAGCAGAAGGATCTTAATTTGCGCTAGAGGAGGTGTTTTAGAGTTGCTGAAGGACTATGATATCACTATTTTGTATCACCTGGGCAAGGCCAATATGGTGGCCGATGCTTTGAGTTGCCAGGCAGAGATTTTGGGGAGTTTGGCTTATTTACCAGCAACGGAGAGGCCCATGGCGATGGATGTTCAGGCCTTAGCCAGTCAGTTTGTGAGATTGGATCTTTCGGAGCCCAGTCGGGTTCTAGCTTGAGTGGTTTCCCAGTCTTTGTTATTTGATCGTATCAAAAAACGTCAGTTTGATGACCCTCATTTGCTTGTCCTCAAGGACAAGGTTCAGCACGGAGATGCCAGAGATGTGACTATTGGAGACGATGTTGTATTGAGGATGCAAGGTCGGATTTGTGTACCCAATGTTTATGGGCTTCGGGAGTTGATTTTAGAGGAGGCCCATAGCTCGCGGTATTCCATTCATCCAGGTGCCGCGAAGATGTACCAGGATTTGAGGCAGCACTATTGGAGGAGGCAGATGAAGAAAGATATAGTTGGGTTTGTAGCTTGGTACCTCAATTGTCAACAGGTGAAGTACGAGCACCAGAGACCGGGTGGGTTGCTTCAGCAGATAAAGATTCCGGAGTGGAAGTGGGAGAGGATCACCATGGACTTTGTAGTTGGACTCCCACAAACTTTGAGGAAGTCCGATGCCATTTGGGTGATTGTGGATCGCCTGACCAAGTTCACACACTTCATTCTTGTGTGTACTACCTATTCTTCGGAGCGATTGGCGGAGATCTATATCCCGGAGATTGTTCGTCTGCATGGTATTCCAGTTTTCATCATTTCAGATAGAGGTAGTTAGTTCATATCACAGTTTTGAAGGGCCGTACAACATGAGTTGGGTACTCGGGTGGAGTTGAGTACAACATTTCACCCTCAGATGGACGGATAGTCCGAACGCACTATTTAGATTCTTGAGGATATGCTCCGTGCATGTGTGATTGAGTTTGGAGGGTCTTGGGATCAGTACTTGCCATTGGCGGAGTTTGCCTACAACAACAACTTTCAGTCCAGCATTCAGATGGCACCGTATGAGGCTTTATATGGTAGGCGGTGTAGATCCCCGGTGGGTTGGTTTGAGCCGGGTGTGGCTCTATTATTGGGCACAGACTTGGTTCAGGATGCTTTGGAGAAGGTTAGGTAATTCAGGATAGACTCCGTACAACCCAGTACAGATAGAAGAGTTACGCAGATCGGAAGGTTCGTGATGTTTCCTATATGTTTGGAGAGCGGGTTCTTCTTCGGGTTTCACCCATGAAGGGCGTTATGAGATTCGGGAAGAAAGGGAAGTTGAGTCCGAGGTTTATTGGTCCTTTTGAGATATTACGGCGTGTTGGGGAGGTTGCTTATGAGCTTGCCTTATCTCCCAGCTTGGCAGGAGTTCACCCGATATTTCATGTTTTGATGCTCTGGAGGTATCATGGTGATCCGTCGCACGTGTTGGATTTCAGTTTAGTCCAGTTGGACAAGGATCTATCTTATGTTGAGGAGCCAGTGGCGATATTGGACATGCAGGTTCGAAAGCTGAGGTCAAAGAACATTACATCAATAAAGGTTTAGTGGCGGGGTCAGCCGGTCGAGGAGTTGACCTGGGAGACCGAGCAAGATATGTGCAGCCGTTACCCTCATCTTTTTACTACTTCAGGTATATTTCTATGCTTGTTCGAGGATGAACAAATGTTTAAGTGTAGGAGGATGTAACGATCCAGCCGGTCATTTTAAGAATTAACGCCCCGATCCCCTATTAACTGCATTTCCCGTGTCTGTTTCTGCTATTGTGAGTTGCCGGGAGGATTTATTTGGAGTTTTGGAGAGTTTTGGGACACTTAGTCCCTAAATGAGAGTTTAAGTTTTGAAATTTGGACCGTAGTCGGAATATTGCGAAGACGGCCTCGGAATGGAATTTTGTTGATTTCGTTAGCTCCGTTGGGTGATTTCGGGCTTAGGGGCGTGTTCAGATTGTGTTTTGGAGGCCCGTAGCTTATTAATGCTTGAAATGCCGAAAGTTGAATTTTTGAAGTTTCCGGTCGGATAGTGAGATTTTGATCTAAGGGTCGGAATGGAGATCTGGAAGTCGTAGTAGGTCCGTTGTGTCATTTGGGATGTGTGTGCAAAGTTTTAGGTCTTTCGGACAAGGTTTGATAGACTTTTTGATCGAAAGCGGAATTCAGAAGTCTTTAGAGTTTTTAGGCTTGAATCCATGGTTAATTCGATGTTTCGATGTTGTTTTTGGTGTTTTGAAGATTTGTATAAGTTCGAACAGTGGTTGACTTGTTTGTGCTTTTGGTTGAGGTCTTGGATGCCTCGGGGTGATTTTGGATGGTTGACGGGAAGTTAGGAATTTGGAGTTGCAGCTGAAGTTTATGGCTGCTGCCATAACCGCATCTGCGGTTGGGAGGTTGCAGGTGCGACTTCCACAAATGCGGAATCAAGCCGTAGAAGCGGCCAAAGGGTGAGTCGTGAGGAGCTGCAAAAGCGGAAGCCTGGATGCATCTGCGATGGCGCAGGTGCGAGTAAGTGACTGCAGGTGCGGTCCCAGGCCTTTAAGTGAGAACTGCAGATGCTGTTGTTTTTCCGCAGAAATGGGACCGCAGAAGCGGATTTGCTAGGCAGAAAATAAGAATTTCGAGGGTTTGAAATGAAAGGTTAGAAAATTGACTTGGAGCTCGGGAGAGGGCGATTTTGGGAGGATTTTGAAGAGGAAATCAGTGGGTAACGATTTTTAATCCCTTTCTAGTTGTATTCCTATAATCTAGTCTTAGTTTTGTCATTTAGTTTCGGATTTGGGATGAAAATTTGGGGAAAATTTGGAGAAAGTTCTTAGACCTAAATTTCGAGTTTTTATTTGGAATTTGACATTCGAATGGATAATTTTGCTATGGTTAGACTCGTGAGAGTGTGAGGATTATGAAAATATAAAATTTATCCGATTTCGAGGCATGGGCTAGAGGGGCATTTTGGTCATTTTACCTAATTTCACGTATTAGCTTAGATTTTATTAGTAGAATCAGTTACTTGATGTTATATTTACATTATGCAATTGAATTGAATAGATTTGGGCCTTTTGGAGTCGAGTACTCGTGGAAAGAGCGTGATTTCGTGTTGATTTTGAGCCGGTTCGAGGTAAGTGGCTTGGCTAAACTTGTGTGGGGGAAACTCCCCTTAGGATTTGGTATTGTTGATGACTGAAACACCTTATACGTGAGGTGACGAGTGCGTACTTGTGCTAATTGTTGAAAATCCTATTTTCATTAAGTAACTTTAATCGTGTTTTCTTTTTCTGTTATGCTACTTGCAATTTAAGCTTGCTGTTAGCTTGGGGAATCATGTATAATTGACTTAATTGCTTTATTTACTCAAACTACCTTATTTGGACTATGTGAAGCATGCTAGGTTAGAAATACTTGTGTTACCTTGGTGTGAAATTTGATTTAATTGAGTATTCTTTATGTTGTTTCTGCACACACACACACACACACACACACACACACACACACACACACACACACACACACACACACACATATATATATATATATATATATATATATATATATATATATATATATATATATGATTTGGACTGTAGTGCGGGATACCAAGAGATCTCCAGCACATATTGAGGATACTAAGAGATACTTGGGATACCAAGCGATCCGTAGCATATATATTGAGGATACTAGGAGATCCTCGAGATACTGAAAAATCCCCCGGCACACATATTAAGGATACTAAGAGATCCTTGGGATACTGAGAGATCCCCGGTTGTTATCTCCATGTTGAGTTGTATTCCTTTCTGTGATTATTTTGTCTCTGTTATAGTCGTTGTTGTTCTTCCTATCCTACGTTACTTCTTGTTGTTGCACTTAATTATACTGTCTTATTATATACTATTATACCTTGTATTTCATTTAACCTTAGTAGGGCTGTGACTTTCCTCATCACTACCCGACCGAGGTTAGGCTTGACACTTACTAAGTACTACTCTGGTGTACTCATGCCCTTTCTGCGCATATTTTTCATGTGCAGATCCAGGTACTTCCACTCAGTCTTATCATCCTTGAGGCGAGGCGCTGTTGTAGAGATTTTGAGGCATATCTGCCGCATCCGCAGACCGAAGAGTCCCTTTCTATTTTTTGTACTAGCATAGCCCTTCTGTATTTTCTTTTTGATAGACATTCATGGAGTTATATCTTTTTATGTATCTCTTAACTTGTGATTCATGGGGTTCCGGATTTTGGGAGTTGTATGGTTGAGTTTCTTGTACTATAATATGCCAAGCGGCATCTTAAACACTAATTCATTATGTTATCTCAGTTTTATATTATTTTTTTTTCCGCAAATTATTTCTTTTTCACATTTGTTAGCCGTAGAGACTAGGTGCTATCATAATAGTTCACGGAGGGTGAACTGAGGTCCTGACAAAATCACAATCCGGACGCGCTCCTAAGTCCAAAATTACCCAACGGAATTAACGAAACCATCAGAAATCCAATTTGAGATCAAATTCTAAAAAGACAAAACTTGGTCAAACCTTTCAAATTTAAAGCTTCTAGATAAGAATCATTCTTCTAAATCAATTCCGAATAACCTGAAAACCTAAACCGATGATTCACATTAATCATAATACTTCATGCGGAGCTACTCATGCCCTCAAACAACTGAGCAAAGTGAAATTGCTCAAAACGACCGGTCGGATCATTACATATTTATTTTGTCCAGTATGAAATTTAGTTTTAAAAGGCATAAAAGGAAAGTAATATTTCGCTAAGGGTCTTCTTGATTTTATATTTTTTTAAATTAAGTAATGGTAATATCTAATTTATAGTCTTTTTTAAATTCATTTTTGCTTTTAAATTTATTGAAGGATACTATCAATTGAAGTTTAGCTTTGCTTTGGATGATAAAATATCCACGTTAGTTACATGTTGGCTGAGGTATAAAGCTATAATAAGTAGAATTTTAGTTGATTTCGAAATCCTAAAAATTAGGAAAATAATTAAATAATTGTTTTGTTTAGTGTAAAATTATTTTTTAACAGGTATAAAAGGTGAATGATATTTTGCTAAAAGCCTTCATGCTTTTAATATAGTATAGATAAACTAAGTTATGGTAATATCCAATTTAAAGTTTTTTTTTAAATTCTTTTTTGCTTTTCCTTATTGAAGGATATCCATCAATTGAAGTTTAGCGTTGCTTTGGATGATAAAATATCCATGTTAATTACATGTTGGCTGAGGTATTAGGACTTTTTACATAGCCTAAAGAAGGAAAGTTATAATAAATAGAACTTTAATTGATTTTGAAATCCTAAAAATTAGAAAAATAATTAAATGACTATTTTTTTAGTGTGAAATTATTTTTTAAAGGGCATAAAAGGCGAACGACATTTTGCTAAGGGCCTTCGTGCTTTTAATATAGCATAGATATAAATTTTGATGTGCATCGTTAAGATAGTATAATATTTATTTTTATCTGCATATACATTTTAATATATTTTTTTGACTTAACTAATTAACATTCATTTGTTGATAAATTTTTAGTGACATAATATTTGGGTTGAACTAATTGAATCTCATTTAGTCACGAATGATGTTGTTGATATATGTTCTCTTTTATCACTTGAATGGCTTTATCACTGTCATACAATTAATATTGATATTTATCACGAATTTAATATTTATATCTTAATTAAAGATAACAATTTAGTAAAATAATCTTAATTGATTTCAAACTTTTAATTCAAGTAAGGAAATCTAATAAATAAATTTTTATTGATTTTTAAATTCTTAAAATATTAAAAAAATAAGTAAATGACCCTAGTTGTTCTGATCGTATACTTGGGAAAATATGTAAAGTGACCCTAGTTATTCATCTTAAACTATATTTCTTAATTTCAATTTAATGTATAATTAGTATGAAAATAGTTGAAAACAATATCTTTTCAACTATGATAATATCTTGATTTAACCTTTTATAATCATTAAGAAATTGAGAATAATATATCGTCTATTCGCATTTATAAATAAGACATTATGTTACTTTATTCATTAAAATAATAGAAAAAATATTATACTAAGAAAAAAAAGGGAATCTTCATACTATTGTGGAGAAAAATGTGTTCCTTTCCGTTGTAAGCCTTTATTTTACTTGTCATTATATAAATTCTTTGAATTAAATATATTTTTGTCCTTACATTTTAAAATGGTACGGCATTTTTAAGAAGAAGAGCGAAAATAACTACTTTTAGATAAGAGAACATTTAAGTCAAAGCGTATTTTAATATTTAGTCTAGAATTTGTCACGACCAAAAAATTTATTAAAGGTCGTGATGGCGCCAGGCACCACTATCAGGCAAACCAACACCAAGAAGTTAATTAAATTCCCATTTTAGTATTTGTTGAAATTATTTCTTTTATACATTACCATAAATAATGAATTTCACCGAATAAATAATGATACCTTTAACAATTTTAAAATACTGTATAATCCCATAGACATCCCAGAACGCGGTATCACAAGTGCATGAGTAATTTCTAAGAAACAATGTAATACAATAACCGTCCGGAATACAAGTTGGACAATAGAGAAAATACAATACAATACTCTGAAGGAGAATCTGTTGGCTATGGGTCGTATCGAGAAGTGCAGCTCACCTAAATCCCCGTATCAATCATGCCGCTGCGTCAAACTAGGCCGCTGGACATATATGTGCCCATGCAACAAAAATGCACAGCAAGTGTAGCATGAGTATGAAAATAATGCGTACCCAGTAAGTATCCCATCTAATCTCGAAGAAGTAGTGATGAGAGTGTAACGACCCGGCCGATCGTTTCATCAGTTACCGCTCCGTTTTCCTCATTTCTGCTTTTTATGTGTTGTTCAGTTGTATTATGTGGTATCAGATTGGTTGGTTCGGGTTCGGAGAGGTTTTGGAGAGGAATGAGACACATAGTCTCTTTTTGCGAAGTTTTAATTGGAAAAGTCAACCGAAAGTTGACTTATGAGTAAATGATCTCGGAACATGATTTTTATGGTTCGGATAGCTTCGTGAAGTGATTTGGGACTTAGGAGAGTGATCGGAATGTAATTTGGAGGTCCGTGGTAGATTTAGGCTTGAATTAGCGAAATTGGAATTTTGGCGTTTTCCGGTTAGTAGTGGAAATCTTGATATCGGGGTCGGAATGGAATTCTGGAAATTGAAGTAGGCCCGTTGTGTCATTTGTGATGTGTGTGCAAACTTTTAGTTTATTCGCCGGAAATTTGATAGGCTTTTTGATCGTTTGCGGATTTCGAAAGGTTTGGAATCCTTAGGATTGAATCCGAGGGTGATTTGGTGTTTCGGTGTTGTTTTGAGTGTTCCGGGGATTGGTATAAGTTTGAATAGGAATATGTGACTTGTTCGTATTTTTGGTTGAGGTCCCGGGGGGCCTCAGGATGATTTCAGATGGTTATCGGAGAGTTTGGAGAATAGAGTTTGCAGCTGAAGCTGCTGTGTTTCTGTCATAACCACACTTGCGGTTTGGGGACCGCAGGTGCGAGCCGGCAGTGTTTTGATCACAGGAGCGAAGGCCAGTTGGCTGGGGAGGCAGCGTAGATGCTAAAGGTTAGTCGCACCTGCGAGTCCGTAGATGCGGTGGCTTGATCGTAGGTGCGGATGGGGACTTTAAGTGAAATTCCGCAGATGCGGACTTCTTGTCGCAGGTGCGAGGGCGCAAGTGTGTATTGGACCATAGATGCGGAACCCCTGGGTAGAACATATAAATTCTTAACTTCGCGAAATTTGAGCTATTGTCCACAATTTTTATCCAGAGTTGAAGCTTTTTAGAGGGTTTTGAAGAGGGAATCAAGGGGTTTTTCATTGAGGTGAGTTTCTTGAACCTAAAACTCGATTCTATTTTGATTTTTAGTTTTTTAAGCATGAAATTTATGAGATTAAGGGTGAAAAATTGGGAAGTTAGGGCTTGAAATTGGAGAGGTAAAATTGAAGATTTGAGGTCCATTTCGATGTTCTTGGTATGTATGGACTAGTGAGAGGATAAAGATTCTATTGATGTGATTTTTATCGGATTTCGAGACGTGAGTCCGGGGGTCGGGTTTGACCAATTTCGGGATTTTTGATGTAATTTAATTATTTTCGCATGGGCTTCGTTCCTTTAGCATATATTGATGTTATGATTATGATTTTGGATAGATTTGACGCGAGTTGAGGCCGAGTCGAGAGGCAAGGGCGTCACGGAATAGGATTTCATCCGGTTTGAGGTAAGTAACGATTTTAAATCTAGACCTGAGGGTATAAAACCCCGAAATTTCGTACTGTTTTGATAAATGAGGTGATGCACATGCTAGGTGACGAGCGTGTGGGCGTGCACCCGTAGGGATTGTGACTTGGTCCATCCCGTGGCGACTGTATAGTTACGTATTTTGATATACTGTATATGATATCCATGTGTTTTTGCAATGAATCTGTTAACTTGTGCTGAATACCATGTTTGGGGTCTTGTGTCGAACTGTTTAGACCCTTAAGGGTATTTTTACTACTTTCCTCACTCTATTTGATTTGAAAGTATATCCTCAGTCATGTTTTACTTGTTTATTGTTTAAATCCGGTTTCATTACCTTACTTCTTAATACAATGAAAACTGTTTGGGCTGAGTTTCCCTGATTTTTACTGAAATGCCCGAGTGGCGGTGAGGTTAATGACTGAGAGAGGTTGAGGACCTAATGGTGAGGGTTATATATATGTTATGAATCGGGTTGCGTGCAGCGATATATATATATGGATCGGGCTGCCATGCGAATTATAGTGCTTGGGCTATAGGAGCCCCTCCAGAGTCTGTACACCCCCAGTGAGCGTAGTCGACTATATATATGGATTGGGCTGCATGCCACAATAGTTATTATTATGAGATATCTATTGAGCCGTAATGCTGAGTGTGAGTACTGATTGACGAAAGCTGAGTCACGAGTGACTGAGAGGCTTGCCCGAGAAGCTATACTTATGAATGATACTTTGCTCGAGGGGCTTGTTTATGAGATTTTCTATTTTCACTCTTCTTTTATACTGAGCCTCTATTGAAAAATGTTGAATTAATGTTTCAAAGGATTTTCATTGAAGTTGGAGTTTTTACAAGGTATTTGGTTATGGAACTGCAGCGTTTGACTTTGATATATCTGTTGAGATTCTTTATAAAGTATGCATAAGATTTCAAATGCTCGTCACTGCACTCAGACTTTATTTACTTTAGTTACTTATTGAGTTGGAATACTCACGTTACTCCCCATACCTTGTGTGGAGATCCATGTGCCAGAGTATCATAGTGAGAGCCTTCAGCTCCTTCAGAGTCTTATTCAGAGATTGCAAGGTAGCTGCACGGCGTTCGCAGGCCTGCCTTTCTCCTTCCTATCCTAGTACTTTGTTTTTCAGACTTATTTTATATTAAGTAGACAGTGTTGAGTTGTATTTAGTGGCTCACGACTAGTGACACCAGATTCGGGCTGTGTTGATGTATTTACGTACTTGTTTCCGCATATTTCTTTTGATATTTACGAATGAAAGATTTGAGACATAATCTATTTAGAAAACAATGAATTTTACAAAAGATCTTCATGTTGTTTGTGTTTTTTTGGCTGGCCTAGTACTGTGATAGGAGCAATCACGACCGGGGTGTTTGGGGTCGTGAGAAGTTGGTATCAGAGCCTAGGTTACATAGGTCTCAGGTCATGAGCCGGTTTAGTAGAGTCTCGCGGATCGGTATGGAGACGTGTGTACATATCCTCGAGAGGTTGGCGAACCTTTAGGAAAAACTTTACATTCTTGAAATTCCTGTCGTGCGGATCCGTTGATTCTATTACTAAACTTCTGTTATTCTATTCTCTTACAAATGGTGAGGACGCGTGCTACCAGTCAGGATGGACGACCACCAGTACCACAAGTTAGGGCCACTAGAGGCTGAGGATGCGGTTGAGGCCGTGGTAGGGGCAGGGGTGTAGCCCGCACATTATCTAGGGTAGCACGTGTAGATGCACCAGCCGCCCCAGTTCATGATCAAGTTCTAGTTGTGGACGCTCCAGGAACACCATCTTGTTATTCCAGGCCTTCAGGAAGCCCTAGCCTAGATTTTATCAGTGTGCACTGGCCTAGCTCAGGTGGTCTCAGTTACTACGACCACAACTACTTCTCAGGCCGGGGGAGGCACTCAGACTCCCACTGCTCGCACGCCTGAGCAAGTTGTATAGGGACTTTAGACATCGGGGGCACCTCCAGCCCAGCCGGTTGCACCAGCCCAGGATTTGGTGGTACCAGTTATGCCTAACGACGAGCAACATCGATTGGAGAGGTTTGGTAGACTTCAGCCTCCGTCTTTCAGTAGTGCAGAGGGCAAGGATGTCGAGGGTTTCTTAGACAAGTATTAGAGGATGCTTCGGACCGCAGATATTTTGGAGACCAGTGGGGTCTCGTTCACTACCTTCCAGTTTTTAGGAGTTTCCTTTACTTGGTGGGAGGCTTATGAGAGGCATATGACTGTTGATGCGACATTCCTTACCTGGCAGCAGTTTTCCGCTCTCTTTTAGGAGAAATATGTGCCACAGTCTCGCAGAGAGAAGCTGCGCAGGCAGTTCGAGCAGTTGCATCAGGATGATATGACTGTGATGTAGTACGAGATAAGATTTTCAAAGTTAGCTCGTCATGCTGTATGGTTGGTTCCTACGGATAGGGAGAGGATCAGGAGGTTCGTTGATGGCCTCAATATCAGCTTCAGATTGTTATGACCAGAGAGAGGGTGTCAGGTGCTACTTTTGAGCAAGTTGTTGATATTGCTCGAGAGATTGAGTCAGTTTGTCGCTAAAAGCGAGATAAGAGGGAGGCCAAGAGGTCTCGAGGATCGAGTAGTTTCAGTGGCGCTCCTTTGAGAGGCCAGTTTCAGCCGACAGAGGCCTTCCATTCAGACATGCTCAGTTACCCCGCCCAGTTCATCGTGGGGCATCATCGGGCCGTGGTTCTCACAGTTCACATCAGGTCCATTCATCACTTAGTTCCCTACCAGCCTAGAGTTCCTCCCGTGCTCTATCAGTTTAGGGTTCTTCCATGCCAGGTCCTTCTACCGGTCATCCCGGTGCTAGGGGTTCCCTTTAGTCCCCGTCTCCAGCACCATGGAGTTGTTATGAGTGTGGAGAGTTTGGGCATATTAGGAGGCAATGACCTCTTCTTCTTGGGGGTTCAGCTTAGCAAAGGAGCCAACCCCCGACTTCAGCTCCAGTTATTCACCACTCGCCCATGCAGCTAGGGGTGGGGGTCAGTCAGCTAGGGGTCGTTCCAGAGAGGGAGGTCGATCCAGTAGTGGTCAGGCCCGTTTTTATGCACTCCCAGCTAGACCTGATGCTATTTCTTCAGATGCTATGATTACAGTTATTGTCTCGGCTTGCCACAGAGATGCCTCTGTGTTATTTGATCTTGGTTCCACTTTTTCATATATGTCATCATATTTTGCATGTTATTTGGATACGACCCATGAGTCTCTTACTTTATCTGTTCGTGTATCTACTTCGGTGAGTGATACTATTGTTGTGGACCACGTATATCGGTCATATGTAGTGACTATTTGGGGCCTGGAGACCCAAGTGGACCTTTTGTTTCTTTGTATGGTGGACTTTGATGTGATATTAGCATGGATTGGCTATCTTCGTGTCGTGCTATATTAGACTGTCATGCTAAGATAGTGACGTTGGCTATGCCAGGTGTGCCACAGATTGAGTGGCGAGGTTCGACTGATTTTGTCCCCAGTAGGGTGATCTTGTTTTTGAAGGCCTAGCGGATGGTTGGAAAAGGTTGTCTTGCATACTTAGCTTTTGTGCGGGACGACAGTGCAAAGACTCCGAGTATTGATTCTGTTCCAGTAGTGAGGGATTTTCCTGATGTGTTTCCTGCAGACCTACCGGGCATGCCACCAGACAAGGATATTGACTGTGGTATTGATTTGGTGCCGGACACTCAGCCCATTTCTATTCCACCGTATCGTATAGCACCGACGGAGTTGAAGGATTTGAAAGAGCAGCTTCAGGAACTCCTTAATAAGGGGTTTATTCGGCCTAGTGTGTCGCCTTGGGGTGCGCCTATTCTATTTGTTTAGAAGAAGGATGGCATGATGAGAATGTGCATTGATTACAGGCAGTTGAACAAAGTTACAATCACGAACAAGTATCTTTTGCCTTGTATCGATGATTTATTTGACCAACTTCAGGGAGCGAGAGTATTCTCCAAGATTGATCTCCGTTTAGGGTATCACCAGTTGAAGATCAGGGACTCGTATATTCTTAAGATAGCCTTTAGGACCCGATATGGTCATTATGAGTTCCTTGTGATGTTTTTTGGTCTGACCAACGCCCCAGCAACGTTCATGCATTTGATGAACTACGTGTTGCGGCCTTATCTTGGCTCGTTCATTATTGTATTCATTGATGATATTCTGGTGTACTCGCGTAGTCAGGAGGAGCATGTAAAGCATTTGAGAGTTGTGTTGCAGCATTTGAGTGAGGAGAAGCTTTATGCAAATTTCTCCAAGTGTGAGTTTTGGCTCAATTTAGTGGCTTTCTTGGGGCACGTGGTGTCCAGTGAGGGTATTCAAGTTGATCCGAAGGATATAAAGGCGGTTTAGAGTTGGCCCAGACCATCCTCAGCCATAGAGAGTCGCAGCTTTCTTGGGTTGGTGGGTTATTACCATCGGTTCATTAAGGGATTTTAATCTATTGCTCACCCTTGATCAAATTGACTCAAAAGGGTGCTCTATTCAGGTGGTCGGATGAGTGTGAGGAGAGCTTTCAGAATCTCAAGACTGCCTTGACCACAGCTCCAGTGTTAGTTTTGCCATCAACTTCAGGTTCATATACAATATATTGTGATGCTTCAAGAGTTGGTATTGGGTGTGTGTTGATGTTGGAGGGTAGAGTGATTGCTTATTCTTCTCGTCAGTTGAATCCCCATGAGAAGAACTACCCTGTTCATACTCTAGATCATTTTTCACGTATTGAAGATTTGGAGGCATTATCTCTATGGCGTGTCTTATGAGGTGTTTACTGATCATCGTAGCCTCCAGCACTTGTTCAAACAGAAGGATCTCAATTTGAGGTAGCAGAGATGGTTGGAGCTGCTAAAGGACTATAATATTACCATCTTGTACCATCCGGGGAAGGCCAATGTAGTGGTTGATGCTTTGAGT
The DNA here is from genome assembly GCF_000715075.1 of Nicotiana tabacum. Classification (NCBI taxonomy): domain Eukaryota; kingdom Viridiplantae; phylum Streptophyta; class Magnoliopsida; order Solanales; family Solanaceae; genus Nicotiana; species Nicotiana tabacum. Next base: position 72,953,038 of record NC_134084.1, on the reverse strand, counting down.
AGGAAGGCAGTGAGCATGGGCAGTTTGACATATATTCCTGTTGGGGAGAGACCTCTTGCAGTTGATGTTCATGCCTTGACCAATCTGTTCATAAGGTTGGATATTTCGGAGCCCAGTCGGGTTTTAGCTTGTGTGATTTCTCGGTCTTCCTTGTTTGATCGCATCAGAGAGCACCAGTATGATGATCCTTATTTTCTTGTCCTCAAGGACAGAGTCAGCACGACAATGCCAGAGATGTGACTATTGGTGATGATGGAGTATTGAGGATGCAGGGCCAGATATGTGTGCCCAATATGGATGGGCTTCAGGAGTTGATTTTGGAGGAGGCTCAAAGCTCATGGTATTCCCTCTATCCGAGTGCCGCGAAGATGTATCAAGATCTGAGGCAACACTATTGGTAGAGGAGAATGAAGAAAGACATTGTAGGATTTGTATCTTGGTGTCTCAATTGTCAGCAGGTGAAATATGAGCATCAGAGATCGGGTGGCTTGCTTTAGCGGTTAGATATTCCAGAGTAGAAGTGGGAGCGGATCACCATAGATTTCGTAGTTGGGCTCCCACGAACTTTGAAGAAGTTCGATGCTATTTGGGTGATTGTGGATCGGCTGACCAAGTCCGTGCACTTCATTCCTTTGTGTACTACCTATTCTTCGGAGCGGTTAGCTGGGGTTTATATCCGAGAGATTGTTCGCTTGCACGGGGTTCTAGTTTTCATCATTTTAGATAGAGGTACTTACTTCACTTTGTAGTTTTGGAGAGCCATGCAGAGAGAGTTGGGTACTCAGATTGAATTGAGCACAACTTTTCACCCTCAGACGGACGAGCAGCCCGAGCGCACTATTCAGATATTGGAGGAGATGTTGCGCGCTTGTGTCATTGATTTTTGTGGTCCATGTGATCAGTTCCTACGGCTCATGGAGTTTGCATATAACAACAGTTATCAGTCGAGCATTCAGATGGCTCCATATTAGGCTTTAAATAGGAAACGGTGTAGATCTCCAATTGGTTGGTTTGAGCCCGACGAGGCTAGCTTTTGGGTATAGACTTGGTGCAGGATGCTTTAGACAAGGTGAAGGTAATTCAGGAGCGACTTCGTACAGTGCAGTCGAGACAAAAGAGTTATGCTGGCATGAAGGTTCATGATGTGTCCTACATGGTTGGGGAGAAGGTTCTATTGAAGATTTCACCCATGAGGGGTGTTATGAGATTTCACCCATGTGATGTGTCCTACATGTTTTGAGGTGCTTCAGAGGATTGGGGAGGTGTCTAATGAGCTTGCTTTGCCACTCAGAATGACTAGTGTGCATCCGGTATTTCATGTTTCTATGCTTCGAAAGTATATTAGTGATCCGTCTCATGTTTTGGATTTTAGCACGGTTTAGTTAGATGATGATTTGACTTATGATATGGAGCCAGTGGCTTTTTTGGAGCGTCAGGTTCGAAAGTTGAGATCAAAGGATATAGCTTCAGTGAAAGTGCAGTGGAGGGGTTGGCCCGTGGAGGAGGCTACCTAGGAGATTGATCGAGAGATGCGGAGCAGATATCCTCACCTGTTTGAGGCTTCAGGTATGCTTCTTGACTCGTTCTAGGACGAACGTTTATTTAAGAGGCGGAGGATGTAACGATCTGGCCGATCGATTTATGAGTTACCGCTCCGTTTCCCACATTTTTTCTTCTTTATGTGTTGTTCAATTGTATTATGTGGTATCAGGTTGGTTGGTTCGGGTTCGGAGTGGTTTTGGAGAGGAATGAGATACTTAGTCTCTTTTTGTGAAGCATTAGTCGAAAAAGTCAACATGAACTTGACTAGTGAGTAAATGATCTCGGAACATGGTTTTTATGGTTCGGATAGCTTCGTGAGGTGATTTGGGACTTAGGAGCGTGATCGGAATGTAATTTGGAGGTCCGTGGTAGATTTAGGCTTGAATTGGCGAAATTGAAATTTTGACGTTTTCTGGTTAGTAGTGGAAATCTTGATATCGAGGTCGGAATGGAATTCCGGAAATTGGAGTAGGCCTGTTTGTCATTTATGACGTGTGTGCAAATTTCAGGTCATTCGGAGGAGATTTGATAGGTTTTTTGATCATTTGCGGGGATTAGTACAAGTTTGAATAGTGGTATGTGACTTGTTCGTATTTTTGGTTGAGGTCCCGGGGGCCTCGGGATGATTTCGGATGGTTATCGGATAGTTGGAGAATAGAGTTTGCAGCTGAAGCTGCTGTGTTTCTGTCATAGCTGCACCTGCGGTTTGGGGACCGCAGGTGCAAACCGCAGAAGCGGTGTTTTGATCGCAGGAGAGAAGGCCAGTTGGCTGGGGAGGTAGCGCAAATGCAGAAGGTTAGTCACACCTGCTAGCCCGCAGATGCGGTGGCTCTATTGCAGGTGCGAATGGGGACTTTAAGTGAAATTCCGCAAATGCAGACTTCTTTTTGCACGTGCGGTATTGGATCTCAGATGCAGAACCCTTGAGCAGAACATATAAATACTTGCCTTCGCGAAATTTAAGCTATTGTCCACCATTTTTATCTGGAGTTGAAGAATTTTAGAGGGTTTTGAAGAGGGAATCAAGGGGGTTTCATTGAGGTGAGTTTCTTGAACCTAAAACTCGATTCTATGTTGATTTTCAGTTGTTTAAGCATGCAATTTATGAGATTAAGGGTGAAAAACTAGGAAGTTAGGGCTTCAAATTGGAGAGGTAAATTTGGGGATTTGAGGGACCATTTGAGGTCAATTTCTATGTTCTTGGTATGTATGGACTCGTGGGAGGATAAGGATTTTATTGATGTGATCCCAGGGGTCGGGTTTGACCAATTTCGTGATTTTTGATGTAATTTGATTATTTTCGCATGGGCTTCGTTACCTTAGCATATATTGATGTTATAATTCTGATTTTGGATAGATTCGACGCGAGTTGAGGCCGAGTCGAGAGGCAAGGGCATTGCGAAGTAGGATTTCATCTGGTTTGAGGTAAGTAACTATTGTAAATCTAGGCCTGAGGGTATGAAACCCCAGAATTTCGTACTATTTTGATAAATGAGGTGACACACATGCTAGGTGACGGGCGTGTGGTGTGCACCCGTAGGGATTGTGACTTGGTCCGTCTCGTGCCGATTGTATAATTGCATATTTTGATATAATGTGTATGATATCCATGTGTTTTAGCATTGAATCTGTTAACTTGGGCTGAATGCCATGTTTGGGGACTTGTGCCGAACTGTTTAGACCCTTAGGGGTATTTTACTACTTTCCTCACATTGATTTGATTTGAAAGCATATCCTCAGTCATGTTTTACCTGTTTATTGTTTAATCCAGTTTTATTACTCTACTTGTTAATATATAAAAACTGTTTGGGCTGGGTTTCCCTGATTTTCACTGAAATGCCTGAGTGGCCGTGAGGTAAATTATTAAGAGACGTTGAGGACCTAATGGTAAGGATTATATATACGTTATGGATCGGGCTGCACGCTACAGATATATAAATATATGTATCGGGCTGCATGCCGCAACAATATGCATTGGATCGGGCTGTGCGCTACAGTGATATGACACTTAGGTTGTAGGAGCCCTTCTGGAGTCTGTACACCCCCAGTAAGTGTAGTCGACTATGTATTATGATTGGGATGCACGCCACAACAGTTATTATTATGAGATATCTATTGAGCCGGAGTGCTGAGTATGAGTACTGATTAACGAGAGTTGAGTCACGAGTGACTGAGAGGCTTGCCCGAGAGGCTATACTTATGAGTGATACTTTGTTCGAGGGGCTTGTTTATGAGATTTTCTGTTTTCCCTCTTTTTTTATACTGAGCCTCTGTTAAATAATGTTGAATAAATGTTTTAAAGGATTTTCATTGAAGTTAGAGTTTTTACAAGGTATTTGGTTATTGAACTGCAAATTTTGACTTTGATATATCTGTTGAGATTCTTTATAAAGTATGCATATGATTTTAAATGCTCGTCACTGCACTCAGACTTTATTTACTTTAGTTACGTACTGATTTGGCGTACGCACGTTACTCTCTGTACCTTGTGTGCAGATCCAGGTGCCAGAACATCAGAGTGAGAGCCTTCAGCTTCTTCAGAGTCTTATCCGGCGATTGCAAGGTAGCTGCATGGCGTTCGCAGCCCTGCCTTTCTCCTTCCTATCCTAGTACTTTGTATTTCAGACTTATTTTGTATTAAGCAGACAGTGTTGAGTTGTATTTAGTGGATCATGACTAGATACACCAGATTCGGGCCGTGTTGATGTATTTACGTACTTGTTTCCGCGTATTTCTTTTGATATTTTAAGAATGAAGATTTGAGACTTAATCTATTTAGAAAACAATGAATTTTTCAAAAGATCTTCATGTTGTTCGTGTTGTTTTGGCTGGCCTAGTACTGTAATAGGCGTCGTCATGACCAGGGTGTTTGGGGTCGTGACAGAGAGGTCGACTTCGACACTTACTAGTGGTCTAATAATATACCGATAATATAGTAAATCGAGAATTTTTATAAATACGGCTGTAACTCAATAGCATGAAGCAAGTAAACAATTCTTTCATTCATAGGAAATTTTCAAATTTCATTTTTCATCATTTATACATTTATCTCAAGCCAGGGAGGCAATGTTATCATTTATAAGTTTACAAGCCAAGCAATACAATCATGCATAAATCATGTTAAGGTCGTATGGTCCGATCGAACAAATAAACTGTACACTGTCAGAGGGTTGAATGGCGCGAACCATAGATGCATCTATTTAATCTACTGAGGCGTTTGGCCCGTTCCACAATAGATAAACACATTCAAACAGTCAATCAAGAATTCATCAAGGAGTAATTATCCAAGAAAAGGCAGTTTCTCATTTAAAAGTCAAGAAAACGATGTCTAGCCTTTTAGAAATTTATTTACACGTTTAATATATTTTAAGCATTTTAAATTGACAATAAGTTATCAAATATTACAAGTAAATCATGCTTTTGGGTCTTAGACTACCCGGACATAAGTATAATAGTAGCTACGCACAGACTCTCGTCACCTCGTGCATACGTAGCCCCCACAAACAGGAGCACACACATTTAATTATTTCATCTATGGGGTTAATTCCCTCTTACAAGGTTATAAAGGAGACTTACCTCGCTCTGAAGTTCCATAACCGACTTCCAAGCCCTTCCGACGACTCAAACCGATGCCCAATGCTCCAAAACTAGTCAATAATTGTGCAAACCCATAAATATATACTCAAACACTCATAACAATTCAATTTATATCAATTCCCAACTCCGTTCGAAAAGTTGGCAAAATCGCCCCCAGACCCACGTGCCCGGATTCCAAAATTTTTCAAAGATAAAGTTTACCCGTAACCTCACGAGCTCAAATATATAATTTACTCTCAATTTCATGCCCAAATTCGTGGTAAAAATCCATAATATCAATTTCTAGGTCTTTCAACCAAAACCTCAAATTTCTACTCATTTCCATGTTAAAATCTATACACAATCAATAGATTTAACTCATAATAGGTGAGAATCATTTACCTTGACATAGATGATGAAGATGGAGCTCCAAAATCGCTCCAAGACCGGCTCCCATGGAGGAAAATAAAATGAAAATGACCAAGATCCCATTTAAAACAACTCACTGCCCAGAAAATCCTTCTTCGCGAACGTGGAAATACCCTCGCATTCGCGAAGGCCAAACTTTCACACCTCAGAATTTCCCCTTCGCGTTCACGAAGGCTTAACACTTCCAGGCCCGCTCCCTTCCTTCTTCGCATTCGCGAGCACTGTGTCGCATTCGCGTAAACTTAACCAGCCCTTGCTTCGCGTTCGCGTCCTCTGACTCGCGTTCGCGAAGGCTAAACCACCAGTCCCAAATATTTCCTCTACGTGAACGTGGGACTTCCTTTGCGTTCACGAAGAAGGAAACCAGACACCAGCAATCCACAACAGCTTTTCATCAAAATTCGATCCGAAACCACCCCTAAATACACCCGAGGCCTCCGAGACCCCGTCCAATCACACAACTCAGTCTCATAACATAACACGGACCTACTCGAAGCCTTAATTCACATTAAACAATGCTAAAACCATGAATCGCACTCCAATTCAAGCTTAATGAACTTTAGAATTTCAAACTTCTATTTTCGATGCCGAAACCTATCAATTCCCGTCCGATTGATCTCAAATTTTGCACACCAATCATATTCGACGTTACAGGCCTACTTCAACTTCTGGAATCAAAATTCGACCCCGATATCAAAAAGTCCACTTCCAGTCAAACTTCTTAAAAACCTTCAAATTTCTAACTTTAGCCAAATGACTCCAAAATGATCTACGAATCTCCAAATCCTCTTCCGATCGCGTTTACAATTCTAGAATCACCATACAGAGTTATTCTCAGACTCGAAATCCCAAACAGACATCGGTAACACTGAAATACACTTCAACCCAAATTTATGAAATTCTTCCAAAATTTCTAACTTCCACAATAGGCGCCGAAATGCTCCCGGGTCATCAAAAACCCGATCCAGACATACACCCAAGTCCAAAATCATCATACGAACCTGCTGAAATCTTCAAATCCCAATTCCCAGTTTGTTTACTCAAAATCAACCCTTAGTCAATTCTTCCAACTTAAAGCTTCCCGAATGAGAATTTTCTTTCCAAAGCAACTCCGAACTTCCCGAAATTCAATTCTGACAATGTGTACATGTCATAATGCCTGAAGTGAAGCTGTTCACGGCCTCAAACTGTCGAACGATGCGTTAGAGCTCAAAACGACCGTTCGGGTCGTTACAGAATTATTGCTTAACTCCATGGTGTTAAAAGTAATAAATTCTAAAAGGAAAGAATTTTTATAACTAAAATCTTACTCGACTTTGAATATTTAGATATAGAAGTTTGCACATAGTTTGAATAAGTAAACATTCAATATATAAAATTTAATTGATTGCAAAGTACTAAATATTAGAAAAGTAATTAAATGACTAATCCAAATATTAGAAAATTAATTAAATGAATATTAAATTAAAAGACTATTTTGTCTAGTGTGAACTCTATTTTTAAAAGGTAATAAAGACAAACGATATTTCGCTAAGGGCCTTCGTGTTTTTAATATAATATATAGACATAGAGTTACCTCTTTATATTTCACGATTGTCAATATTTTATTGTTTACTTTCCTAAAATAAGTGGAAAATAAAAAATAATTTTTTTCCTTAAGATTTGAACTTTTCACCATGATAGATTTGAACCAACAACTATTTTTCTTACAACTATTATAATTCTGCACAAAAAGAATAACACAACAATCATGGGCATATACAAAAATTTTCATAAGCAGTGTCAGCATTTTAAAAAGTAGACAAATAAATAAATATAGTAATGATATTATACTAAAAAAGGTACCTTATTATAACTCTCCTTGACGAGTTTTCATATTTTGGAAGAGTATTCATAATAGATTTATTAGGAATAAGACTAAATACATCCTTTTCTATATAAGGCACCGACCAACTACTCAAAAATTCATCATCCATCGACTCCGCAAACCGGTCATAATCAACTTCATTATCGAAAAAGCTTTCTCAACTGTAGCAGTGGCAACTGGCAAAGGCAAAACAAATTTATAAGTTAAAAAACAAGAGGATAAGTCTTGTTGATACCCAATTTTCCCTCATATTTTCCTATATATACATATACTCTCAAAATAGTGCATATCCATCATCATTTTGATTTATGAACATACACAAGCATTTTTATAAATTTTTCATAATTTTTAAAGTTTTTAAATTAATTTATTTCTAAATTTTTATTATATAAATATCCAATAATTACCCTCCAAATTATTTTTATGATGATTTAATCATCTAAATAAATCATTTATATCAATATAAGATTTTAAATATTTTCAGTGCCTCTCCTATAATCGTAATCGCATTTTTTTGGCTAAATTGTATATTTTTGCAATAATAGCCCATACACATACATAATTACATTAGTTTTTACAAAATTAACTTATTATATTTTTATAATGTTAGTTAGTTATTTTTTAATTATTTTAGGCATAAATGATATTTTATTATTTATTTATCACTTTTATAAGTTATTTATTTGATTAAAATTAGGTATTTAAAATTTAGCCTAAATTCCTACCCAAATTCGGACCTAAAACTACCCTTAAACTAGCCCAATACCCTTTGCCCAAAACCCATTAGTCCAGTCCCATACCCATTCTTTATACTCGACCCACGACCCTTTAAATCAGGACCGTTGATCTCTAAGATCAACAATCTACATTACATCTGCCCCTTTAAACCTAACCAAACACCTAACCCTAATCACTTTACACCCCCGCCAACCCAGAACTCTCTCATCTCTCATCTCTGAAGAACCCTAGCCCGCCGCCTTACCAAAATCCTCTCCTAATCCCGTTTCTAATTAGATTTTCTTTCCATTCACTTACCATTTCGATATGTTTCCATTATTGGGTGATTCTCTATGGTATTACCTAGTACTTGGCTAAACATGGCAAATACTCTTACTCTGATTCTGTCCTATTGAACTTTCGTCTCTTGAATCTAGACGATATTGAGTCCACACACGTTTATTTTACATTGTGTGAGTCCGATTTGGTCATATCTTGCTGATTCATACTTAACCCTAAGGTTAGGGTTTATAGATCTTTTATTCGAATCAAAACTGATTCAAGCTTTGATTTTGAGTATTATCTCGCCATTGTTCACCCTATGATATGTAAATCTGTCTATTTCTGTCGATTTACCCTAAATTAGGGTTTCAGATCCTTTTAATCGAACCAAATCTAGTTTGACTCTGTGATGTTTTTTAATAATATCCCTGTCTATGTTCATCTTATGCAATATGTGATTCTTTTGCCTTTATTTTCTGCCGATTTGTGTATTTTACCCAAAAATTAGGTTTTTAAAATTTTCCTTCCTTACTGATTTAAATGCTTGCCTTTCTAGTGTTTGACTAATTGTTTCCATGTTTATATGTTTAATTCCTACTCTATCTAAACCCCTCCCCGCTCCCCTTTGATTAAGTTCGAAAAATCCTTAAGAACACAAAACTAAGGCTGCGTGCTTCCACTCTTGAATAATCTTGTTCTGTATTCTGATTTTGGCCGGCTGAAAGCCAAGGCTAGAAATTTCCAAGTTCTTGCTCTTTTTTGGTGATATTTATCATACTGTTGAATTCCTTCTTCCTTGCTTCATCTTAACTGGTGAGTTACCATGCCTTTTACCATTTCATTCTGATTATCTGCCATTTTATTTATGTGTTACTTCAATTAAACTATGCTATCCTAAATGCTATTACATCTGAGACATGCTTAAATCTACTATGAGTTTGTTAGTTCGATTCTACTTAGCCATATGTCACTGATAGCTATCTCTTTAAGTTTAATTCTGTTATAATCCTACTTTTTGAACATGTTCTCATTTCTCCTTCTATGGACTAGTTAACTATGTATAGATGTATGCATTAATAGAATTACAAGTCTGTTTGCTGAATCTGCTATAATGTGGCCTGTTTGATCTTGTTTCATCATATTTTGACACCTCTAGTAACTGCCCTAATTAGTTCCTAACATGTCATGATCTGTTGCTAATTGGTTTCTGCTTATGACACTAGTTTCTGCACTTAGCCTAATCTGTATCCTCTTTTATCACTATAAATCTGTTTTTGTGACTTTTGATTGACTTCATTTCCTGAAAACTTGACTAAGTCTGCCTAAGTTCTAGCATGTCTGTTATTTGTGTGTATATGCTCAATTTGGATTCTGTCCTTCAGTGAAATTCCTTGACTCCATTCTAGTCCTTTACTATCTTGTCCTTCTGAATTCTTATTCTTAGTCGGCTGAAAGCCAAGGCTATTTAGGTTCTATCCTTTGGCCTCCCTAGTGTGAGCACTGCTCAGGGTTCATATGAGACCCTTGTGAACTCTGACATGCTAGGACCTGGTCCCTAGTCTTTTCCTTGAACTATTTCTGATCAATCTCTCTAGTATGAGAACTGCCCTGGGTTCTTGAAGCTCTTGGAAACTCTGACACACTAGGGACTTGGGTTCTATATGCTCAGCCTTGATATATGGGTGAATCACTCAACAACTAGTTATTTTGTATCTATGAACATGAATTTTGGAGCTGTTGTGGGTTGAAGGCCTGACCTGTCTAGGTGTATTTGGGCCTGCTATAGGCTCCCTATAGTATACTTATTCTGTAATTCATTACATTAAATTCTGGTCTATAATGATTATTTGTAATAATAATTTGGAGTATTAGTAAAATTGGGAAAGGGCTTTATCCTATACTTGCACTGAAATGGGTAGATATCCTGCCTATAGGCTCATCACTTAGCTAAAATGTGCTATTATGTTCAAACATGTTTAGCTTCATGTGCTAGAAATCATGCCTATAGGTAATCTGTCTTTGCTCAAAACATTCTACTTTTCAGAAATCATGCCTATAGGTACTCTATCCTTGTTTAAAACGTATTATTTTCCAGTAGAAATCCAGCCTATAAGTCCTTTATTTGGTTAAAATATGATCTACGTCTGCTTTGTTAGAAATCATAGGATCTAAAAAATCAGTTTTGATCGTAGAAACTATGCCTATAGGAACAAAAGTCAGTTCTAGAGATCATGCATATATGATCTAAAATCAGTTTTAATTATAGAAATCATGCTTATAGGATTTGAGTCAGTTAACTGTTTTATTTGTTTCTTTAATAGTCCTCAACGCTGGGTTAACTATTATCACTAGAAACCATGCCTATAGGATTCGATTAACCAATTCTAAATTGTCATGACCCTAAAATTGACTCGGTTATGATGACGCCTTTCGTGAAACTAGGCCAGCCGACACAATTTCCGAATTAACCACTTTTCAATAAAAGTAATTTTTAAGCGTTTAATTATCAATATCTCATAATATAAGTGTAAATGAACAGTGCAGAATAAATACACAAGCCCGACATCGGGGTGTCACAAGTCAGGAGCATCTACTAAGGTTTGAATACAATAAAGAGTCTAAAAATATACTAAAACAATCTAAGGAAGACAAGAGGGAGAAGAGTAGGGTTGCGAACGTCAGATAGCTACCTTGCCAACTCTGATGACTCTACCACTGAGCATTCAACACCCGCTGCCGGGTTTAAAAATACCTGAATCTGCACACAAGGTGCAGGGAGTAATGTGAGTACGCCAACTCAGTAAGTAATAGAAGTAAATAAAAGTTGAGTAGTAAGAGAACACGTAAGCCATGTCATAACGCTACAGCAAATACAGTACACTTCCAAAAACATTACATAAATCATTTACTTCGTAAGTCAAACTCACTTGCAATAAAACCTTATAAAAAAACTTTCAATAGTTTCAAACGAGTGATGACAACAGTGAGAAAAAGGATAGAAACGTAAACAGCCCCTCATGCAAAACATGTACCATAAACCGCCCCTCGGGCATAATATCAATAGAACCAGCCCCTCGGGCTACCTCACAATCACTTGTAATCAGCCTCTCGGGCATAACATGAATCAAGAACAGCCCCTCGGGCATAACATGAATAAGGAACAGCCCCTCGGGCTACATCATATTACTCACACTGGGTACCCGCGCTCACTGGAGGTGTACAGACTCCGGGAGGGGCTCCTTACAGCCCAAGCGCAATAAAAATCCATCTCGTAGCATAATGAAACATGCGCTCGGCCTCATAACAACAAGCCACCTCATGGCATAAATCAATCAGGCCCTCAGCCTCATAATATCATGAATCAATAACAACCTGTTGCGGCGTGCAGCACGATCCCATAATATCCTCACAACACAGGCCCTCGGCCTCACTCAGTCAGAAATCTCTCAAGCTACTCGGGAAACAGTAAAATATGATATTCACCCTAAAATATTATTTAAAATATCAAAAATGAGTAAATATAGCTGAGTTATGAAAACAATAGAATACAACATGACTGAGTACAAATATAAAGTCAAAACAATGAGGAATGATAGTGAAAATCCCCTAAGGGTCCAAAACAGTTGGCACAAAGCCCAAATATGGCATTCAGTTCAAACATGGTAATAATTTTCAAAACACAATGATATCAAATAGTTTTCAATCAAATACGCGGTTTAACAGTCATACGGGACGGACTAAGTCACAATCCCCAATGGTGCATGGCCCTACGCTCGTTATCTAGCTTTTGCGTCACCTCAGACTAGCACAACGATGTGAAATTCGGGGTTTAATACCCTAAGGACAAACATTTATAATTATTACTTACCTCAAACTGGTCCAAACTCTAGACCGCGATGCCTGTGCCTCTCGAATCGACCTCCAAATGCTCCAAATCTAACCAAAATAAGTACATTATCATCAACATACACTAAAGGAACAAAGCCAAAGCAAAAATTATCAAATTACATCAAAAATCCCGAAATTGGCCAAACCCAACCCCTGGGCCCACGTCTCGGAATCCGATAAAAATCACAAAATCTGACAACCCATTCAACCACGAGTCCAACCATAACAAAATTACTAAATTCCGATAACAATTCGGCCTCCAAATCTTCAAATCTTATTTTCAAATCCCTAGGTCTAAATCCCCAATTTACACCTCAAAAATATGTAATCTAGTCGAATTATTCGATGATAATTCAATATTATGGAGTAGAAATGATCACAAGTGACTTACCTCAAGATTTTCCATGACTTCTCGCTCAAAAAATTGCCCCAAGCTGCGTTCTTTTTGTCCAAAAATGTGGGAATGAGCTAAAAAAACCAAGACAGCTCAATAAAACACGATTCCGGTCGCTAAAAGCCCCATTCCCGTCGCTAAAAGTGCCAAATCTGGTCGCTAAAGGTGTGTACCAGATCTTGTTACACCAGCAATATTTATTTTCACTAAAAGGCTCTAAATCCACCAGAAGAACTTGGAATTCGATGATTCTTTTTCCTATGAGTCACAAAGAATAATACGAACATAGCCCTTCAATTGAAACCCAATTCGGAGCTTATTTGCTCAGTGCGATACCCATTTCGCTCGTTAAACAATTAACTCATGTTTCGCGTCAAAAACCCAATCAAGACTTGATGAAATTAGACCAAACTTTTCAGATCACTCCTATAATTCATTATAACAATTCCGGAAGTCTTGAAATCAAATTTCGATCTCTAGAACTAAAAATGGACCTTTGGATCATTACATGCTTATGCTTAAAACGACAAAATCTTCCAAAAACTCTTCCAAAACTTATCCGAGCCTCATGGGACCCCGAACAAACATGCCAACACACCCCATAACATCATTCAAACTTGTTCCAGCCTTCAGAAGGCTCAAAACAACATCAAAACATCGAATCATACTCGGATTCAAGCCTAAGAATTTCAAAACTTCTGAATTCCAAATTCGATCAAAAAATCTATCAAACCTCGTCCGAATGACCTGAAATTTTGCACAAACCTCACAAATGACACAAAGGACCTACTTCAACTTTTGGAATTCCAGTCCAACCCTATATCAAAATCTCACCTATCAACCAGAAAACACCAAAATTCCAATTTCGCCAATTCAAGCCTAAATCTACTCCGGACCTCTAAAACCCATTTCGGATGTGCTTCCAAGTCCAAAATAACCTAACGAAGTTAATAAAATCATAAAAATCTAAATTCGAGATCAAATACTAAAAAGTCAAAACTTGGTCAAACCTTTTAAATTTTAAGCTTCAAACTGAGAACCGTTTTTCCAAATCTATTCCGATTATCCTGAAAACCAAAAATGACGATTTATATAGGCCATAATACATCATACAGGGCTATTCATGCCCGAGAACAGGTGAGTGAGGCCCCGCTGACACGAAGTGATTTAGAAAGATTCTTCTTTATCGATGGTGATCGGTCATGGTATCCATCACCTTGCTTCTTTTTCGGCCAAATGAAATGTAAATTCTCAAAATGACCGGTCGGGTCGTTACATAAATGTGATCCCGTAATTACCACTGTTAGTTGCTGCATAAAGGGCCTAGATTTCATGGGTATAGGTTAATCACTTATAACTATAATCAGTAGGCAACTCTATAGGTTTTAGAGCGTATAACTGTCCGTCCATTAAATCCATATTCATATAGAGATCCTGCCTATAGGTTTCTGCAATTTTAACTATTTAAAATCAGCAACTGTCTGAATTAATCTGATTTACGTGCATTTGTTGTCTAATTGCAGAGGCCAACTTGAGCCCTTACTTGCTTATAAGTGAAAGTCCAATGTGTTTTGTATATCGTCTAGCTTTTGACATTTTTTGAGCAGCCTAAGTTAAAGTCTAGAACCACCCTAAAATAGAGGTCCAAATGCCTCCTGGACCATAGGCATGGGACGGGTAGTGCACGCATAGGACACGACTTAGAATTGACTAGTGCGCTTCAGGTAAAAAACTTAAAGATAGTAATTGGGTAGCAGGAGATGATAGTCTATACCCGCTGAATAATATGAGTAACGCCCCATCTCGAGGGAGTTACGAAGTACTATTTATGTTACACGGGGAGATCCTTTAGGCTAAAAAACATAGGACCCCCCTCCCACATTATCATTCGATCGATTATTCATGTTTAGTAATTCCTTGTTTCTTAACTTTGATTATATAGACTAATTCATATAATTGAGTTCGGCCAGGACCCACAGTTGTGGACCTCAAAGAGTGCCTAACACCTTCTCTTCGAGGTAATTTCGAGCCCTTACCCGACCTTTGATGATGCAAACTGGTTAGACAGAGTTATTTGCAAATAGGTAGGTGCCCTAGTTCACCTTAATTCGTTAGGTGGTGACTCTCTCTCCAGTTCGCGAGAAAAAGGGGCGCGACAACTACCTTGACTACATCTCCAGTTCTGGTTTTGTCTTCGCGATCTGGTTCTTATATAGTCTATTATGATGCTTCACAGATTGGCATTGGGTGTGTGTTAATGCAGGAGGGGAGAGTGATTGCTTATGCTTTGTGTCAGTTGAAGCCCCACGAGAAAAACTACCCAATGCACGATTTGGAGTTAGTAGCCATTGTTCACGCACTTAAGATCTGGCGGCACTTTCTTTATGGCATGTCTTGTGAAGTATTCATAGATCACAGGAGTCTCCAGCATTTATTCAAGCAAAAAGATGTGAACTTGAGGCAACGAAGGTGATTAGAGATACTAAAGGACTATGATCTTACCATTCTTTAATATTCGAAAAAGGCCAATGTGGTGGCCGATGCATTAAGTATGAAGGCCGAGAGCATAGTAAGTCTTGCTTTTATTCTATTTGAAAAAGACCATTAGGGTTCATGAGGGTGGATATTCGGAGTCTAGTAGGTTCTTGCGTGTGTTTTATTGGAGCTGTCTTTGTTTGATCGCATCAAGATGCGTCAGTATGATGATCCCCACTTATTTGTCCTGAGGGACACAGTGCATCACTGTGATGCCAAGGAGGTTGGTATTGATGCTTATAGGGTGTGGAGGCTTCAAGGTTGGATCTGTGTTATGAATGTGGATGGGTTGCATGAGTTGATTCTTGAGGAGGCACATAGTTTGCGGTATTCTATTCATCTGGGTGCCATGAAGATGTATTAGGATTTGAGGCATCACTATAATTGGCAGAGGATAAAAAAGGATATTGTAGAGTTTGTTGCTCGGTGTTTGAACTATCAACACGTGCAGTATGAGCATCAAAAACCCGGTGGTTTGCTTCAAAGGTAGATATTCCAGAGTGGAAGTGTGAACGTATCACAATGGATTTTGTAGTTAGACTTCCAAGGACCTATATGAGATTTGACGCAGTGTGGGTTATTGTGGATAGAATGATTAAGTCTTCACACTTTATTCCAGTCATGACCGCCTAATCTTCAGAGAAGCTAGCTCAGATTTATCTCCGTGAGATTATTCATCTTCATGGTTTGCCCGTGTCTATTATCTCAGATCGAGGCACGCAGTTTACCTCACAATTTTTAGTGTAGTGCAGTGTGAGTTGGGCATACATGTAGAGGTGAGTACAACATTTCATCCCCAGGCGTACATATAGTTTTCGAGCGTACTATTAAGATATTGGAGGACATGTTACAAGCCTTTGTCATTGATTTAGGGTGATCATGGGACCAGTTTCTACCGTTAGCAGAGTTTGCCTACAATAATAGTTATTAGTCGAGTATCTAGATGGCTCCATATCAGGCCTTATATGAGAGGCAGTGTCATTCTCTAGTGGGTTAGTATGAGCCTAGGGAGGCTAGAAGGTGAAGTTGATTTACGGGCGGCTTCGAATAACACAGTCTAGGCAAAAGAGTTATGCAAATATGACGGCTCGTGATATGGCATATATGGTAGGGGAGAAGGTTTTACTCAGAGTTTTGCCCATAAAGGGTGTGATGAGGTTGGGAAGAAGGGTAAGTTGAGCCCTAGGTATATTGGTCAATATGAGTTACTTGAGAGAGGGGGAAAGATGGCCTACAGACTTGCCTTTCCACCTAGTCTCTCGGGATTTCACCCAATGTTTCATGTTTCCATGATCCAGAAGTATTATGGGAATTTGTCTCATGTTTTTTACTTTAGCACGGTGTATTTGGATGATGATTTGACTTATGATACGGAGCCGGTGGTCATTTTGGACCAGCAGGTTCGAAAGTTGAGGTCGAAGAACATAGCATCGATGAAGTTTCATTGGAGAGGTTAGCCGGTCTAGGAGGCTAATTGGGAGACCAAGGAGGAGATGCAGAGCAGATATCCTCACCTTTTTAGACTCCAGGTATGATTCTAGACTCGTTCGAGGATGAACATTTGTTTAATAGGGGCAAAATGTAACGACTCAACCGGTAATTTTGTGTATTTGAGCCCCGTATTCCCTACTTGATGCTTTATATATGTGTATTTTTTGTTACATGACTTGTCGAGGTAGTTTGTTTGGTTTCTGGGAAGTCTTGGAGTGAATTGTGACACTTAATCTTAAGGTTAGATACTTAAATTATAAAAGTTGACCGGAGTTTGACTTTTGTGTAGACGATCCCGGAATGGTGTTTGATGATTCCAATAGCTTCATATGGTGATTTCAGACTTAGGAGTATGTCCGAATTTGGATTTGGAGGTCTGTAGGTTGATTCAATGCTTTTTGGAAAAAAGTTGGAAAGTTGAAAGTTTGGAAGCTTGATAGGTTTGACTGAGGGTTGACTTTATTGATAACGGGTTCAGATTTTGGTTTCAGGAATTAGGATAGGTCCATCGTATCATTTGGGACTTGTATAAAAATTTTGAGGTCATTTCGAGATGATTTGATATGTTTCGGCATGAGTTTTGAATTTGTAAATTTGGATAAGTCCCTCAGGCTTGAATTGATGTGCAATTCATAGTTTTGATATTGTGTTATGTGATTTGAGGCCTTGGGTAAGTATGTGTTATGTCTTGGGATTGGTTGGACTGATTGGATGGGGTCTCGGGGGCCACGAGTGTGTTTCAGATGAGTCTTAGATCATTTTGGTTAAGTTGAACTTGGCTGAAGATTTCAAGTCTGGTGCAATCACACCTGTGGTTATAGGTGCGCAGATAAGATGGCTTATCTGCGGAATTTTCTAGCACAGATACGAAGGAGGAGGTTGGGAACTGGGTCCGCAGATGTAGAGGATGGGGCGCATATGCGAATGACATCTGCTATGTTGGAAGCACAAAAGTGAGACCGCAGATGCGGCTGGGTGACCGCAGAAGCGGGATGTCAGGAGTCAAGGAAGGATCGCATGTACGGTCCTTTTACCATAGAAGCGGCATTGCAGATGCAGTAAAGTCTTCGCAGATGTAGGATCACTGGCAGGTTTTATATTTCGAAGAGTTTGGTTATTTTCTCATTTTGGGAGTTGTGGAGCTCAGCTATGGGTGATATTTGGAGGACTTTGCATCACAATTGAAAGGGTAAGTAATCCTTACTTGATTTTGATGTTAGATATTGATTACCCATATTTTATTTCACCTAATTTATACGAATTAAAGGTGGGATTTGGGGATTATTTACTATGATTTTGGAGAGTGAAACTTGGTGATTTGAGGGCCGATTTGAGGTTGGATTTGGGTGAAACACATATATTTAGACTCTTATCGGAATGTGTGTTCGGAATTTGTGAGTTTTGTCAAGTTCTGGGGTGCAAGCCCGGGGTAGACCTTTTGGGTTGGCTTTGCATATTTGAATCAATATCTTAGATTTGTTGTTTGGGTTTGTTTCCTATGGTTTCTATTAATGATATTGAGTTGTTTTGGCTAGATTCAAGTCGTATGGAGGCTGATTCACGTGGGAAGGGCTTTTTGGAGTATTGACTCATGCGTTTTGAGGTAAATAACATATCTAAACTTGGATTTGAGGATAATTATCCCTGAGAACTTTGATACTTGAGATGTGTTGGGGTGCCACATATGCTAGATGATGGGCGTGTGTGCGTGCACTGGCGTATTCATGAACCGAGTAGTTCTTAGGCTAGTACATGCCTATTTTGCTATAATGCTTCTTGATATTATGTTTATCCAATTGTACGATTACGTGAGTTATTATTCATGGTAGAAATCATGCCTAGGCTATCTGCTTAATTGTTTGAGACATGACAAGGCTATTTTCGCCATATTGAGCTATTCGCCTTAGTCATAGTCATATTGTTCAGTCATGATAGTTATATTCGCATGTTATATTTCTGTCTTTTGGCACGTTTGATATGTTATCTCATATGTTATTGGTGTCCTTGTATGTGACACGAGTTGTGCTGAATTTATGGCACATTGTGATATTCTATGTTGTATAATTGGATTACGTTTCTGTGAGATGTTAGCATATGGAGACTCGAGTGGATTAATGACTGATAGGGGGTATAGAGCCGTAGTTATTGATATTGAGGCGACCCGTACGCCAGGACCCACCTTAGGCTAAGTGATATTGAGTTTATTGATATTATAAAATTGTTGACTTACCTAGTAAGTAGTGTTAGTTGTCATCATGGCTCTGGTGAGAGTTTTGATCATGACAATCATGTCATACGGTGGAATAGATATTGTCTGAGTTCTCGGTGCCAAATCAATACCAAAATCAATGTTCCTATCATGTGGCATGCCCGGTGGGTCTGTAGGGAACACATCTGGAAATTCTTTTACCACGGAGACTGAATCAATCGTAGAAGTAAAAGCATTGACATCTCTACCAAAGGCTAAGTACAGAAAATATCTCTTCACAACCGTCTGTTGAGCCTTTAGAAAAGAAACTCCCTTACTAGGAATATGACCAACTGAACTTTCCATTCTAACCCCGACAACCTCGGCATAGCCAATGTCTTAGTCTTAGCGTGACAATCAAGAATAGCATGGTATGGAAATAACCAATCCATACCCAAAATCACATCAAAGTCCACCATATTATGAAGCAAAAGATCAATCCTCATCTCATAGCCCCTAATATTCACCACACAAGCACGATAGACACGATCAACCAGAATAGAATCTCCAACGACTGTAGACACATAAAAAATAGCTAAAGAATCATGAGACATATCCAAATATAAAGAGAAGTAGGATGACACATACATATAAGTAGAACCCAAATCAAATAAAACTAAAGCATCTCCATAATAGATCGGGACAAAACCTGTAATTACTGCATCTGATGCAACTGCCTCAATCATACCAGGAAAAGCATAACAATGAGCATGCCCCCTAGGTCAACCTCTACCCATATGTCGCCCACCTCTGGCTGGTTGTACATGTGGTGTAGCATCTGGAGCGAGAATAATATAATGAGTACCCTATTGAGGTACACTCATCCGAAGTGTGGGACAATCTCTCATGATATGCCTTATATCACCACACTCAAAGTAACCTCTCTTCGAACATAGCCCCGGATGATTGGAATAATCTCTGTAAGAGCCCCGTGTAGGAGGTACACTAAAGGATGATTACTAGGTATGAGTGCTCTAAAATCCACGTCTAGTTGGAGCACTACGTGAAACCTGAAGTGCAAATTGAAATGGTTGACTGAAATGATCTCTGCCAAGTCGAACCTTTACTGTAGAGTAGAAGCCACTAAATCATTCAGAACCATAAGGCTTCTTATCCTCCCTATCCTCATTCTCCTGCATACGGATATGCTTTAACCTCCTAGAAATCTCCACAGCCTAAATAAATGTGTTCTTAGTCTGCATCTCCTATGAAATCCCAAATCTAAGGTTGTAGGTGAGTCCCTCCAAAAATCTATGGACTCTCTCCCTCACCGTATAAATTAAAGGAGTTGCATAGCGTGATAACTTTGTAAACCTCATAGCATACTGGGTCACAATCATACCCTCCTAGTGCAAATGCTCAAAATCATTGTGCAACTTATCCCTACATGTTTGTGGGATAAAATCTACCAAGAAAAGATCTGAGAATTTGGACCATGTAAGTGATGCTGCGCCAGCAGGACTACTCACCTCATATGCCTTCCATCATCTGTACGTTGGCCTCGTCAACTGAAATGTAGTAAAGCCTACCCTTTTCAATTCCATCAAGTCCAAAGTACGCAGAATTCGATGATGCTAATTCAAAAAACTATGTGCATCCTCAGAAGCCCCTCCACTAAACTGGGGAGGTCGATGTCTCTCTCCAAACTCTTCTTCTCCTTAGTAGACATAACTGGCCCTACCTTAGGCTGAACTGCAACTACTGGCCATACTAGCATAACACCCGATATATGATAAACATGAGATGGTTGCTCTAGTATACGTGTGGCGGGAGTTTGGGCTCCTTCCTCAGCATATGAAGTAGTTGGTGCAACCGGAATTAACCCTGCCTGGGGCAAGATCTCGGACATACTCATAAAATGAGCCAAGGTTTATTGAAGTCTAAAGGTAGCAATAGGCCCCTTAGGTTCCCGAGTGGGTCCTACCTGCTCACCATGATCAGGATCCTGCTCCTCAATTAGAGGTACTAGTGGATATACCATTGTTGCTCTAGAAGGGTCTCTAGCTGTGGCGCATACCCTACTTCGGCCTCTACCTCAGCCCTGACTTACGGCTCTAACACGGGGCACTGGTGTCTGCTCAGCTGATCCAAAAGAACGTGTTCTCATCATCTGTGAGAGAATAGAAGAGTAAAGATTTAAATTTTGGAATAAATAAATCTGTACGATAAAGAATGATAGAAAGTGAAGTTTCCTAACAGCTCGATAGCCTCTCGAAGATAAGTACATATATCTCCGTACCGATCCACAAGACTCTACTAGACTTGCTCATGACTTGTCGAACCAATGAACCTAAAGCTATAATACCAACTTGTCACGATCCAAAATCCCACCAATGGTCGTGATGGCACCTAACCTCTAAGACTAGGTAAGCCAATCACAAAAACATACAAACATCGAAATAAGATATATTAAGTCTAAATCTGACATAAATTGTGGAATAAACCTTAACAAAGACAAAATATAGGTACATAAGCCAAATATTCCAAAACCAGTAATATTGAGTCGTGAGCTCCAAACAGAATACATAATGAGTGTAAATAAGGACAATACTATTTGAAAGTAATATAACAATATGAAAATAAGAGAAGGGGACTCCAAAGATTTGTAGCGTCCATGCAACAATACCTTGAATCCTCCTAAACATTCAAAGCGTACTCTCGAGGACCACTACCTCCAACACTCGTATCTTCACAAAGATATGTAGTAGTGTAATATGAATATAGAAAAATATGTACTCAGTAAGTATCAAGACTAACCTCGATGAAGTAGCGACGATGTTCAAGTCATGTGATTGTTGCGCCTCCTTTTTCCTCGCGGAGTCCGAGTTTTGATATTTATTGAGAACAACTCATTTCCTTTTGGGAATTGGGTATTTGAATTTGAAGAGTCGCCACCTAACGGATTTAAGGTGCGTTAGGGCACCTAAAGCAAGTAACTCATAGATTGGTTTGCATTTACCAGAGATTGGGTAAGGGCTCGAAATAACCTTGAGGGGAAGGTGATAGGCACCCCTCGCGATCCATAATGGTGGGTCCCGACCAAACTCAGATTATGTGAATTACTCATTTAGTAAATAGGCAGTCTAAGCACACATATAAGATAAAGGAAATTTAACAGATAAGCAGTCTGAGCACACATATGTAAATAAGATGAGGGGAGTCCTAGGTTTGTTAGCCTATAGGATCACATCTGTACAATACATAGTAATCCTTCCTCAACTAGAGGGGTTACACGTGGCATTAGCGCACAGGTCATCATATCCTTTACTACCCAATTACCCTCCCCTTGGTCATAGCCTAAAGCGTTCTAGCAACCTTAGGATGTATCCTATGCATACACTACCCGTCCCTTTACGTATATAGTCCCAGAGGTATTTAGAGCTTCTAGTTAAGGTGGATATAGACTCTCCTATAGTAATTAAAAGGAGAAAACGCTAGGCAACAAACAAAACATGTAGGACTGGACCAAGGATAGAACAGTTAAAGGCTCACATTTTTACCAACACAAATAGAGCAAGCAAGTGCACGTCTCGAACATCAGGTTTAAGATATTTTAGAGAGGTCCTAGAACAGGATATCTAGGTGAGCATGACAAGCAGAGAATATGTAGCATTGAGTTAAGGCAAAGTGTTAAAGACCTAATCAGTTTGCCTACTGATTTTAAAACCTATTGAATCTGGGCAGTCACAAGTAAGCAAAGCATAGTTTTATAGTTTTATTAGACCTTTATTACCTATAGGCTTGCCTAGGCGTAGATATGTAATACCATATAAACATGCTGTCTAAATGTAATCAGTTTAAAATGGTTTGAGTTTATTAAGTCCTATAGGCAAGCTGTCTAGGTGTGATAACTGATTTTAGAATTATAGATACTGGCAGCTAAATGCAGAAATTGATTTAGAATCCTATAGGCATGGAATCTAAATGCATCAATTAGTTTTAAAACATGCAAAAGACTGATTTAAACCTTGTTAATATGCAGAAACTGATCTTTTCAAACTTACAGGTAGGACTGGTTAATTTTAAAACCCATATAGGCATGGTATCTAAATAAACAATATTGTAACAACCTATAGGAATGTTATCTAAGCAAACATCACAACAAATTTACAGACATGTTATCCAGAATGCAGGGTCGATTTTTGAATCCTATTGGCATGATGTCTAAATGAACAAACATTGTAACAACTTATAGGCATGGTATCTAAATAGACAAATATTGTAGCAACCTATAGGCATAGTATCTAAATAAATATATATTGTAACAACCTATAGGCATGGTATCTACCCTTTCCCAACAGGATATGTATAAGAATCCCTCCATTTTACTAATTTCCCCAATATCTGTTTACAAGAAATTATTATTACAGACCAACATTAATAATGAATTACAGAAGTGAAATTGCTACAACTATAGGGAGCTTGAATATAGGCCAAAAGGATAAACCTGGCAAACTAGGCCTTCAACCAATCCAAAAAATGCCATAACCTCATAGTGCATCCAATAGTATCCTGGTGTGTCAAAGTTCCCAAGGGCCTCATGGACCCCGACAATGCTCATACTAGAAAATTTCAAAGTAACCCTTTGTGAGCAGGTTTTGGAAAGCCGAACTCCAGTGTATCAAGGATCATTCAATCATTGTAACTCAAACAAAAGTCCTAGCAGTCAAATGGCATACAGAAACAGGGTAACTTAGAGTTTCAATTTCGTTAATTAACTGTCACTAGGTGAGCATCCAGTCACTAAGGATGAGTCTGGAAACACAGAAGTCTAACTAAAGCAAGAATAAATAGATTGAGATTAAGACACACATGGGTTCAATCAGATAGAAGTAGACATGTTATTGTAGTCAACATCAAAGTAAACATGTTATTGCAACAGACACATATGCTCGATTAAGATAGAAGTAGGCATGTTATTATAAGGAAGCATATGGGTTAAGTTGAATAGCAGGAAATATGTAGTCTAATTGAATGGCAGTACACATACTGACTAGGAATAATGAGCATGAATCACATAGGTCTAGTTAAAGATAAACAGGCTGAATATGAAGATCCTACTGATTTAGTAACATAAAATGGACATATTGGGAATAAGAAATACACAGATCAAATCATACAGAGGTTTGCATGATAGTAAAGTGAGACCGTACCAGTTAAAGAAGCAAAAGCAGAAAG
Organism: Nicotiana tabacum; assembly: GCF_000715075.1. Lineage (NCBI taxonomy): Eukaryota > Viridiplantae > Streptophyta > Magnoliopsida > Solanales > Solanaceae > Nicotiana > Nicotiana tabacum. The sequence goes on along the minus strand of NC_134084.1, from coordinate 72,928,891 downwards.
TAAAGTAGCAGGATTCAACAGTCTAGTCCTGACTTTCAGCCGACTAAGCAAACAATGAGCACAAGTAGTAGAGAGAGATGAGAGCAGAGTTTATGTGTGAGTGTGTTTGTGAAATGTTGTTCATGTCCTTAGATGAATCAGAATGAGAGTATATATAGCACTTAATGAGGTAAAAACAAATAAGGTAAAGAGTGAATCATAGTAATCAAATAAATCAATCAGCCAATTAACCAGTCAATTCATATAGAAGAATCCGGAAGAGACCCCTTAGTATGAGGAGAGTCAATTAATGGTACAAAACTAGGGATCAAATAAGGCAAGAAATCATTCTCATACCAAGTGGGAATCAATCAAATCCCTAAGTTAGACTGATAGTTTTAAATAAGGCAAGTATTACTAAATAAAGTCACAAATAAGGAAATAGGTAAAAATCACAGAGAGATACTGATCTTAACATGAAAATATGATTCAAATCCCAAATAAAAATCAATCAATATATTGGATTGACAGAAATAAATAAATAAGGGGAAAAATCACTAAAATAACTAGTGTCGGAAACAGAAAGACCTAGGGTTTAAGCATATACACAAAAATTAATCAAACCAGTAAAGAATAGTTAGATTCAACACTTGGAAGTTTGAAAATCATTTGAAGAGAACTTAGGACGAACCCTAGTTCTTAGAAATCACTGAAATCAGGTAATGATAAGAGAAATAGAAAGTTGTTTTCGTAGAAAAATACCGAAAAATACTCAGAACATTTCAGATCTATAAGGATCCGAACAGACCCAAGTAGTCATAAGACTAGGGTTTTAGGAAATGATAGAGACGAAAGAAAATCAGTCAAAACTCATAGATTCGAACAAAAAATAGGAAGAAAACAACCCTCACAAACGAAAATGGCCATAGACATGCCTGTAAACAAATTTCGGACAAAGAACTAGGTTGAATCTCCTTGAGATTCTTTTAAGAATCCATGTAATCAAACAGCCAGGAGGTATAGAAGGCCGGTAATGGTCGAAGAATGCATAGAAACTCCATGGAAAGGAGGTCTTCGCCGGTGACGGCGATTAGGGTTAGGTTGAGTTGAGAGAGAATTGAAGAGATGAGGGAACGAAAGCAGCATAGTGTAATGAGAAATGGGCAAGGTTGGGGGGGGGGGGTTTGAGATTAATATGGCAAGAAAGAATAAGGGCCATTGATCTCAGAGATGAACGACCAGGATTAGAAGGGGGTTTGAGTCAAGTTAGGTTTAATTGGGTTGGGTTGGGTCGGATTTGAATTGGGCTTGAGTTTAATAAATTAGGTTGGGGGTCTGATTTTCGGTGTACATTAGGGGCTGTTATTTAAATACTCATTTTACTTATAAATATAATTTTGAAAATACATAATAAAATGATAAAAAATGATTTTCAAGCATGAAGGTGATTTAAAATAATTAATCAATATTATAAAAATATAAAATTTAATTTCTGTATAGATAATGTAGTTATGCCTATGTAGGGGCTATATTTGCAAATATGCAATTATAGTCTTAAACATGCAAATATAATTATAAAAAATGCAATTAAAATATTTGAACACTCATATGATCATAAATGATGAATTTAGATGATTAAATAATCATAAAATAATATAAGGGATAGTTTTGAACATTTATGTAATTAAAAATGCAGAAATAAATGGATTTAGGGCCTAAAAATTGTAGAAAAAATTTGTAAAACACTTGTGCATGCTTGTAAATGCAGGTACAATATTTTGAAAGTGTGTTTGCACATTTATAAAATATATGAGGGAAAATTTGGGTATCAACAATTGCCCCTCTTTACTCGGGAAGGATGAAAGAGTTTTCGGGTAAAGAAATAATGACTGATTTTAACCGAATGGGTGTTTTGGAAAATATAGGCCGAATCCTGTGTTTGAGCTGCCTACATATCCCTGATTTTATAGAAATCAGATCATATGTAGTTCTGGACCCACTAGTGAATAAAGCTGTTGGAGTTGTTATAGGAATGGTAGCCAGTTTCAGCAAAGGTTCTTTTGTGAAGGGTAATGTTGGATGGAGTTATGGTCGTGAGCCTGGGGTGTAACGGATGTATAATAGGGTAGATAGCTGGATATCACAGAGTAGGATGGTAATTAATGGGAATCGGTTATAATGGGAAAGCGAAAGTGGTATGAGCGGAAACCGGAGCAAATGTTGCTCCTGTTTGAAGAACGGTTTACCTGCAAAACTTAAAACACAATGCATGCAACCATAAGGATGATGCAAATTCCCTTTGGACCATGAAATATTGGCTTTGGACGGTGCGGATGACGTCCTTAGACCATGATGTCTTGGCAAATGAATTGTGAGATAGGGGATTCGCAGGCCATGAAATGATGTTCTTGGGCCATGAGGATGGTGCCTCCGAACCATGACGCCTTTGAATAATGATATACAAATATGAGAGATCATCAGGCCATGGCATGGTGTCTTCCGGCTATGAGAATGATGCCTTTAGACAATGACGTCTTTGGACAAGTTGGTGATATTTCAGCCCTGAGATGAAATAATATGTTGCTAAAATCAGCAAGACAAGGCTTAATTTTGTGAGGTTGAGGGCAGAGCTTAGCCCGAGAGAAAAGATAGTGACAAGAATAAAGCAACATTTATGCAGGGAGGGACAATTCTTAGTCCCATGAGAAGGCAGTGCTTAGCCTTATGCAAATATGGAGGCATGGCTTAGCCTCATGCAAGATTTGAGATATGGCTTAGTCTCATGCAAAGAGAAAGCAATGCTTAGCCTTATGCAAATATGGAGGTAGGGCTAAGATTCATGCAAAATATGAGACAGAGCTTAGTCTAATGCACAGAGAAGGCAATACTTAGCCTTACGCAAATATAGAGGCAGGGCTTAGCCTCATGGAAGGAGAAGGCAATGCTTATCCTTATGCAAATATGGAGGCAGGTCTTAGCCTCATGCAAGGAGAAAGCAATGCTTAGCCTTATGCAAATACGGAGGCAGGGGTTAGCCTCATGCAAGATTTGAGGCAGGGCTTAGTCTCATGCAAAGAGAAGGTATGCTTAGCCTTATGCAAATGTGGAGGCAGGGCTTAGCCTCATGAAACATTTGAAACAGGGCTTAGTCTCATGCAAATAGAAGGCAATGCTTAGCCTTACGCAGATACGGAGGCAGAGCTTAGCCTCATGCAAGATTTGAGATAGGGCTTAGTATCATGCAAAAAGAAGGTAGTGCTTAGCCTTATGAAAATGTGGAGGCAGGGCTTAGCCTCATGCAAGATTTGAGACAAGGCTTAGTCTCATGCAAAGAGAAGGCAATGCTTAGCCTTATGCAAATGTGGAGGCAGGGCTTAGCCTCATGCAAAAATTTAGACAGGGCTTAGTCTCATGCAAAGAGAAGGCAATGCTTAGCCTTATGAAAATGTAGAGGCAGGGCTTAGCCTCATGAAAGATTTGAGATAGGTCTTAGTCTCATGCAAAGATAAGGCAGTGCTTAGCCTTATGCAAGTGTGGAGGCATGGCTTAGCCTCATGCAAAATTTGAGACAGGGCTTAGTCTCATGCAAAGAGAAGCCTTATGCAAATGTAGAGGCAGGGCTTAGCCTCATGCAAAAATTGAAATAGGGCTTAGTTTCATGCAAAGAGAAGGCAATGCTTAGCCTTATGCAAATATGGAGGCAGGGCTTAGCCTCTTGCCGGATTAGAGACAAAGCTTAGTCTCACACAAGTAGAAGGCAATGCTTAGCCTTATGCAATAAATAGGTAGCAGGTAGGAGTAAAATGTGTCTTAGATGGAGGTATATTTGGTGTATGGTGGCCCGATTGATAGTGATTTTGCTGTGTGTATATATTTGCAAGTGCTACTATTACATCAAATGTGCCTGTGCTCAAAGAAAAATTATACGTTTTTGTAAGGGGAGGTTGGTTCGTGCCTTCGTCTGCTAGATTTGCTCCGCTCTGTTCTGGAGGCCTTGTTTGAGTTGCCCTGGGTAACACCTGGCTGTCACAGAATTAGAGTTTTCGAAAATATACACTTATTGACGAAAGTAGAGTTATTCTAGAAAACATAGTGAAATATCAAGTAATTTAGATGAACTAGTGACTGTAACACATTTCAAAGACATTGCAGCTTTGTTTAGTAAATGATCCTTCGGCCGTTTACGTGCGACGAAATTTGCTGTACTTTCTCCGGAATTTTGAGAATCCTTCTCAAAATTCTGCCCCAGTTTCTTAATCAATTTCTGATTTTCTAGCCTATGATGGCGTTGGCTGGACTTTCTCCGAAATTTTGAGGGTCCTCCTCAAAATTCTGCCCCAGTTTCTAGTTCTAGGGGAAAATGAAAATTTTATTATGATATGAACGAACCCACAGGGATGCCTACGTATCCTCTCTTAAATGGAAATCAGGTCAAGCATAGTTCAATTATATCAGATGAAGAAATGTAAACAGTCTAAACATAGTATCTCTTGACTGCATCTGAATTGATTGGTTTTGGATAGACTTCTCCGTCCATTTCTGCAAGTATGAGTGCTCCTCCTATTAGCACCCGGTGAACCCTGTAGGGACCTCGCCAGCTGGGAGAGAATTTCCCTTTGGCTTCATCTTGATGTAGGAAGATCTTCTTCAGCACCAGCTGTCCTGGTGCAAACTGTCTTGGTTTGATTCCTTTGTTGAAAGATCTGGACATTTTGTTCTGATAAAGCTGACTGTGACATACTGCATTCATTTTTTTTTCCATCCATAAGGGCCAGTTGCTCATTGAGGCTCCTTATCCGTTCTGCATCAATATGTTCGGTTTCCTGTATGATTCTTAAAGAAGGAATCTCTACCTTGGCTGGGATGAGAACTTCGGTACCATAAACCAGTAAATAGGGGGTTGCCCCAGTTGATGTGCGGAATGTAGTGCGGTACCTTATGCCATTGTTTGTGGTTTTCTACCATCTTCCTTAGTATCTTCTTGTTGGCAGCTTCCACAGCTTCATTCATTTGAGGTCTATATGCTGTAGAGTTTTCGTGTTTGACTTTAAAGGTTTTACACATGGCTTTCATCAGGTCACTGTTGAGATTGGCGGTATTATCAGTGATATTGGACTCGGGAACTCCGAATTGGCAAACAATACGATCCTTGACAAAGTCTGCGACAACTTTCTTGGTTATAGCTTTGCAGGATGCAGCCTCTATCCATTTTGTGAAGTAGTCAATGGCCACTAAAATAAACCTGTGCCGGTTTAAAGCAGTGGGCTCGATCGGACCAATGACATCCATTCCCCAGGCAACAAAGGGCCAAGGTGCACTTGTTGCGTTGAGCTCATTGGGTGGTATCCTTATCATGTCTGCATGTACTTGACATTGGTGGCATTTCTGTACGTCTCCATGGTTATCCAAAAATATCAATCTCTAAGTATTTTCCTGGCTAGAACAAAACTATTCATATATGGTCCACAAGTTCCGACATGTATTTCTTTGAGCAATCTGGAAGCTTCCTTTGCGTCAACACACCTTAACAATCCTAGATCAGGGTTTCTTTTATATAGGGTCTCTCTACTTTGGAAGAAGTGATTGGATAGCCTCCGCAGTGTGCGTTTCTGAGTATGGTTCGCCTGTTCCGGGTATTCTTCTCTTGTCAAATATTCTTTGATGTCGTGGAACCAAGTCTTTCCATCCGTTTCTTGTTCAACATGAACTCAGTAAGCCAGTTGCTTATAGATCCTCACCGAGACTGGATCAATAAAATTCTTGTCTGGATGTTGTATCATTGATGAGAAAGTGGCCAATGTGTCTGGAAACCCGTTTTGAATTCTGGGCACATGTTAGAATTCTATCTTTGTGAATCTTTTCATCAATTCCTGCACATGATACAAGTATGGTAGTATCACGGTGTTCTTCATAGCCCACTCTCCTTGAACCCGATGTACCAGAAGATCCAAAACTCCAATCACCAGTAACTCTTGTATATTCATATCGATGGCCAGATTGATCCCCATGATACAAGCCTTATATTCCGCCATGTTGTTGGTGCATGGAAACCTAAGCTTCGCAGATACAGGGTAGTGTTGACCTATTTCTGATACCAAAACAACTCCAATTCCCACTTTTTTGAAGTTTGCAGCTCCATCAAAGAACATCCTCCAACCGTCGCAAGCCTCAATAATGTCCTCTCCTACGAATGATACTTCTTCGTCGAGAAAATACATTTTTAAGGGTTAGTATTCTCCTCCCATAGGATTTTCAGCAAGATGGTCTGCCAATGCTTGTCCTTTGACCGCCTTCTGAGTTGCATAGATGATGTCGAACTCACTTAACAGTATCTTCCACTTGGCTAATTTTCCGGTCGGCATGGGCTTCTGAAAGATGTACTTCAGAGGGTCCATCCTAGATATGAGGTATATGGTATAGGCATAGAAGTACTGCCTCAATTTCTGAGCCGTCCAGGTCAAAGCACAACAAGTGCATTCCAATAGAGAATATCGTGCTTCGTAAGGTGTGAACTTCTTACTCAAGTAGTATATGGCTTGCTCCTTTCTCCCTATCTCGTCATGTTGTCCCAAAACACATCCGAAAGCTCCATCTAACATAGATAGATAGAGTTGCAAAGGTCTCCCAGGTTCTGGAGGGACTAGGACTAGTGGTGTGGACAAGTTTTCCTAGATTTTGTCGAAAGCTTTCTGACAATCTTCGGTCCAACTTGTTTCAACATCTTTCCTCAACATTTTGACTATGGGTTCACATATAAATGTAGAATGTGCTATGGAACGACTGATATAGTTGAGACGTCCGAAGAATCTCATCACGTCCTTCTTACTCTTTGGTGACGGTAACTCTTGAATAGCCTTAACTTTTGACGGGTCCAACTCGATCCCTCGGCGGCTGACAATGAATCCCAACAGTTTTCCCATGGGAACCCCGAATACACATTTTGTGTGGTTCAGCTTTAAATTGTACCTCCTTAACCTATCAAAGAATTTTCTCAATTCTTCTATGTGATCTACGACCCTCTTGGATTTGATAATGACATCGTCAACATACACTTCTATTTCTTTGGGTATCATATCATGGAATATGGTTGTCATGGCTCTCATGTAAGTAGCCTCAACGTTCTTTTGAACAAATGGAATCATCTTATAGTAGTACACCCCCTATGGTGTAATGAAAGTTATTTTCTCTGCGTCTTCTTCATCCATCTAGATCTGGTGATAACCCGCGAAGTAATCTACAAAGGATTGGAGCTCATGCTTGGCGTAATTGTAGATCAGGATGTGTATATTTGGCAATGGAAAGTCGTCCTTGGGACTTGCTCTATTTAAATCTTGATAGTCAACACATACTTTGACTTTTCCATCTTTCTTCAGAACTAGTACAATGTTGGCTAACCGATTTGGGTCGTGACAACTATCCTGAGGAATTTGGCTTTGATCTGCTTAGTGACCTCCTCTTTGATTATTAGGCTCATGTCTGGTTTGAATTTTCTGAGTTTCTGCTTCACTGGTGGACACATTGGATTGGTAGGCAACTTGTGAGCCACTATGGATGTGCTCAAACCGTTCATGTCATCATATGTCCATGCAAAGATATCCTCATATTCCTTTAAGCAACAAATGTACTCCTCCTTCTCTGTCGGTGATAAGTGAATGCTTATGGAGTCTCCCTGACGATTTTGGTGTCTCCCAAATTTCTGCTTCGGTTTCGTCCAGGTTGGACTTAGGTTTATTCTCAAAGTTCTCAACCTCTCTGACAATTTCCTCAGGTATTTCATCTTTTTCCTCCGATTCACTATCCTTAGTTGCGTTGTCTCATTACATGTCACAGTCATCGGTTTATCAGGAAAAGTAATAATAATACTGTAGAAAGAAAAGTGTGAAAGATAATAATGAATAATAATAGCCATGCATTGATAAAAATTGAAAATATCCAAAACAAGTATGGCTCGATGAATCGAGAAATTATTTTGAAACAAAACGTGTCTTTAAAAACAAAATTACTGAAACATCTGAAATGCCTAGCGTGGCTATATAAATATTTAGGCTAAATGCCAAGCTACCCAAAGACTCGGCGGGCACGAGATGGTGTGGCAGTCCAATTCCTAAGAACGACTCCTTTCTCCACATTCTGATTGGTGAGGCCTTCTTCCTCCTCCTTAATTATCGCACTGCAATTCATATCCTTATCCTCTAGGAACAAATTCCTCAGCCTAGCTAAAGCTTCTTCTTCTGTAGTTCCCCATATTGTATCAGCTTAATGAAAAGTCTGACCCAGATGTGACACTGGTTGCTAAAGAGGGTAACAAGGACCACGCAATGGAGGCGACCAATCATCATACTCTTGCCATGTATACTGGTATCCGAGCCCAAAGGTAACACGACGTTTCAGCTGTATTGGTTTATTAATGCCCTAGAGATTCTTCCCAAGCCCTTTGTCGGGTTCATACCCAGACCATACTAGTATGCTTTCTATTTTGTTGCTCCATCATTTGTCTTTCTCAATAGCATTGACATGTTTGATGTAGTGATAAGTCTCCTCTCCTAGCCTTCTTCTGTTCTCGATAACCGGGATGGTTTGACTGGCGTAAATAGGATTACTTTCATCTCCGTGAATGATCACCTCCTGATGGTTCCATTCGAACTTCACTACCTTGTGTAGTGTGGAAGCCACAACCCCAACGACATGTATCCAAGTTCTACCCAACAAAAGATTGTATGTAGCTGATATGTCAAGCACTTGGAATTCAACATCGAACCAAGTTGGCCCCATCTGCAGACAAAGATTAATCTCCCCAATCGTGGCCCTTTGAGACCCATCAAAGGCTTTCATGTTCATACTTCCTGCCCGTATCTCATGGAAATCTTTGCCCAATCTTTTCAGAGTAGTCAATGGGCAAATGTTGAGGCTTGAACCTCCATCTATTAGGACCCTGGAAATGAATTTGTCTTCAAACTGCACTGTGATGTGCAATTCCCATTGTGACATAACCCTTCGGGCAGTAGTTCATCCTCGTGGAAGGTGATCTTATGACTTTCTAGCACTTGCCCCACCATGTTAGCCATTTCTACGCAGGTGATATTGTTGGGCACATAAGCTTCATTTAACACTTTTATCAAAGCATTCTTGTGCTCCTCTGAATTTTGCAATAGTGATAAGATGGATATCTGAGCAGGGGTTTTGTTCAAATGATCGACAACGGAGTATTCTCTCGCCTGTACTTTCCTCCAAAGATCATCCGGTCCAGTTTCAATGATAGGTTGCTTAGTAGCAACCTTCTTGCTCGACCCTCCCAAGTGTTCAGGTGTATAGACCCTTCCTGTTTTGGTCATTCCTTGTGTAGCATCAGATTCTTCCATCTTTGGCTTTCCCTTTCTCCTAGCTTTGGCAACATAATCCCAAGGTATGACTTTGGAATTGAAAGGAGGTGTGGTTGATACTGTTATTGTGAAAGGTGTGGCCACTTCTACCTCAAATGGAGCAGCTGTGGCTGTAGGCAGAGCTACCTCTACCTCAAATAGAATCGATGCGGCTCGACTGGAGACTGTGTCTACACCATGATAAGAGTGAGTGTGACTGCAAGTTTAAAGTTGTCACCTTCCCGAATAAGCCCGATTGACCCCTTATGATCCCATTCCTCATCCGTCCCAATCACATGTACCCATCACCCCTATGATCTGGGAGAGGATTGTTGCGGACATTGGGCGCAACTTATTTTGACTGTATGACCTTGTTGTCAATCAATGTGTGGATTTTATCTTTCAATGTTCGGCACTCGTCAATGGTGTGTCCCTTCATACCGGAATGGTATCCACATGTTTTGTTTGGGTTGACCCATTGGAATGAGTTCTCTACTGTCACATCAGGAATAAGAGTGACATAACCAGCAGCCTTCAAACTTTCGTACAGCTGGTCGATGGGTTCAACAATAACGGTGTATTGTCTGGGTGGTTTGCGATCAAAGTTAGGTCGGGGTTATTGGTAATCTGGACGAGTTGGAGGTGAATGATAGTAGGTTGGCTGGGTGTTATAAGTATGATAGGTGGTAGCGGGTTGAGAATATTTGGGAACTGAGGGTTGGTATGTGGGTGGAGGTGCTTGGTATATAGGTGGAGCTGTTTGGTATGTGAGTGGAGATGTTTGGTATGTGAGCGAAGATTTTGGTCCTTAAGCCACCATTACTTCCCCCACGTCTTTCTTCTTTGATATGCTTCCTGATTGCAATGCTTTGTTCATGGCCTGTAATACCTTGAAATTTGTCACCATTCCGATTTTGATACCTTCTTCAATCCTTTCTCCGAGTTTGATGATATCGAAGAATTTGTGATTCTCAATGACCATTAGCCTTTCATAATACTGTGGGTCCTGTGCCCTGACAAATAACTTGTTCATTTATTCTTCTTCTAGTGCTGGTCTGACCTTAGCTGCTTCTGACCTCCACCGAGTAGCATACTCACGGAAGGTATCGATTGGATTCTTCTTTAAATTCTAGATGTAGAACACATCCGGTGCATTCTCCGTGTTGAATCTGAACCGGCCCATAAATTCTGATACCATGCTCACCCAGTTGGCTTAGTTCTTAGGGTTCTGGCTTATGTACCAGGACAGGGCATCTCCGGAAAGACTTCTCATGAAGAGCTTCATTCAGATTCTTTCATCTTTTCCTACCCCCACAAGCTTGTCACAGTAAGTTCTCAAATGAACCTTGGGATCACCTGTTCTGTCAAACATTTCAAACTTGGGAAGTTTTTAACCCTCTGGCAGTTCCACGTACGATTGTATGCATATATCCTCATAATTCAGACCTTCTATCCCTTTGCCTCCTTTGACACCCTGAACTCGACTGGTCAGTTTCTTGAGTTCCTCAGCCATGTTCTTGATGACCAGGTACTTCCCAGCTGATTCTGGTGTATAGGAGATTGGTTGAGTAGAGTGAGGAACGGTTTCCACATATATATGGTTGTTTTATTGAGTGCAAGGGACTTGGGTGTAGTGGTAATCGTTGGTTGAGTTCTGAGGATCGGGATTAGGTTGTGGTGTGTTCTGAGGAGTGTGATAGGTGGTGGCTTGTGGGTACTGGATTGGTTGATGATGGTATTATGGTGGAGTTGGTATCGATAAGGGATTGAGATTTTGCGGCGGAGTTGCATATTGATGTGGTGAAGGAGGGTTTTGTGGATGCTGGTTTGGTGTATTTTGGGGTAGACCTGGGTTTTTGATATTTTGTTGGTTGATATCGGGGACGTTCAGGGTGAGGGATAGGTTTGCTAAGTTGCGGACCTGCTCAAGTTCCCCCTATAACTCCAGTATCTTTTGTTCCAATCGCAAAACTAAGTCATTTGGTGCCGGAGTACTCCAACCGTCTAAAGTTTCCATATTCTCCACATTTTCCTTTCGAATACCACTTAAGTCATCCTTTTATATTTCCCTCTGCTTCTCGTATTACTTGGAGGAGGAGGAGTTGGAGGGCCTATAGATTTGGTGTGATATGCTTATGATGCCAGTATGTGCGAACCAACCTTAGGGGATAGGAATAATAAAGAATAAAAAAATGAAAGGTAAACAAGTCAGTAAGGGTTCTGAAAAGCTTGAGGTATTTAAACACATACTGCGGGAATGTAAATTCGCGTCCTAATTTGGGAGCCTCGTCATGCCCGAGGTAGGCCTGATGACAAATAAATTTGGAGAAATTCAGTGCCAATAATTGCCTCATTTCATTAATGTAAAAATAGATGACCCCAAAATGACACTAGATAAGATAATGTTACTAATGGCACCGAGCCTCATTACATTTAAAAAAGCAAGTAAACCTAATCTACTTGGTCCCAGAAGGACCCTCTCCAAATTGGATGCTTTTGTCGACCAGTTCCCCAATTCGCGCAGGTTCAGCAGTAAGAATGCCTTTGCCAAATGTCCTCCTTCGCTTTCCTCAGCGTTCTGACAATCGATGACTCTCTTCCTCATTCTTCCTTCTAATTCCATCAGACTGTACTCCAAATATTCCAGCCTTTTGCTAGATTTAACGACCCTCTCTTTCAACTCATTGATCATTTCCATATTGGCCTTATGTTTCTCCATATGCTCGGCTTCAGACTCGCAAATTCTTTTGCGCAATTTGTTATATTTCACCTGTGATTTGGCAACTTTATCTATGACCCTGTTTCCTAGACCATCCCTTGGCTCAAATATTCCTTCTATGTCATCCTCTAACCATGACGGGTAAAAGTACACATGACCAGCATGATATCGATCCAACTGGATGATGTCCTTTTCCACGATAATTTTCAAATGCCACATGTGCTGAGCTTCACATTTGTATGGGATGTCATCATCCTGAAAATCCATCCTGTAGTGACTCGTTTTGGCAACTCGCGGTATGACCTGCCTCATGCCTGCCTGTCTCATAACCCCGAGGGAAGCATTAGGGTATATACCCCTTAACCCAATTAGTACCAAGTGGGGGACATCCCTGGATCTAATGATGAACTCGTTGGTAGGGAACCACTCGAACATCCATTGAACCTGGTCCTCAGTTAACTTGTTGAAAAACTGCACCCATCCTACAACATCCTTGGGTTGGGCAAACATATCTGGAATATAGGTCATTCTCTTGAGATGATGAAATGCTATGTGATCATTCCACGGCCTTCGCGGAAATTCCTGACGGTATTGACTCTTTTGGAGATGTTCTAGCAGCGAAACTTGCAGCAGCAAATTGCAACCCTCGAAGAATCTGAACCCCTTCTGACAGCGTTCCAAGGCCCGATACATATCTCCAATGATCATAGGGACAATGGTATATGTCTGCCCCTCGATCCTGTCCATCAAAGTTTTAGCCACCATGGACGGCCTGGTGTGGATTCTATCCCCTTGGATTGGGAACACTAGAATGCCCAAGAAACACACAATGAACACAAATACCCTGCGATGAATCCAACCCAAGGAGGTGATGGAGAATTCATCATCAAAAATATGGTAAGAGCTGCTATGACCATATCGTTCATAGAGGAAGTCGAAAGGTATATATGAGTTCTTCAAACACTCCAAGTCGTCATTCTTTTTTAACCCTATCATCTTCAGAAACCCCCTAGTGGTGCGATTTTTAGGTGTCAATAAACCAGGGCTATCACAAGGCAACCCAGCGAATCCCCTTATTTCTTCCAAGAGGGGGGGGGGGGGCATTTCTATGTCTCCAAAGCGGAACAGAGCCCTTTCTTTGTCCTAGAACATGGTGGTAGCCTCGGTCAACATTTTGTTTAGCTGAAGATCCAATAGAGAAGGCAAATTTTCTAAGACTCGTTTCACATGATTTTGGTCACTTGAAGGAAGATCCCTCCACCAATCTAGCAGAAGTGAAGGTATGCTACCGACCATGCCGAACCTGGGGACTTCGTGCCTCATTTTCTGCAAAACAAAGTATAGGTTAGGCCCTTTCCCCCTCCAGGTTCATCTATTTATACAATAATGATTAGCATATTGGCACTTATTTCTCCAAAATTAATGGACACAATCGTGGTTTCGTCCGTTGGGATTATGGAAAACCCGATGGAATTTTAGGTGAGGCTTTTCTTAAAGGGTTATTATACGGACAACATAATAACCCGGCTAGGTTTGACCATGATGAATGCACAATTGATCAGAGTAAGGTTACTATAGAGGTCTAAACTAGGACCCTCAAGCGGACAACTTAAGGGGAGAAGGTGCGGAACCGTCGAACGCACTGTTGATCGACTAGTTTTACTGTAAATACGCCTTTCCGAATTTAAAAGGGTGATATATAGGAAGAGCACAAACACTCATCAAGCGTTGCTATAGTATTGATTACGCACGAGTGGAATATGATGTTGAGCATTATTTATGCAACAATAAATAGCATGCTATTAAGTATTTGCACGTTTAAAAATGATAAATGCGGTATTTAAATAATTGAAAGATATTTACAAAAAAAGAAAACAAGGAGACAAGTCAGTTTCAGGAAATAAAGGAAATTATAAATGCTTGAGAATAAGCAATTAAATCCAAGTAAAGCGGGAAAAGGGAAAGGGTGCACATGTGTTAACATAAATAAACACGCTTAAGACTAATTCACAAAAACAAGTTCGTTATGGTAAGAGCCTAAAATATCCCCAGCAGAGTCGCCATGCTGTCGCGCCCCCTTTTTTCTCACGGAGTCCGGGTTTCGACATTCACTGGGAACAACTCATTTCCTTTTGGAAATTGGGAATTTGAATTTGAAGAGTCGCCACCTAATGGATTTAAGGTGCGTTAGGGAACCTAAAGCAAGTAACTCATAGACCGGTTTGCATTACCAGAGATTGGGTAAGGGCTCAAAATAACCTTGAGGAGAAGGTGTTAGGCACCCCTCGCGGTCCACAATGGTGGGTCCCGGCCGAACTCGAATTATGTGAATTAGTCATTTAACAGATAGGAAGTCTAAGCATACATATAAGATAAAGGAAATTTAACAGATAAGTAGTCTGAACACACATATGTAAATAAGATGAGGGAAGTCCTAGGTTTGTTAGCCTATAGGATCACATCTGTACAATACCCGGTAATCCTTCCTCAACTAGAGGGGTAACACGTGGCATTAGCGCACATATCATCATATCCTTTATTACCCAATTACCCTCCCCTTGGTCATAGCCTAAAGCATTCTAGCAACCTTAAGATGTATCCTATGTGTGCACTACCCGTCCCTTTACTTATATAGTCCCAGAGGTATTTAGGACTTCTAGTTAAGGTGGATCTAGACTCTCCTACAATAATTAAAAGGAGAAAATGCTAGGAGACAAACAAAACATGTAGGACTGGACCAAGGATAAAACAGTTAAAGGTTCACATTTTTGCCTCCACAAATTGAGAAAGCAAGTGCACGTCTCAAACAGTAGATTTCAGATATTTCAGAGATGTCCTAGAACAGGTTATCTAGGTGAGCATGACAAGAAGAGAATATGCATCATTGCATTAAGGCAAAATGTTAAAGACCTAATAAGTTTGCCTACTGACTTTAAAACCTGTTGAATCTGGGCAATCACAAGTAAGCAAAGCATAGCTTCACAGTTTATTTAGACCTTTATTACCTATAGGCTTGCCTAGGCGTAGATCTGTAATACCCTATAAACATGCTATCTAAATGTAATCAGTTTAAAATGGTTTGAGTTTATTAAGTCCTATAGGCATGTTGTCTAGGTGTGATAACTGATTTTAGACTTATAGATACTGGAAGCTAAATGCAGAAATTGGTTTTAGAATCCTATAGGCATGACATCTAAATGCAACAATTAGACTTAAAACATGCAGAAGACTGATTTAAACCTTGTTAATATGCAGAAACTGATCTTTTCAAACTTACAGTCAGGACGGGTTAATTTTAAAACCCCTATAGTTGTATCTAAATAAACAATATTGTAACAACCTATAGGCATGGTATCTAAGCAAACATCGCAACAAATTTACAGACATGTTATCCAAAATGCAGGGTCTATTTTTGAATCCTATTGGAATGATGTCTAAGTGAACAAACATTGTAACAACTTATAGGCATGGTATCTAAATAGACAAATATTGTAGCAACCTATAGGCACGGTATCTAAATAAACAGATATTGTAACAACCTATAGGCATGGTATCTACCCTTTCCCAACATGATATGTATAAGAATCCCTCCCTTTTACTAATTTTCCCAATATCTATTTACAAGAAATTATTATTATAGACCAACATGGGTTAAATAAGATAGAAGTAGACATGTTATTGCAGTCAACATAGAAGTAAACATGTTATTGCAGCAAACACATAGGCTCGATTAAGACAGAAGTAGGCATGTTATTATAAGGAAGCATATAGGTTAAGTTGAATAGCATGAATCATGTAGTCTAATTGAATGGCAGTACATATACTGACTAGGAATAATGAGCATGAATCACATAGGTCTAGTTAAAGATAAACAGGCTGACTATAAAGATCCTACTGATTTAGTAACATTAAAAGGACATGCTGGGAATAGGAAATACACAGATCAAATCATACATAGGTTGCATGATAGTAAAGTGAGAGCATACCAGTTAAAGAAGCAGAAGCAGATAGTAAAGTAGCAAGATTCAACAATCTAGTCCTGGCATTCAGCCGGTTAGACAAACAATGAGCACAAGTAGCAGAGAGAGATGAGAGCAGAGTTTGTATGTGAGTGTGTTTGTGAACTGTTGTTCATGTCCTTAGAAGAATCAGAATGAGAGTATATATAACACTTTATAAGGTAAAAACAAATAAGGTAAAGAGTGAATCATAGTAATCAAATAAATCAATCGGCCAATTAACGAGTCAATTCATATAGAAGAATCAGGAAAAGACCCTTTAGAATGAGGAGAGTCAATTAACGGTACAAAAATAGGGCTCAAATAAGGCAAGAAATCATTCTCATACCATGTAGGAATCAATCAAATCCCTAAGTCAGACTGATAGTTTCAAATAAGGCAAGTATTACTAATAAAGTCACAAATAAGGAAATAGGTAAAAAATTCACAGAGAGATACTGATCTTAACATGAAAATATGATTCAAATCCCAAAATAAAAATCAATCAGCATATTATATTGACAGAAATAAACAAATTATGGGAAAAATCACTGAAATAACTAGTGCCGGAAACAGAAAGACATAGGGTTTAAGCATATACACAAAAATTAATCAAACCAGTAAAGAATAGTCAAATTCAGCACTTGGAAGTTTGAAAATCGTTTGAAGAGAACTTAGGACGAACCCTAGTTCTTAGAAATCACTGAAATTAAATAATGATAAGAGAAATAGAAAGTTTTTTTCATAGAAAAATACCGAATAATACTCATAACGTTTCAGATCTACAAGGATCTGAACAGACCCAAGTATCCATAAGACTAGGATTTTTGGAAATGACCGAAATGAAAGGAAATCAGTCTAAACCCATAGATTCGAACCAAAAATAGGAAGAAAACAACATTCACAAAGGAAAATGGCCATAGACAGGACTGTAAACAAATTTCGGACAAAGAACTAGGTTGAATCTCCTTGAGATTCTTTTAAGGATCTATGTAATCAAACAACCAGGAGGTATAGAAGGTCGCTAATGGTCGAAGAACACACAGAAACTCCATAGAAAGGAGGTTTTCGCCGGTGACGGCGATTAGGGTTAGGTTGAGTTGAGAGAGAACTGAAGAGATGAGGGAACGAAGGCGGCAGAGTGTAATGAGAAATGGGCTAGGTTAGGGGTAGTCGTTTGAGATTAATATGGCAAGAAAGAACAAGGGTCCTTGATCTTAGAGATCAACAACCAGGATTAGAAGGGGGTCTGGGTCGGGTTAGGTTTAATTGGGTTGGGTCTGATTTGAATTGGGCTTGAGTTTAATAAATTGGGTTGAGGGTCCGATTTTGGGTGTAAATTAGGGTCTGTTATTTAAATACACATTTTAGTAATTAAAATAATTTTGAAAATAGCTAATAAATGATAAAAAATGATTTTTAAGCATGAAGGTAATTTAAAATAATTATTAAATATTATAAAAATATAAAAGTCAATTTCTGTATAGATAATGTAATTATGTCAATGTAGGGGCTATATTTGTAAAATATGCAATTATAATCTTAAACATGCAAATATAATTATAAAAAATATAATTAAAATATTTGAACACTGATATGATCATAAATGATAAATTTAGATAATTCAATCATCATAAAATAATATAAATGATAGTTTTAAACATTTATGTAATTAAAAATGCAGAAATAAATGGATTTAGGGCCTTAACAAACCGTAGAAAAAATTGTAAAAATACTTGTGCATGCTTGTAAATGCAGTTACAATATTTTGAAAGTGTGTGCGCACATTTATAAAATATATGAGGGAAAAATTGGGTATCAACCGTTGCCCCTCTTTGACCGAATGAGTGTTTTGGAAAATATAGGCCAAACCCTGGTCTTTGAGCTGCCTACATATCCCTGATTTTACAGGAATCAAGCCATGTGTAGTTCTGGACCCACCGGTGAATGAAGCCGATAGGAGTTATTATAGGAATGGTAGCTAGTTTCAACAAAGGTTCTTTTTTGAAGGGTAATGTCAGATGGAGTTATGGTTGTGAGCTTGGGGTGTAACGGATGTATTATAGGGTAGATAGTTGGATATCGCAGAGTAGGATGGGTAATTGATTGGAATCGGTTATAATGACAAAGAGAAAATGGTATGAGCAGAAACCGGAGTGAAGCTTGCTCTTGTTTGAAGAATGGTTACTTCCTGGATTACCTGCAAAACTTAAAACACAATGCATGCAACCATAGAGATGATGCAAATTCCCTTTGGACGATGAAAAATTGTCTTTGGATGGTGCGGATGACGTCCTTAGACCATGATGTCTTGGGACATCAATTGTAAGATAGGGGATTTGCAGGCCATGAAATGATGTTCTCGGGCCATGATGCAACCCTTATACTTTACATATAATATATACGAATTCCACCCTTATACTCCACATTTCATCAATAAGAATGCCATCTTTGTACTCCACATATCATCAATAATAATGCCATCCTTTTTCCCGCACATCATTAGAATAACAATATCCGCGTCAACATGTTCACATTTTCCAACAACATAACAATTCAAGTTAACATTTTATCATCTGTCACACCCCTTTTTTTACCACGCTTAACCCTCTTAAAATAATAAAAGTGATTTTGAAGCTTGAAAGGGTTTTCAATTAGAAAGTGATAAAATTTTGTATTTCGAAGGATTGTTCAGAGTCGCCACCTGACATTTGATTTCAGTGTGCTAGGTCACATTTTTTTTTGAAATAAAAATTTCCTTTCAAAACACGTTTGACTCTTAAACTAGCTTGCACTAGAGATTCAGTTAAGGGGGTTCATTTGACTCGGCGAGAAGGTATTAGGAATTTCACGAGTCCCGTTAAAGTCACGATTGCGTACTCAATCTAATTGGATTTTAAGATATTCGAATTGAGGTAATAAACTTAGAAAAGAAAAATAAACACAAAAGAGGTTCGAGGTCGTCCCCACCTAAATGAAAGAAAATTAAAAGAAGGAAAATTAAAGTTCTAAATTATCCTATTATACTTCTTCTACGATGTTCGCCACGGCCTCCGTTTACATGTACGACATGGCATTCCCCAGAGTAAAATATATACAAATAATTGAGGTAATAAACATAGAAAAAGAAAATAAACACAAAAGAGGATCGAGGTCGTCCCCACCTAAATGAAAGAAAATTAAAAGAAGGAAAATTAAAGTTCTAAATTATCCTATGTTACTTCTTCTACGATGTTCGCCATGGCCTCCGTTTACATGTACGATGGGTATTCCCCGGAATAAAATATATACAAATCCTTCGAGGCATTCCCCGGATAAATTTAACTAAGGGAACGACCTCTCGCCTCAAAATTAAACAAAACAAAATTCTAGAGTTTGCCTACCCATGTGTTGACGGCCTAAGCATGCTCCTAACAAGTGAGTAAGAAAGTAAAGCAATAGAATCATTTTTAAAACCAACTTTTATTCGTTATTTTATAATATCCAACTATGATCACAAATCCACTCTTCTCAAAATCTCAATTCTTGGTTTCCAATTTGTACGATAGTAAACATGGTCCATTAATTCAAAGCTCACGTTTCAATTCAAATTAATCACAATTACTCCAACATCTTATTCACTGCCTCTATTCAACTCATGCATCACCACAATCACAAGACAATATTCACAAAATGTATACAATTAAAAATTCAATAAAAAATCCAACTCAAACAGATTTAAAAGAAAAGAGAAAAACGAGAATAAAATAAACAAAACAAAACAAAACAATCACAGAGAACTGATTAAAGCATAATGTGCGAACAAATGTAAATAGCCCACATAATAAAGTTTAGATTGAACAGGGGGAGGAACGAGCCTTAAGCGTTACCAAAACAGTTTTAAAATTGAATTGAAGAGTGAACACCTCGCAAGTTTAAACAGTAGCAACAATCAAAATTTCAAACGGAACCACGAATTGGAACATGCACGGCACGACCAGGACCTCCAATCTGCAGCGAACTCAAATACACCTCGGCTTAACTCCATTTTCCAACCAGAATAGAATTTGAAAAGACGAGACATAAATCTATATTATTTGTATTTTTTTCAAGTTTGAGGCAGAGATGAAACAAGAAAGATGTGATTTTTTTTGTTTTTATCTGAATCTGAAAATGAAAGTTAAAAGAAAGGAAAAATGAGAAGCCAAAACCAAACCCTTAATTCTTTTTCCTACTATTTTCTGTCTGAAACCCTACTTTTTTTTCTTCAACCTCTATTTCTCTCATTTCTGTACTGAAGATCGTCACCGGCGTTAGAGATGGATGAGTTGTCGGCTGGTTGTTGCAGGCGGATTGTAGAATCGAGATGGAGGCAGATGTGCGAGGAGAGGAGGAGGTCTGGTGATGGGTTTCAGGCGATGGCTGCTGAGAACATGAAGAAGAAGAATCAGCGATGGGTGGCTGCTCTTTATTTCCTAGGGTTGGCCGCTGATCCTCTTCTCTTGGTGAAGATGAAGGTTTTTTGTTTTGGTGAGGGTGACGACTTAGAGTATTAGGATTTTGAGGGGTAGTGGGCGCTAGGGAGTTCTTAGGTCTGAAGAAGAAGATCTTTGATAGTGTCTTCTCTTAAGACCTTTGGGGAATTAGGGTTCAGCTCTTTTTAGGAAGTGGGGAGTATGGGCTTGGGTCTTGACCGAATTGGGCTCTAATTTAGCCGAAATTGGGCCCTTTTTGCTCAAAATTTGGTCTTCTCATATAAGAACAAGATAAAACTAGTCCAAGATGTTTCTTCTTATTTTATTTTTTGGAAAAATTTAATATCAATACTATTTTTTATATTTTTCATTATATGAAAGGTAAATAGACTAAAAGTAACTAGATAAAATATCAATCAGCTAAATAAAAGAAATATCTTTTTGTAATTTCATTTTTGTGATAAGATAAAATAAAAGAGTCAAAACTAGTTAAAATAGTGATATTAAACCTAAACTAAATATTTAAACGCTAAACATATAAAATCTCGAGGAGGGTCAAAAATTACATGTCTACAACTGCCCCTCTTTGACCGAAAACACGAAGAGTTTTCAGATAAAGAACGATGAGACAGGTTTTTTTGACCCGACCCTTATTTAGAGAAACCAAAAACTAAAAGAAAGGAGAATGTGACCGAGTCCTGGTATCTAAGATGCCTACATATCCTTGTCTATAAAGGAATCAAGCCACGTGTAGTTCAGACCTGAATGAAGTGATGGAGTATACTGAGGTTGAGAGCCAAGCGAGGTGCCGTCG
Source organism: Nicotiana tabacum (assembly GCF_000715075.1). Lineage (NCBI taxonomy): Eukaryota > Viridiplantae > Streptophyta > Magnoliopsida > Solanales > Solanaceae > Nicotiana > Nicotiana tabacum. Next base: position 72,907,568 of record NC_134084.1, on the reverse strand, counting down.
AGGTTCGAGTCCGTGGTTCCAGTCATTACATCAAAATAAAATCTAAAAGAACTGAGCAAGTCTATCAGCTATGAGTTATAAGATTCCTATCTATATGTCTACTGAAGCTTGATCTTGAAACTTGAATGGTTCTTCATGTAGACTTTTGATTTGAACCTTGATGCTTGCTAGCTGCAGGTGCTGATTCATTCTTCCACGACTTCTTCAAATCAAGACCGGACATGCAGTGCTCGTAACTTCAACCATGTCTTGAGAAATTCATATATTTCATCTGCTTCTGCATTTGGATTTATTTTTTTTTTCATTCTGGATTGAGACTTCTTCTTTTGGTCATCTCGGACTGTTGACTCACATTGTTGAGGCGAGCTTCTTCTACTTCTAACTTGAATTGAATTCTGAAATAACTTCCCTCGTTCTTCATGTGGGCGCCTGCTACTGATTTGAAATTTGAAGTAACTCTGAAAAGAATTTCCTCGTTCTCCGGGTGGGTGCCTGCTATCAAAAAAACAAAACAAACAAAATTTTCTGCCCCAGTTTGCACTAGGAAGATTTGTGAGTTATTAGCAAAACTGTAAATTACCTATGCTATTGATGCAATGATGAGAGTAAAACTAAAGACTTGACTAGGATGTGCGTCTCCTGTGAGTAAAACCAAGAATATTTGACTAGCAAGTGCATCTGCTAAGAATAAAACCTGAATGACCCAGACTAGGAAGTGCATCTCCTAGATTTAAGATTGAGCTTGCGAAAAACTATAAACTAAGCATGACTAAAGTAAAAACTGACCATATTCTCTAGGCGGGACCCCTGATTTCAAGAAAACTAAAGATTAATAACTTAAGAAAACTAAAAATTGACCCTTTTTTTAAAAAAAATTATTATTCTAGGAGAAAATTCATCAGACTAGGTTTTAATATTAGGAAAGATTCATCAGACTAAGATTTTGAACCTAGGAGAAAGTTCATAAGACTAGGTCTCTTTTTTTTTGGTATCTTAGGAGAAAGATTTATCAGACTAAGATTTCTATCATAGGAGAAAGTTTATCAGACTAGGCCTTCTATTATGACGATCCGGCCAGTCGTCTCATGAGTTACCACTCCGTTTCCCCCATTTCTACTTCGATATGCCTTTTTCAACCGTGTTTTGTGGTATCGAGTTGATTGGATCGAATCCGGAATGATTTTCGTGAGGTTTGAGACACCTAGTCTCTTTTAAGGAAGTATAAGTTGGAAAAAGTCAACCGGATGTTGACTTATGTGTTTGAGGGATCAGATGTGATTTCCGATGGTTCGGTTAGCTTCAGGAGGTGATTTGTGACTTAGGAGTGTGGTCGGAATGGGTTTTGGAGGTTCGGAGTAGAATTAGGCTTGAATTGGCAACGTTGATATTTTGGCGATTTCCGGTTGGTAGCCGAGATTTTGATATAGGGGTCAGAATGGAATTTCGAGAGTTGAAGTAGCTTCGTTGGGTCATTTGAAATGTGTGTGCAAATTTTCAGGTCATTCGGATGTGGTTTGGTTGGGTTTTTGATCAAAAGAGGAATTCAGAAGATTTTAGAAAGTTTGGCTTGAATCCGATGTGTTTTGGGTGATTTGATGTTGTTTGAGGTGTTTTGATGATTGAAACAAGTTTGAATAAGGTTTTAGGATATGTTAGTGCCTTTGGTTGAGGTCTCGGGGGCCTCAGGTGAGTTTCGGGTGGTCAATCGGATCATTTTGGAGTTTAGAAAATTGCAGAAGTTGCAGGTTCAGCTGTTGCATGTTTTTACTCTTCGCGTTTGCGAGTGGACCCTCGCATTCGTGAAGATTCAGAGGAAGTCAGTGGAATTTTGGCCTTCGCATTCGCGAGAAGGCTTTTCGTTCGTGGAGGGTTAGGAACTGATGCATCGCATTTGCGAGAAGGGCTTCGCGTTCGCATAGAGGAATTGGGTCAGCTGGGTTTGAGGTCAAGTTGTTCATCGCGTTCGCGGGAGGGGGAGCGCGTTCGCGAAGGTTCGTCTGGGTAAAGCATCACGTTCGCGAGGGCTTGGTCGCGATCGCGTAGGAGAAAAATTGGTCAAAGTAAATTTGTGTTCCGCGAACGTGAGGGTTTGATCGCGTTCGCGAAGAAGGAATAAATGCCTGGGCAAAATGTTTTTAAGCTCATTTTGTCCGTAGTTTTGGGGCTTATTTCCTCCATAGTTGATCGTTTTCGGAGATTTTTGAAGGAGATTGAACGTGATCAAATGTTTGGAGGTAAGCAACGTTTGGAGGTAAGCATTTTGGAGTAAAAACTCGATTATTATGTGAATTCCACCTAGAAAATCATGGAAATTAAGCCAAAAATTGAAGAACTAGGGCTTGAAAATTTAGACCTTTACTTGAGGATTTGAAGAATCAGTTGGGGTTAGATTTGAGAATTTTTGATATGTATGAACTCGTGGGGAGATAAGGAATCTATTGATGCAAAAATTATTGAATTTCGAGATGTGGACCCGGGGGTCGGGTTTTGGTAATTTCGGGCTTTGTGCCATTTTTTGATTGTTTTCGCTTGGGCTTTGTTCCCTTAGAATATTTTGACGTCCTCACTCTGATTTTGGATAGATTCGACGCGAGTGGAGGCCGATTCGAGGGGAAAAGGCGTCACGAGCTAGAAATTTAGTCGGTTCGAGGTGAGTAATGATTGTAAATGATGTTCTGAGGGTTTGAAACACCGGATTGCACATTGTAGTGCTATATTGAGGTGACGCACACGCTTGATGACGAGCGTGGGGTCGTGCACTATTGGAGATTGTGACTTAGTCCATCCCGAATGACTATTTTACCGCGTATTTGACTGAAATCTATTTGCTATTATCATGATTTGGGCTGAATGCCATATTTGGGCCTTGTGCCAACTATTTGAACCCTTCGGAGAATTTTACTGGTATTTCCTCACTATTTTGTCTTTATACTTGAATTCAGTCATGTTATATTTTACTGTTTTCGTATTCAGCCATGTTTACTCTATTTAAACACTTACATGATCTTTTAAATGATATTTGTGGCTGAGAATCATGTTTTACTATTGCCCGAGTGGCTTGTGAGGATTTTGACTGAGTAAGGCCGAGGGCTTATGTTGTGAGGATACATTTGATACTGGTTATGAGTCCGAGGCCCTGAGATATTTACGCCACGAGGTGGCTTGATTGATATGAGGACGAGGGCCTAGTGATGATGTTGCAAGGTAGGTTGATATTGTGCTTGGGTCGTAAGGGGCCCCTCCAGGAGTCTGAACACCCCCAGTGAGCGCAGGTACCCATTGTGATGTGAGATTGATCCCGAGGGGCTGGTATTATTCTATGTGATTGTCTGAGGGGCTGGTACTGTTCTGAGATGTTGCCCGAGGGGCAGATTTGTTGATACTATGCCCGAGGGGCGAGCCTTTATGTGTTTACTTTTCATAATTTACTGTCAATTACATGCTTAAGTATTGAAAAAGGCTCTTCATGAAAACATATTTGAGTTAAAGGATTTTACCTATCGTTCACTGATTTACTGATTTTAAATGGTTTAACTGCTCCAGTATAGAATGCCTTGTGCCTTACGTGATTTCTTGATTTCAATCTTTATTTACATTTGTTACTCACTGAGTTGGAGTACTCACTTTACTCCATGCACCCCTGTGTGCAGATTCAGGCGTTGCTGATCCTGCCAGTGCGAGTTGAGAGCTCCCTGCGGACATTCGGAGTTCACGAGGTAGTTGCTTGATGTTCGCAGTCCCATGTTTCTCCCTCCTTATAATTCATATCTCTCATCAGACATTTTGTAATAGTTTGTAGACTTTTCAGACTTATATTAGGATCCATAAATGCTCATAACTAGTGACACCCCGGTATCGGGATGTGTTGGGTTGTTCTTCCATGTATTTATGATATTATCTGCTACTTTGGATTATTTTATCATGTTTCAGATGTTTCTTAACGCTTAACTGTTAAAAAGAAATTGAAAAAATGGGAAGTGTCGGCTGGCCTTGTCTTCATGAGAGGCGCCATCACTACCGGGTCCGGGTTTAGGCTCGTGACAAGTTGGTATCAAAGCCTAGGTTACATAGGTCTCACGAGTCTTGAGCAGGTTTAGTAGAGTCTCGCGGATCAGTACAGAGACATCTGTATTTATGCTCGAAAGGCTGCAAAACCTTTAGGAAAAATTTCACATTCTTGAATTCTTATCGTGCGTCCTTGATTTAGCTTGAAAAGTAACTCTTTGAATTCCTTCCACGCCTCCTTGCTTGGGGGTTCTCAAAATTCTTACTGCAAGAGGTATGTCTATCATCTTTAACTACTCTATGGTGATTATTTATGTATGATATATACATTAGAACTCATGGGATGGTGATTGGAAGCCATAGGTGCCTAACTTAGGTTGTGTTGGTGTTGTAGAGATTGTGAGATGGGATATTGGGGTATGATTCTTGGGTGTAATAGTATTATGTATACATGCATGTACGAATTACATTTGTGGGAAGATTGTTGAACATAAATACGTAAAGATTGGGTTGGGGAATGAAGGAAACCTTGTAAATGTGATTTGAAATCAAGATGCTCAACTAGTATTTGATAAAATGCTCAAATGAGCTAAAACCATGAATACATTCCTACATTGTGTTCAATTTTGTTATGTCTCAAGTAGATTGGGATTGCTAGAATTTTCGGAACATCGTAGTAATTTAAGGAAAGCTTAAACGAGGTATGTATGGCTAAAACCCCCTTTTTATTAGAAATTGAGATCCGTTGGCGTTTACGAAAGTATGGTAAGATTTGAATTGGTTAATGTATTGATTATTATTGTGCATTAATTGATTTGCAATTAACTACACATATACGTGAAGGATGTGCCTCAATGTGAGTAATGTACCATTCTTGATAATTAGAGAAGTATGAAGAATACAATTATGTGTTGAAATGCTTAGGCTATAAGCCAAGATAGAAACTGAGAATTATTCATGCTAGCTATGTGCCCACTTACCTGTACTGCAACTTGAATTACTTTTGTATATTCCTATGATCACAACCTGCAAGATGAATACTGAAAATGGAAAACGATATGATATATATATGAAATAAAGATTCAGGTGTGATGACTAATGAGAAGGGAACAATGCCTAGATAAGACAGCCTAGCCGATCGAATCGTGATCGGACACCATGCTGCACACATGGTGGTAATGTGCTGATATTGAATTCCGGATAAGGGAAATGAAATAGTGATTGAGATATATGCCTCCAATGAGGCAACCTAGCCGGTCGAGTCGTGATCGGACTCCGCTCAAGAGAGCGGTGGTATTGAGGACAGTGATGAAGATTTGAAAGAAATGCCCCAAACTAAATTTTGGAAATTATATGAAGGATTGAATAAATTGCATATTTGATTTACCCATGTGATTTACTTGTACTTGCTTTATATTTCTTTCTAGTAAAATTGTGTTTAGTTATACATACTAGTGCTATTTGATGGCACTAACGTCCCTTTTGCCGGGGGCGCTACATTTTTTTATGAATGTAGGTGGATCCATTGCGGATAGTGCCGAGCGCGCATAGCAGAGTACCTTCTTCTTAAATTCTTGGGGAGCCCCTTTCTCCTTCAAGGGGTTATATTGTACATCTTCTTATTTTGGACTTTCACTTTTGAGGTATAGCCGGGGCCGTGTTGCCGACATTGTTATCACGTCTTTTGTATCCTTAGAGGCTCCGTAGACATTTGTGTGGGTTATGTATGGGTATTGGATAGGTTAATGAACCATGTTGTAACCTTGTACTCTTGCTTTCTTCTACACTATAACTTGTATGGAACCTTGGAAGTTTAACCACGTTCTAAATGTTGTGATATAAAATGAACTAAGTTATTGAATGTACTATCTTTCCTAGTTTAAATAAAGGTAAGCATGGCTTCCTTATTCCTATCGAGTTGGATAGATAGCGGTTGATAAGGCTTGCTCAGTTGGGTCCACTCGATTGAGCGTCGGTCGCGCCTCCCGAAGTTGGGGCGTGACAACAGAGATGCCTTTGTATTATTTGATCCTGGTTCCACCTTTTCATATGTGTCATCATACTTTGCTCGTTACTTGGGTACGCCCCATGAGTTTCCTTCTTTACATGTTCATGTATCTACCCGGTGGGCGATACTATTGTTGTAGACCATGTGTACCGGTCGTGGGTGGTGACTATTGGGGGTCTGGAGACCTGTGTGGATCTTTTATTATTATGTATGGTGGATTTTGATGGCATTTTGGGCATGGATTGGCTATCTCCGTGTCGTGCTATTCTGGACTGTCATGCTAAGACAGTCATATTGGCTATACCGGGTGTGCCACGGATCGAGTGGCGAGGTGTGGCTGATTATGTTCCCAGTAGAGTGATCTCATTCTTGAAAGCCTAGCATATGGTTGGGAAGGGTTGTCTTTCGTATCTAGCCTTCGTGAGGGATATCGGTGCTGATACTCCCAGTATTGATTTTGTTCCAGTTATGAGGGATTTTCCCGATGTGTTTCTTGCAGACCTACCCGGCATGCCACCAGATAGAGATATTGATTTTGGTATTGACTTGGTGCCGGGAACTCAGTCCATTTCTATTCTGCCGTATCGTATGGCACCAACGGAGTTGAAGGAATTAAAGGAGCAGCTCTAGGAACTCCTTGATAAAGGGTTCATTTGGCCTAGTGTGTCACCTTGGGGTGCGCCGGTTCTATTTGTGAAGAAGAAGAATGGCACTATGAGAATGTGCATTAATTATAGGCAATTGAACAAAGTAACAATTAAGAACAAGTATCCTTTGCCTCGCATGATGATTTATTCGACCAGCTTCAGGGAGCGAGAGTGTTCTCCAAGATTGATCTCCGTTCAGGTTATCACCAGTTGAAAATCAGGGACTCGGATATTCTTAAGACAACTTTCAGGACCCAATAAGGTCATTATGAGTTTTTGGTGATGTCTTTTGGGCTGACCAATGCCCCAACAACGTTCATGCATTTGATGAATAGCGTGTTCCGGCCTTATCTTAACTCATTTGTCATAGTCTTCATTGATGATATTCTGGTATATTCGCATAGTCAGGAGGAGCACGCGGAGCACTTGAGAGTTGTGTTGCAGAGATTGAGAGAGGAGAAACTTTATGCAAAATTCTCCAAGTGTGAGTTTTGTCTCAGTTTAGTGGCTTTCTTGGGGAACATGGTGTCCAACGAGGGTATTTAGGTTGACCCGAAAAAGATAGAGGCGGTTCAGAGTTGGCCCAGACCATCATCAGCCACAAGGATTCGCATCTTTCTTGGTTTGGCAGGTCATTATCACCATTTTGTTCAGGGATTCTCATCTATCGCATTGCCCTTGACCAAGTTGACTCAGAAAGGTGCTTCATTTGTATGGTCGGACGAGTGTGAGGAAAGCTTTAAGAAGCTCAAGACAGCTTTGACCACAGCTTCGGTGTTAGTTTTGCCATCAACTTCAGGTTCATATACTGGGTATTGTGATTCATCGAGAGTTGGTATTGGTTGAGTATTGATGCAGGAGGGTAGAGTTATTGCTTATGCTTCTCGTCAGTTGAAGACCCATGAGAAGAACTACCCCGTTCATGATTTGGAGTTGGCTGCCATAGTTCAAGCGTTGAATATTTGGAGGCATTACTTGTATAGTGTGTCTTGTGAGGTGTTTACTGATCATCGCAGCCTCCAGCACTTGTTCAAAAAGAAGGATCTTAATTTGAGGTTGCAGAGATGGTTGGAGTTGCTTAAGGATTATGATATCACTATATTGTACCATCTGGGAAAGGTCAATGTGGTGACCGATGCTTTGAGCTGAAAGGAAGTGAGTATGGGGAGTTTGGCATATATTCTAGTTGGGGAGAGACCTCTTGCAGTTGATGTTCAGGCCTTGGCCAATCGGTTCGTGAGGTTGGATATTTTGGAGCCCAGTCGGGTATTGGCTTGTGTGGTTTCTCGGTCTACCTTATATGATTGCATCAGAGAGTGCCAGTATGATGATCCGCATTTGCTTGTTCTTAAGGACAGAGTTCAGCATGATGATGCTAGAGATGTGACCATTGGTGATGATGGGGTGTTGAGGATGCGGGGCTGGATTTGTGTACCCAATGTGGATGGGCTTCGGGAGTTGATTCTGGAGGAGGCCCATAGCTCGCGGTATTCCATTCATCTGGGTGCCGCAAAGATGTATCAGGATCTGAGACATCATTACTGGTGGAGAAGAATGAAGAAAGACATTGTAGGATTTGTAGCTAGGTGTCTCAATTGTCAGAAGGTGAAATATGAGCATCAGAGACCGGGTGGCTTGCTTCAGCAGATGGATATTCCAGAGTGGAAGTGGGAGAGGATCACTATGGACTTTGTTGTTGGACTTCCACGGACTTTGAGAAAGTTCGATGCTATTTGGGTGATTGTGGATCGGCTGACCAAGTCCACGCACTTCATTCCTGTGTGTACTACTTATTCTTCAGAGCGGTTGGTAGAGGTCTATATCCGGGAGATTGTTCGTTTGCGTGATGTCCCAGTATCCATCATTTCAGATAGGGGCACTCAGTGTACATCGCAATTTTGGAGATCTGTGCAGCGAGAGTTGGGTACTCAGGTTGAGTTGAGCACAACTTTTCACCTTCAGACGGAAGGGCAGTCCAAGCGCACTATTCAGATATTGGAGGACATGTTGCATGCTTGTGTCATTGATTTTGGAGGGTCATGGATCAATTTCTACCGCTTGCGGAGTTTACTTATAACAATAGCTACCAGTCGAGTATTCAGATGGCTCCATATGAGGCTTTGTATGGGAGACGGTGTAGATCTCCAGTTGGTTGGTTTAAGCCCGGTGAGGCTAGGTTATTGGGGACAGACTTGGTGCAGGATGCCTTAGAAAAGGTGAAGGTGATTCAGGAGAGGCTTCGTACAGCGCACTCGAGGCAAAAAAGTTATGCTGATAGGAAGGTTCAAGATGTGTCCTACTTGGTTGGCTAGAAGGTTCTGTTGAAGGTTTCGCCCATGAAGGGTGTTATGAGATTTGGAAAGAAAGGTAAATTGAGTCCTTGGTTCATTTGGCCTTTCGAGGTGCTTAGGAGGATTTGGGAGGTGGCTTATGAGCTTGCCTTTCCACCTAGATTGTCGAGTGTGCATCCGGTATTTCATGTTTCTATGCTTCGGAAGTATATTGGAGATCCGTCTCATGTTTTGGATTTCAGCACGGTTCAGTTAGATGATGATTTTACTTATGATGTGGAGCCAGTAGCTATTTTGTGTCGTCAGGTTCGAAAGTTGAGGTCAAAGGATATAGCTTCAGTGAAAGTGCGGTGGAGAGGTCAGCCCATGGAGGAGGCTACCTGGGAGACCAAGCGGGAGATGCAGAGCAGATATACTCACATGTTTGAGGCTTCAGGTATGTTTCTTGAATCATTCGAGGAAGAACATTTGTTTAAGTTGGGGAGGATGTGATGACCCGGCCAGTCATCTCATGAGTTACCACTTCGTTTCCCCCATTTCTACTTCGTTATGCCTTGTTCATCCGTGTTTTGTGGTATCGGGTTGGTCAGATTGAATCCGGAATGATTTTGGTGAGGTTTGAGACACTTAGTCTCTTTTAAGGAAGTTTAAGTTGGAAAAAGTCAACCGGATGTTGACTTATGTATTAGTGTGATCGGAATGGGTTTTGAAGGTTTGGAGTAGAATTAGGCTTGAATTGGCGAAGTTGATATTTTGGCGATTTCCGGTTGGTATGCAAGATTTTGATATAGGGGTCGGAATGGAATTCCGAGAGTTGCAATAGCTTTGTTGGGTCATTTGGGATGTGCATAAAAATTTTCAGGTCATTCGACGTGGTTTGGTTGGGTTTTTGATCAAAAGCGGAATTCAGAAGATTTTAGAAAGTTTGGCTTGAATCCAATGTGTTTTGGGTGATTTGATGTTGTTTGAGGTGTTTTGATTATTGGAACAAGTTTGAATAAGGTTTTATGATATGTTGGTGCCTTTGGTTGAGGTCTCAGGGGCCTCGGGTGAGTTTCGGGTGGTCAATCGGATCATTTTGGAGTTTAGAAAATTGCAGAAGTTGGAGGTTCAGTTGTTGCAGGATTTTACTCTTTACGTTCGAGAGTGGACCCTCGCTTTCGCGAAGCGTCATAGGAAGTCAGTGGAATTTTGGCCTTTGCGTTCGCGAGAAGGGCTTCGCATTCACGCAGGGCTGGGAAGTGATGCATCGTGTTCGCGAGAAGGGCTTCGCGTACGCGTAGAGGAATTGGGTTAGCTGGGTTTGATGTCAAGTTGTTCATCTCGTTCGCGGGAGAGGGAGCACGTTTGCGAAGGTTTGTCTGGGTAAAGCATCACGTTCGCGAGGGGTTGGTCGCTATCGCGTAGGAGAAAAATTGGTCAAAGTAAATTTGTGCTCCGCGAACGCGAGGGTTTGATTGCGTTCGCGAAGAAGGAATAAATGCCTGGGCAGAATGTTTTTAAGCTCGTCTTGTCCGCAATTTTGGGGCTTATTTCCTCCATAGTTAATCGTTTTCGGAGTTTTTTGAAGGAGATTGAAAAGGGATTCAAGGAGCAACGTTTGGAGGTAAGAACTTTGTACTAAAAACTCGATTATTATGTGAATTCCACCTAGAAAATCATGGAAATTAAGCCAAAAATTGAAGAACTAGGGCTTGGAAATTTAGACCTTTAATTGAGGATTTGAAGGATCATTTGGGGTGGGATTTGAGACCTTTTGATATGTATGAACTCGTGGGGAGATAAGGAATCTATTGATGCAAAAATTATTGAATTCCAAGACGTGGGCCCGGGAGTCGGGTTTTGGTAATTTCGGGATTTGTGCCATTTATTGAATGTTTTCATTTGGGCTTCGTTCCCTTAGCATATTTTGACATCCTCGTTCTGATTTTGGATAGATTCGACACGAGTGGAGGCCGATTCTAGGGGCAAAGGCGTCGCGAGCTAGAAATTTAGTCGGTTCGAGGTGAGTAATGATTGTAAATGATGTTATGAGGGTTTGAAACACCGAATTGCACATTGTAGTGCTATATTGAGGTGACGCACACGCTTGATGACGAGCGTGAGGTCGTGCACTATTGGGGATTGTAACTTATTCCATCCCGAATGACTATTTTACCGCGTATTTGACTGAAATCTATTTGGTATCATCATGATTTGGGTTGAATGCCATATTTGGGCCTTGTGCCAACTATTTGAAACCTTCAGGGATTTTTACTGGTATTTCCTCACTGTTTTGTCTTTATACTTGAATTCAGTCATGTTATATTTCACTATTTTTGTACTCAGCCATGTTTACACTGTTTTGACACTTACATGATCTTTTAAATAATATTTTTGGTTGAGAATCATGTTTTACTATTGTTCGAGTGGCTTGTGAGGATTTTGACTGAGTAAGTCTGAGGGCCTATGTTTTGAGGATACATTTGATACTGGGTATGAGGCCGAGGCCCTGAGATATGTATGCCACGAGGTGGATTGATTGATATGAGGCCAAGGGCCTAGTGATGATGCCACGAGGTGGCTTGATATTGCACTTGTGCTGTAAGGGGCCCCTCCAAGAGTCTACACACCCCCAGTGAGCGTGGGTACCCATTGTGATGTGAGATTGAGCCCGATGGGCTGGTATTGTTCTATGTGATTTCCCGAGGAGCGAGCCTTTATGTGTTTACTTTTCATAATTGACTGTCAATTACCTACTTAAGTATTGAAAAAGGCTTTTCATGAAAACACATTTGAGTTATAGGATTTTACCTATCGTTCACTGATTTACTAATTTTAAATGGTTTTACTGCTTCATTATAGAATGCCTTGTTCTTTACGTGATTTCTTGCTTTCAGTCTTTATTTACATTTGTTACTCACTGAGTTGTAGTACTCACTTTACTCCCTGCACCCCTGTGTGTAGATTCAGGCGTTGCTGATCTTGCCAGTGCGAGTTGAGAGATCCCGGCGGATATTCAGAGTTCACGAGGTAGCTGCTTGATGTCCACAGTCCCGTGTTTCTCCCTCATTATCATTCCTATCTCTTATAAGACATTTTGTAATAGTTTGTAGACTTTTCAGACTTGTATTAGGATCCATAGATGCTCATGACTAGTGACACCCCGGTATCGGGCTGTGTTGGGTTGTTCTTCCACGTATTTAAGATATTATCTGCTACTTTGGAATATTTTATCATGTTTCGACTGTTTCTTAACGCTTAACTGTTAAAAAGAAATTGAAAAAATGGTAAGTGTCGGTTGGCCTTGTCTTCACGAGAGGCGCCATCATGACCGAGCCCGGGTTTAGGGCTGTGACATCTATCTTAGGAGAAAAATTCATCAGACTAAGATTTCGATCCTAAGAGAAAATTCATCAGACTAGGTTTTCTATCCTAGGAGAAAGATTTATTTGACTAAGATTTCTATCCTAGGAGAAAGATTCATCAGACTAGGGCTTTTTATCTTAGGAGAAAGATTCATCAGACTAGGGCTATTTATCTTAGGTGAAAGATTCATTAGACTAAGATTTCTATCCTAGGAGAAAGTTCATCAGACTAGGTCTTCTATATTATGAGAAAAATTCATTAGACTAAGATTTTGATCCTAGGAGAAAATTCATCAGACTAGGTTTACTATCTTAGGAGAAAGATTCATCAGACTAAGATTTTTATCCTAGGAGAAAGTTCATAAGACTAGGTCTCTTTTTATGTTAACTTAGAAGAAAGATTCATCAGACTAAGATTTCTATCCTAGGAGAAAATTCATCAGATTAGGTTTTCTATCTTAGGAGAAAAATCCATCAGACTAAGATTTTTATTGAAAGGAAAATCCATCAGACTAGGACTTTTTATCCTAGGAGAAAAAATGTGAAGAGCAATGACAACATTTTATGTACACTAGCAAGTCAGATAAAGGCAAAGATTTGAGAAAGTTCCATTTGTCGGCTCTTCTCTTCTTTTTTCTTTTTCTTTCTTTTCTCTTCTTTTTTTTGTTTTTGAACCAACTTGCTTGCACTACTTTGTTCCTTCAAACAAAGAAAACTTGTGAGTTTAAAATGTGGTAATTAGTTTGTGGCCTTGACTACGAGGGCGATTTCTCTTGCACTTGTCACGATCAACTCGGAAGACAGTGCTTGCTATCGGTCAACCACTTTTCCTGACCGCCCTTATCACAAGAAATATTCCTGATTCATTCAAATCCAATACCTTTGCCCGATACATCGCACTCGTGTTCTAACATTCACCAAATCTTTGTATTTTACCTCAATCACAAAGAACATCTATTATCACCAACTCAGTGCACCCACTATTCTCATACGTCTTATGCCAATTGGATGTGCTTGTCAAACATTAGTTTCGTGTGATTAAAAAGCTGGTAGAAGATTTTAAAGTCATTTCTCACTTGTTTCGATAAAATAGACTCAAAAGGGACTCAAACAAAACAAGATGAATAAAATAAGGAGAAAAACGAGAAGAGATGGTATCTAATAAGAAAAAAAACTTTTACCCAGAATAAAGAACAAAGTAGGAACCAATATGATTTGAAGGCTATCTCCACTGACCATGACATGATTTTTGGATTAAGCGGCCTGATCTGTCAAGCGTGTCTAATCTTTAACTCTTGTTATGCCTCTAAGCTGTGAAACTAGGCTTCAACACTCCAATTGTCCTATATGATTCATAATCCTCAGTTGACTTGTAGTTCCCTGAAGGGTTTTCACCATCAAGTCTCTCTCATTTTGCTCTTTTCTCAACTCACCGTCGCCTTACGGTGCCCATTAGGGTTTTCCCCGATAAGACTCTCTCATATTATCATTTTCTCTCTTTGTGCTAAGAACAAAGGTATTATTCATAATGTAGGAAGATCATACTTTTACCATACACTTAATTTGACATACTCAAAGATTGGTCGAAAGGTCTTTTGTTGGACATAAATGTAGGCTTTTGGACATGGCTGGAGAGAAAGGGTGGCATGAAGGCTCAAAATAATTTATGATGAAAGGGATTAAAAATTACACCTTTTGGGAATCAGATCTTTTAGCCAAAATGAAAACTTCTGCCCCAGTTTATTGGGGTCTGGGGAATTTTTTTGATCTTTGCTTTGATGGGACCGAACCTCAGAGTAAAGCTGCCTACGTATCCTTAGAAGGAATCAGGTCGAACGTAGTTCAAACATAAAGTTGGATTATTTTGTTGTTTTTCTTTTCCTTTTCTTTCCTTTCCTTTTTTTCTTTCTTTTTTTTCTTTTCTCTTTTTTTTCGTTTCCTTTCTTTTTCTTATTTATCTCTTTTTCTTTTTTTTCTAGTTCCTAACTCTACTTCTAAATCCAAAATAGGGGTATGAAACAAAACAAATTAAGGCTCAAAAGGAGTAGCAAAAGATAAAGTGTTTGGGTAGCAGAATAAAATGCCTTCGTCATACCAAACTTTAAGAATGCTAAGTACAAACATGCAATCGAAGATAAGTAAAGAAACCATACATAGTATCTATTGATGACATCTACACAAACAAAAAGTGCCAATGGGAAATACTTTTGCCCCAATAAATGACTCTTTCCAGTTCGAAGCAGACTTGACTCAACCTTATCTTGATGTGGAAAAATGCATTTCAGCACTGACTAATCTACCTCAAACTGCTTGAGAGACATTTCCTTGTTGTATGCTCTTATCAACCTCATGATTTTCCAGATTAACTGGCTCAGTTTCACTCAGTTCAAGCTTCAGGTTATCTCAGAATATGTGAATCTTTACTTGTTTCCTCAAATACATCCTTTTATCATATTCAAAACTATGTCATTGCTTCATGATTAGACTAACTTTCAAGGCCAGGCTGAGAGTTATGCGTGCATTTCATGTCACTAGAGTTAGAATTATAAAAGGAAATGTGACCTAAACAAAAACTTACTAGAACTAGCAAAAAACAGGAGATTGCATTAAATAGATGGTGAAAAGGTTTTGTACAAAACACGCAAAATAGACATAGGTTACAACCATGGAACAATCCTAGATAACACTAGACAAGTTACTACCACTAAGTGAACTAGGCAAAATAAGAAGAAGAAGGGTTTGAGCCACATGACAATATCCGAATTACAACCCTGAAATAACCCGGACAACAGAAATGACAACAAAATAAACCACCAAAACTCCTCCCTGGCTAGCCAAGAAAGGAGTGTCTTTCCAATTACCAAGCTCCACATCTTAGCCATTGTGTTGCACATCAAAATTACTGGGACATTCACCAATTTCCATATCATTAACTGCAGTCAGCAAGTTCCCAAGAGGATTCTCGTACTCCCTGTCACCACGCACTTCCCCACAAAGTGTGTTGATCCAGGTAAATTTGGCTTCCTAAACTTGAGCAGGATATGAGGTTGTTTGGCTGGCGGAGCATGGAAAATTTGGGACGAAGTGCCAGGGTAGGAGTTGTAAGTGGTGAAGCCTGGGGCGTGTTGAGGGGAAAGATCAACGGTATTGGGCATCTGGGCTTAGGACCGCGGTGAAATAGAGACATGGTTTTCTGTATAGTTGGTAAAGAATGAAGGTGGAGGATTCCCCCTTATCCAAGACTGATACATTTCTACCATCTGTTGTTTCAACCTTTAGACCTCCTATTTCAATTCATATTCCGACTCCACAAACTCCCTCGAAGGGTCAACAACTCCTGTGTCCAAGTCTTTCCTAGGCATGGCTACCTTGCTCTTTGACCTTGTGTTGTATGGATGAATCGTCAAAGAGCCACAAACTAACCACCCTCTGTTATGATAATAATAAAAGTAACATAGAGGAGCAATACAAACCCAACATGTTAGTGTTAGGGCATTTAACATAAGATAATCTCACATTATGTGCAATGCACCTAGTCACAGTTATCATTTCTAAAAAGACTTTGAGGGTACGAAGGTCATATGGAATCATCCCAATTTCACTCTTCTTGCCCTTTACCTCTTTATTTTCCTTTCTAGCACTTCTTGGTTTTTCATTTTTTTCCCTCTCTTTTTCTTTCTGATTTTCACTCTTTTCTTCCCTCTCATTTCTCACATCCCATAACTTCATTTTGTTTCGTCTTTTTCTTTTTTTTTAAATAATGATTTGATCGAACCCTATGTAGGTTGCCTACGTATCATGTCCCTCATGAATCAGATCAAGCGTAGTTGTGAAAAAGTAATGAACAAAATAAACTAAAAAACAACTGTTTTTTGGATTTTCCATTTATAACTATTTTTTTGTTTGCAAATACAAAACAATATGTACGATAACAAAAGACTCGAAAAACTCAATTAGACTATGATAGACTCTGACATCACCTAAAAAATGCAATACTACTGGAAAAGACTACAAAGTGAAAGACAAACATAAAAACAGACTCATAACATAAAAGGCCCCTTAAGCAACTCCTAAATGCAGTGGTCCTGAAGTATCTGTCATGCTCGAGTTCTGGTACATTGATCCATACCTGAATGAGAAAAATAAGACAACATAGAGTTAGTGACTTGAGACACTATGCGACGCCACAACACCTCCTATTGGATACATGCAAGACATGATTGAGGCTATATTTTGCAAAATGACCTATGTGGCCAAGGGTGGCTAGAAGTGCAAACTCAACAAGATTGACCTCTAAGACATGGAAAATGCCTCACTAAGGCTTATATGGATTCAAACTCCCAATAATCATGGTCTAAAATTAATTTTCAAAAATGACCTATTTTGCAAAAATGACCAATATGGGCAGAAATGGCTAAAGATGCAAACTCAAAAGGATGGACCTTAAGGTAGTGAGAAACTTAGTTGCGAACTCAAAATTCTTAGGCATGGGTCAATGAAACACTTTCACAAAAATGACCTCATTTTGCAAGATTGGCCGATGTGGCCAAAGTGGCTAGACATGCAAGATGTGGCTACGACCCCCGAAGCCAATGACTTAAGAATCTCTAGAAAGACCGGACCCTATGTGGGTTGCGTACGTATCCCGTCCCGAAAGACGAGATCAGGTACGCGTAGTTCGGGAATATTGGATATGGGAGAGAATTTTAAAAAAACACTGATTTGAAGAAAACATATTTTATGTCTTTTTTAAAAAAAAATGATGAAACATGTAAAATCTTTTTGGATTTTAGTTTTCTCTTTTTTTTTTTATTTTTTTTCTTTTGGAAAATGATGGGAAAGTGCAAAATCTTTTTGGATTTTTCATTTTCATTTTTTGGTCTTTTCTTGAAAAAGTTGAGAAAAAAAATATAACTGGGCCCTACTTGCTACATCTTTATATTTCATCCTCTTTTCTTTATCTTTTATTCTCAACCATCATTGGTCCACCAAATGATCTCTTTACCCTTAAAAAATGCAGTATGTAGCACATAGGGATGATTAAATGTCTTTTCGGGCCATGGGCCTATTTTGACATAATTTGGATAGGCCTCCTATAAAGGGACATGGTGCCTGGGACCGAGCCCTGCTAAGTGTAAATGACAGGATGCAAATAAGCATGACCTAAAGGCTGACCTAAGTTTGGGGTTCACTAGACAAGGCAATTCGTGGCAGCACGTGGTCGATGGCGGCTGCCCTAGCTTTCCACCCACTCGACGCTTCCATGCCACCCCTCTAAAGACACGAGTGACTCATAAAATGGTCGTGTATGCTCAAACATAATCCAAAAGACTTGTTGCAGAAAGAAGACCCATGATTATGCAAATGATGACAGTTATAAAGCGGTAACCACATAAGGAAAAAGGATAAACAAATAACCAACAAAACAGTAAATAAGACAAACAAACGAAATAAAAAAAAGCAAATAAAGAAAACAAACACCTCAACCGAATATCCTAAAAGCCAACAAGATCATGTATCAGCTCGAACCTGCAACTCCCCAGCAGAGTCGCCAAGCTGCCACACCCCTTTTTTCTACCTCACTTAACCCTCTTAAAATAATAAAAGTGATTTTGAATCTTGAAAGGGTTTTCTATTAGAAAGTGACAAAATTTTGTGTTTCGAAGGATTGTTCAGAGTGGTCACCTTATATTTAATTTTGGTGTGCTAGGTCACCATTTTTTTTAAATAACAATTTCTTTTCAAAACAGTTTGACTCTTAAACCAGTTTGCATCAGAGATTCGGGTAAGGGGGTTCATTTGACTCGGGGAGAAGGTATTAGACACTCCCTGAGTCCCGTGAAAATCACGGTGGCGTACTCGATCTAGTTAGCTTTTAAGATATTCAAACTGAGGTAATAAACATAGAAAAGGAAAATAAACACAAAAGAGGCTCGAGGTCATCCCCACCTAAATGAAAGAAAATTAAAAGAAGGAAAATTAAAGTTCTAAATTATCCTATGCTACTTCTTCTATGATGTTCGCCACGGCCTCCGTTTACATGTACGACGGGGCATTCCCTGGAATAAAATATATACAAATAATTGAGGTAATAAACACAGAAAAGGAAAATAAACACAAAGAAGCTTTAGGTCGTCCCCACCTAAATGAAAGAAATTTAAAAGACGGAATTTTTAAATTCTAAATTATCCTATGCTACTTCTTCTACGATGTTCCCCACGATATCCGTTTACATGTATGACGGGGCATTCCCCAGAATAAAATATATACATATCCTTCAGAGCATTTACCAGATAAATTTAACTAAGGGAACGACCTCTCACCTCAAAATTAAACAAAACAAAATCCTAGAGTTTGCCTACCCAAGTGTTGACGGCCTAAGTATGCTCCTAACGAGTGAGTAAGAAAAGTAAAGCAATAGAATCATTTTTAAAACCAATTTTTATTCATTATCTTATTTATCCAACTCTGACCACAAATCCACTTTTCTCAAAATCTCAATTCTTGATTTCCAATTTGTACGACAGTATACATGGTCCATTAATTCAAAGCTCACGTTTCAATTCGAATTAATCACAATTACCCCAACATCTTATTCACTGCATCCATTCAACTCATGCATTACCATAATCACAAGACAGTATTCACGAAATGCATACAATTAAAAATTCAATAAAAAATCCAACTCAAAAAGATCTAAAAGAAAAGAGAAAAAACGAGAATAAAATAAACAAAACAAAACAATCATAGAGAACTGATTAAAGCATAATGTGTGAACAAATTTAAACCACCCACATAATAAAGTTTAGATTGAACAGGGGGAGGAACGAGCCTTAAGCATTCCAAAACAGTATTAAAATTGAATGAAGAGTGAACACCTCGCAAGTTTAAACAACAACAATAATCAAAATTTCAAACGGAACCGCGAATTGGAACACGCACGGCACGACTAGGAGCTCCAATCGGTGGCGAACTCGAATCCCCCTCGGCTTTACTCCATTTTCCAATCAGAATAGAATTTGAAAAAAAGAGACAGAAATCTATATTATTTATATTTTTTCCCGAGTTTGAGGCAGATATGAAACAAGAAAGATTTGATTTTTTGTTTGCTTTTTATCTGAATCTGAAAATGAAAGTTAGAAGAAAGGAAAAATGAGAAGCCAAAACCAAACCCTTAATTCTTTTTCCTACTGATTTCTGTCTGAATCCCTGTTTTTGTTTTGTTTTCTTTAGCTTCTATTTCTCTCGTTTCTATATTGCTGATCGTCGCCGGCGTTAGAGATGGAGGAGGAGTCGGCTGGTTGTTGCCGGCGGCTAGTGGAATCACGACGGAGGCAGATGTGAGAGGAGATGAGGAGGTCTGGTGATGGGTTTCAGGCGATGGCTGCTGAGAACGGGAAGAAGAAGAAGCATCGATGAGTGGCTGCTCTTTGTTTCCTAGGGTTGGACATTGATCCTCTTCTCTTTGTGAAGATGAAGGGTTTTTGTTTTGGTGAGGGTGACGGCTAAGAGTATTAGGGTTTTGAGGGGTAGTGGGCGCTGGGGAGTTCTTAGGTCTGAAGAAGAAGATCTCTGATGAGGTCTACTCTTAAGGCCTTTGGGGAATTATGGTTCAGCTCTTTTTAGGAAGTGGGGAGTATGGGCTTGGGTCTTGACCAAATTGGGCTCTAAATTAGTCGAAATTGGGCCCTTTTTGCTCAAAATTTGGTCTTCTCATATAAGAACAAGATAGAATTAGTCTAAGATGTTTCTTCTTATTTTATTTTTATTTTTTGGAAAAATTTAATATCAATTCTATTTTTTATTTTTCATTATATAAAAGGTAACTAAACTAAAAGTAACTAGATAAAATATCAATCAGCTAAATAAAAGAAAATATTTTTTGTAATTTTTATTTTTGTGATAAGATAAAGTAAAAGAGTCAAAACTAGTTAAAATAGCGATATTAGAACTAAACTAAATATTTAAACGCTAAAACGTATAAAATCTCGAGGAGGGTCAAAAATTATATGTCTACACCATCAAGATACATATTTTCATAATTCATCAATAAAATTCATGAGGGCATGAAGATAATAGAGTGTGGATGTCTGCGTAAGATATAAGATATGACTACGGCTAAATCGATTTAGCAATGATTCTATTGTCCAACTTGGCTAACTAGAAAATAATAATCCTAAAACATAATCTATATCATGAAAGGATAAGCTTGTGTAGTTATACAAAGAATTATGCATGTATCATAGAAAGCATACAAACAAATCAAGGCATAGTAGATGCCTAGAGTCTAATTTGATCCATTTTCTCACATAATACCCACATATACGCTTCTCACCTAACATATATGTCACACCACATACATTACAATAAGACAAAAAGGTCCAAGCCTAAGGGTTATTCTTTCACATAAGAGAAGGCAAGATACTTACCTAAAACAACCCTCTAAATCACGATTCCTTCAGAAACTACCTTCGACCAGCTCGAATCTAGCCAAAAAGTAACTCAATAACGTCAAAAAAGTCATAGAAAACAACCTCAAACAATAAAGCTTTGATCTTTAATTAATTTCTCAAAAGTCAACAAAAGTCAATTCGGGCTCATACGGTCAAAACCCGAGTCAAGGGGTAGATCCCAATTACACATAACCTGTAATGACCTGACTGGTTGTTTTGAGTGTTGTAGCCTCGTTCCCTCCATTTAATGCTTATTCTATGCCCAATTGTTGTTATGTGACTTGCTGGGGTAGTTGGTTTGGCTCCAATGATGTTTTGGAGTGAATTGGGATACTTAGTTCCAAGGTTGGAAGCTTAAGTTGAAAGAGTTTACCGGATGTTGACTGGATAGTGTCTAGTGAGGGGACTAAGGTGGATCCAAAGAAGATAGAGGCGGTTCAGAGTTGGCCCAGACCGTCTTCAGCTACTAAGATTCGGAGTTTTCTCGGCTTGGCCAGATATTATCGTCGCTTCGTGGAGGGTTTCTCATCTATTGCAGCGTCTTTGAACAAATTGACCCAGAAGGGTTCTCTATTCAGGTGGTCGTATGAGTGTGAGGAGAGCTTTCAGAAGCCCAAGACTGGCTTGACCACAACTCCAGTTCTAGTTTTGCCTTCAGCGTCAGGCTCTTATACAATGTATTGTGATGCTTTTCGGAATGGTATTGGGCGTGTCTTGATGCAGCAGGGTGGAGTGATTGCTTATGCTTCGTATCAGTTGAAGCCCCATGAGAAGAACCACCATGTTCATGATTTGGAGTTGGCAGCCATCGTTCATGCATTGAAGATTTGGAGGCATTATCTCTAAATGTGTCTTGTGAGGTATATACGGATCATTGAAATCTCCAGTATTTATTCGAACAAAAGGATCTACATTTTAGGCAGCAGGGATGGTTGGAGCGGCTAAAGGACTATGATATCACCATTCTGTATCATCCCGGGAAGGCCAATATAGTGGTTGATTCCTTGAGTAGAAAGTTGGTGAGTATGGGTTGCCTTGCATTCATTCCTATCGGTGAGAGACTGCTTGCATTAGATGTACATGATTTGTACAATCAATTTATGAGATTAGATATTTCGGAACCAATCGGGTTCTAGCTTGTGTAGTTTCTCGGTCTTCCTTATATGATCGCATCAGAGAGTGCCAGTATGATGATACAGATTTGTATGTCCTTAAGGACACGATTCATCATGGTGATGATCAGGAGGTTACTATTGGGGATGATGGGGTGTTGAGGATGTAGGTTCGGATATGTTTACCCAATGTAGATGGACTACGTGAGTTGATTCTTGAGGAAGCCCACAGTTTGCGGTATTCCATTCATCCGGGTACCGCAAAGATGTATCAGGATTTGAGGCAATACTATTGTAGATGAGGATGAAGAAGGATACAGTGGGGTTGGTAGCTCGATGCCTAAATTGTCAATAAGTGAAGTACAAGCATCAAAGATCGGGCGGATTGCTTCAGAGGCCTTGAGATTCCGGAGTGGAAATGGGAGCGTATCACCATGGATTTTGTAGTTGGACTCCTACTGACTTTGAGGAAGTTTGATGCTATTTGGGTGATTTTGGACCGGTTGACCAAGTCCGCGCATTTCATTCCAGTTGGGGTTACTTATTCTTCGAAGTGGTTGGATGTGATCTACATCTACGAGATTGTTCTCCTTCACGGTGTGGTGGTGCCCATCATTTCAGATCGGAGCATGCAATTTACATCGCAATGCAACGAGAGTTAGGCACATAGATTGAGTTGAGTACAACATTCCACCCTCATACAAACGGATAGTTCGAGCGCACTATTCAAATATTGAAGGATATGCTACGCGTTTGTATCATAGATTTCGAGGGTTTTTGGGATCAGTTTCGGCCTCTTGCAGAGTTTGCCTACATTAACAGCTGCCAATCGAGAATTTAGATGGCTCTGTATGAGGCTTTGTATGGGAGACGATGTCAGTCTTCGGTGGGATGGTTTGAGTCGGGTGGTGCTAGGCTATTGGGTACTGACTTGGTTTGTAATGTTGCTTACATGGTGGGGGAGAAGGTACTACTCTGATTTTCGCCCATGAAGGGTGTTATGAGGTTCGAGAATAAGGGAAAGTTTAGCCCTCGGTATATTGGGCCTTTTGAGGTTCTTGAGAGGATTGGAGAGGTGGCTTACAAGCTTTCTTTGCCGCCTAGTCCATCGAGTGTTCGTCCATTATTTCATGTTTCTATACTCCGAAAGTATGTTGGCGATCCGTCTCATATTTTGGATTTCAGCACGGTTCAATTGGATGGTGATTTAACTTATGATGTGGAGCCAGTGGCCATTTTGGGTCAGAAGGTTCGAAAGTTGAGGTCAAAAAACATAACTTCAGCGAAGGTGTAGTGGAGAGGTTAGCTAGTTTAGAAGGCTACTTGGGAGACTGAGCAGGAGATACGGAGCAGATATCCATGCATGTTTGAGAATCCATGTATATTTCTAGACCCGTTCGAGGACGAACGTTTGTTTAATAGGGGAAGAATGTTACGACCCGGCTAGTCGTTTTGAGTGTTATAGCCCTGTTCCCCCCATTACTACTTATTCTATGCCAAATTGTTGATATCTGACTTGCTAGGGTAGTTGGTTTGGCCCCGGGGATGTTTCGGAGTGATTGGGACACTTAGTCCCAGGTTGGAAGCTTATGTTGAAAGAGTTGACCAGATGTTGACTTATGTGTAAACGACTCCAGAATGGAGTTTTGATGGTTCTGATAGCTCCGTATGGTAATTTTAGACTTAGGAGTGCGTTTGTATAGTGATTTGGAGGTTCGTATTTGATTTTGGCTTGAATGGCTAAAGTTTGAAAAAATTAGACGTTTCGGAAATTTAGAAGTTTGACTAAGAGTTGACTTTGTGGTTACCGGCTCAGATTTTTGTTCTAGAAGTTGGAATAAGTTTGTTGTGTCATTTATGACTTGTGTACAAAATTTGAGTTCAATCGGACTTGATTTGATAGGTTTCGACATCGAATGTAGAAGTTGAAAGTTCATAAATTCATTAGGCTTAAATCGATATGTGATTCGTGGTTTTAGAATTTTTTTTGGTGTGATTTGACGCTTCAAGCGAGTTTGTATGAAGTTTTAGGACTAGTGGTTATGTTTGGTTGAAGTCCCGGGGGCCTCGGGTGTGATTCGGATCATGTTCGTCGCATTTGGAACCTTGGAGGCACTGCTGATTTCTGCTACTGTTTTCTTATACGCGATCGCAAGTGTGATGTCGCAATCACGAAGGGTTTTTGGTCACTGATGGAAATTTGTTCTATGTGATCGCTAGGTGAGGTCTGCAATCGCATATCTTGCATAGTTAATATATCGCGAACGTGTGGGCATAGTTGTGTTCGCGAAGAGGAAATGAAAAGAGTGGGTTCACGCGTGGTTGTTATTCGCAATCATGTAGTAGTGTCTGCGATCGCGTAGGTCAGTGATGGTTAGCCATCGCGTTCACATGGGGCTTTTTGTGATCACGTAGGGTTAATTTTTGGGCAACTAAGTTTGTGCTTCGCGATCGCGAAGCATTTTCCACGATCACGATTGAGGACTTCTGGGCTGAAATTAAAGTCTCAAAAGTGAGGGTTTGAGTTTATTTCACAATTTAATTTTGGGAGCTCGGATTGAGGCGATTGTTGGAGATATTTTCAAGGAGGTGATTGGGGTAAGTGATTCTTACTCTTTTTTGGTTAAATTACATGAATATATCATTGTTTTCATCATTTAATTAATGTTTTGGGTTGAAAATTTCTAGGAAAATGGAGATAACGTTTTAGGCCGAAAATTGGGGATTTGAGCGGCATTTTGGTGTCGGATTTGAGTAATTTTGGTATGGTTGGACTCGTGGTTGAATGGGTCTTCGAATTTTTTAACTTTTATCGGATTCCAAGACATGAGTCCGGGGTTGACTTTTGAGTTGACTTTAAGACTTTTGATTAAGAACTTAACATTTTCATATGGAATTGATTCCTATATCTTGAGTTAATTGTATCGAATTATTTATGGCTAGATTCAAGGTGTTCCGAGGCCGATTAGCAAGGCAAAGACTTGTTGGAGTATAGATTTGCACGGTTTGAGGCAAGTAAAACTTCTAAACGTTGTTCTGAGTGTATGAATCCCTGAAATTACGTGCTATGTGATTGGTGTTAAGGTGACGTGCATGATAGGTGACGGGCTTGTGGCCGTGCACCATAGAAATTGTGATTTAGTCGATTCCGTGGAACTATGTAGTTATCTTATCTGAATATTATTACTGCACTCTATTTTGCTTTTCAGTGCCGGACCTATTTACTAGCTATCGATTTTTCTTTGCATCTTTCTTCTAGATTTCATGATGTTCCTATTTTTCCTATGATTTCTATGGTGATATTGATATTGTCTCCTTTTGTCTTTTTTGTCCTCTTGAGCCGAGGGTCTTTCGGAAATAGCCTTTTTACCCCTTCGAGGTAGGGGTAAGGTCTGCATATACACTACTCTCCCTAAACCCCACTAGTGGAATTTTACTGGGTCATTGTTATTGTTGTCTGTGTTAGAGCATTTGAGCTATGATTTATATTAGAAATCATGTTTAGGCTATGTGCTGGTGCTATAGGGACCCACAATGGTCGTTCTTTGTTGTTGAGTTATTATTTGCTTAATTGCAGTTATGTACTTAGTAATATTCACCATTGCATGTCATATCTCAGTCTCTGTTATCATACATTATCACATCATGTATCATTTATTTCGCTTGCTTGGCATGAGCGTTGTGAGCCCAAGACTCTGGAGATATTGATGACTGAGTGAGACTGAGGGCTAGTTTGTGAGTGATATTGATGGGATCGGGTTGCATGTCGCAGCGGGTACTATTGACTCATGATGGGATCGGGTAGCACGCCGTAGCAAGTATTATTAATTCATGATGGGATTAGGTTGCGACCGCAGTAGGTTTTATTATCTCTTGGATAGGATTCGCCCCTCCAGAGTTTGCACACCCATAGTAAGTATAGCTGTTATTGATTCATGATGGGATCGGACTGCACACCGTAGCAGGTATAGTATAGTGCTGAGTGAGAATTGAGATAGTTAGGTTGAGTACTTCGAGAGTGTGAGTAAACGAGGCTTTCGTTGTGTTGCATCACATACGATATGCATACTGGAATCTAGATATAGTGATGCCATATTCCTAATATAATTCAGACTTGGCGTATTTTATCTGTGCTGGGCTTAAGTGTTAAACCTGGAAACATATCTATATTCCTGTACTGGTACCTGTAGATTATGAGTTTCTTTGAGATATTATTGTCATATTTCCTGTCAAATTTTCACATTGTTAAATCTTGTATTTGGACTGTATTGTTCGAGCTCGTCTGTTCTTTCAGCCCAAAGGTTAGACTTATTACTTATTGAGTTGGTTGTACTCATGCTACACGATGCACTTCGTATGTAGATCCAAGTATTTCTGGGCACAGTGGTTGCTGATTTTTGGAGTTTAATCAGTTGGACATTATCAAGGTAGCTGCTTTGGCGTCCGCAGACCTTGACTCTCCTACTTTATCTTTTAGTTTATTTTATACTGTTATACTTTCCTTGATAGTATTTCATTTGTCAAACCGTGTTATTGTATAGATGCTCATGTACTCCATGACACCCGAATCTTTGGGAAATTCTGTATTGAGTTGTGGCATTTTCATCCAGTTTTTGTGAGATTATTACATTCTTAAACCTATTTCAGTATATTTTGAAGTTAAGATGTTGGTATGTGTGAGTTTTCGGCTTGCTAGTAGCATGATAAGCACCATCACGACACTTGTAATTTGGGATCGTGACATAACCCCACGAGTCCTAATATATGATAAGGTTCCAAAATCGAGTTCAAATTAACTCCCAAATCTCCAATTTTTACTCTCTTAAGTTGTAGACAAAAACCCAATTTTTTATTTAAAATTCTAAGTTTTAAGTGTACAAATCCATGGGGATTCAAGACATAAAGTCAAATCCAAGTGAAAATTGTTTACCTCCAATGTAGTAGTGAATTTGCTCTCTAAAATCTCCACCGCTCAAAGTCTAGGGTTCAAATATGAGAGAACGGTTAAAATTTCAGAATTATATCGCTTATAAGTTGGCCCAGTGATACACTTTGCAAACACAGCCACTGCTTCGCGTTCGCGAATCACAAAAGTGCACTGCCTTAACTTAACCCTCCGTGAATGCAACCCCTAGACCGCAATCGTGATGCAAAACTCCATAGGGAAATGAGAATGTGGTTTCCTTCCCCCGCGAACACGAAGTCCAAGCACCTGACCATCCTCATCCTGCCTCACTCCTTCGCCAACGTGACGCCTCTGTCACGAACGCGAAGGCCAATCTTCCTTAATCATTGCGAGCGCGAACCCAATGTCGCAAACGCTTAAAAAAATTATGCCTAGATCAAATCCACTCCACAATCCCAATCCAACCTCCGTAATTGTAAAGAAGGACCTCACACGAGCAAAATCTGCAACTTCCAATAATGCTATGGGTGGTTTGAAACTCATCCGAGCCACTCGGAACCCCGTCAATTATGCCAACAAGTCTATAAATACTATCCGGGCCTATCTAAAGCTCCAAACACATACGATAAGATCACAACAGCAAATCAAAGGTCAAACACAAATTGAACTTCTCTTAAGTTCAAAAACCTTTAAACTTCAGACCAAGCGTCTGATTCAAGCTTAACCAACCAGATTACAATCAAACCTTGTACACAAGTCCCAAATGACAAAATGAACATATTCTAAATTTCGGAATAATAATTCAAATCCGATATCATCAAAGTAAACCCCGGTCAAACTTGCTAACTTTTGGCAAATATTACCAAAACATCCTAGGAACCTTCAAATCCAAATTCAGATGGATGCTTAAGTTCAACATCACCATACGAACCTATTGAAATCATCAAATACTAATCTGAAGTCTCTTACACAAAAGTCAAACCTTGATACTCTTATAACTTAAGTTTACAACAAAGGAACTAAGTGTTCCATTTCACTCTGAAACTATCCCGGAGTCAACCCAACCATCTCGCAAGTCACAAAATAACAACCAAACATACAACAAGCATCAAATAGGGACTTAGAGCTCAAATACAAAAAATGACTGGCCGGATCGTTACAAGAACATTTTGCTAATATATATATATATATATATATATATATATATATATATATTACGGAAAAGGGCCAAAACTGCCCTTAACGTATTCGCTTATATTTAAAAATACCCTCCGTCCACCTATTTTGTAAAAATTGACCTTACCATTAAAAATCTGGCCCATTCATGCCCCTAACGTCAATTTTTTGGCCCACTCATACCCTAAAAACATACAGTCCTATTTTGATTAAGAAAAAAATTTATTATTTATTATGTGTTAATTTCCTATTGGCTTAAATTAAAACCTCACCCCATATCCAGTTATTAGCCTACTCCGTCTTAGATTTTCACCCTTCAACACCCATGGATCTCCCTCTCTATCTCAGATTTTTCGGCCTTAATTTAATTTTTAAATTAACATTTTTTATTAAATCAATTTTCTAAGTGAAATCAGGTACTCTTTGAAATTAATGCTTCATTGTAAGATTTTATGGTTTAATAAGTTATCTTTCTGCCAACGTTATATTTTTTGTGCGACCATGTAGCTTTTAAGAGTTAATTGAAATCATATGAGCAAATTAGCTTCACAGTTCATCAGTATTGATTTGGTTGGGAAACTGTAGGCAATGATTAAGCTGGGGAAGATGAACAGGGAAAGGGACCAAATAATAAATTAATAAAAAGAAAAATATGAAATTTTAACAAATGAAACCTAAATAACGATTGGATCATGAGTCGGGTATGGAATCGAGTGATTCAGGGACTAAAAAGAGTTTAGCGGGTTGGAACGACTAAGATGGATCATTATTAGGTTATATATAGATAAGATATGGGTTAGAATTAGATTTTTAATTTTGACCAATATGCAATTGCCACGTCATATGAAACATTAATTTCAAAGAGTACCTGATTTCACTCAGAAAATTGATTTAATAAAAAATATTAATTTAAAAATTAAATTCAGGCCGAAAAATCTGAGATGGAGAGGGAGATCCGTGGGTGTTGAAGGGTGAAAATCTAAGACGGAGTAGGCTAATAAGTGAATATGGGGTGAGGTTTTAATTTAAGCCAATAGAAAATTAACACATAATAAATAATAAATTTTTTTCTTAATCAAAACAGGGTTGTTAGTTTTTAGGGTATGAGTAGGCCAAAAAGTTGACGTTAGGGGCATGAATGGGCCAGATTTTTAAAGGTAAGGGCAATTTTTACAAAATAGGTGGACGGAGAGCATTTTTAAACATAAGCGAATACGTTAGGGGCAATTTTGACCCTTTTCCGTATGTATTAATTTAATTTGTTATAGGATATGTTATCTGCTTTATTTTACATGTTATTAGATCACGTCTTTTATAAACAGCTAGGGGCGGATCAATGATTTAAACTTGGTCGGTTCAACGTCCAATATTTTTAACATTATTTTTACTTTTGAAATTATGGTTTACATATTTATAATTATGAAAATTTTAGTGAGATTCTACTATATATCAACGTTTCGCATGAAAAATGCTAGATTCAGTTGAGCGTGCATGCATCATATACGCTCCATCCGTCATGAGAAACAGATACTTGTTATCGTAAATAATTTAACCCTAACAATGAAAAAATATGATACACCATTTTTAACATAAACTCTTACAATTAAGCATCTCTTGGATTTAGAAAGCTTATTGTTTCCAGTGGATCAATAGATATGAAACTTGGATTTTCTATAATTCATACAATAGCTATTTAATTCAAAGTTGGCAAGGAGAGGTAGCAAGTTAATTAAAGGGAAAGCACGGAATGGTGGGGAAGAATGGGGCCAACTATATGCCAGCCTAAATGACAGACCACATCAATGAGTTTTATGTAAATTATGTGATACACAATAAAGTATTCAAAGCGTAGTGAAATTATGGGGTGGCAAGTTGCTACTAAAATGATGATAATTATGAGTCCACTCGGAGTGCATGGTGAGAAAAATTCCATATGACCATGCCTCGTGCCATCATCCTACTCATGACTATTACTCATAACTCAACTTTATATTTTTCTTGACGGAAAATTATCTCTGAGAATTACTGGAAAAAAGTTCAAAAAGGGAAGCAACATATAACTATGAAGAGATGGTCGTTCTTTAGTGTATCATATTATTTTTTATAGTTAAGTGTAAAATTAGATTATTTATAAACTTTTACATTGTATACGGGTAAAACCGGGCTCGTGATACACCCCGGTACCCGACGTGATAAGCCAAGATCGAGACATGATGGCAAGGGGCCGAAATTGAGGCAAAGTTCTCATCGAGTCGGAATCCGAGGGCATAACGCCCATCCTCGAGAATATCAGGGTCATGGTTCAGGACCGGTCCTACCTTTGAATAACTTCGAAGGACGTTGTCAGTTAATCAAGTACGAACAACAGAAAGCTGTGATATCCATGTCCGGCCGGGTATCACGACGGGGATATCGACACGTATCGATAGGGAATGACAATCAGTTAATTAGAAGATTTTTACTTTTTATAAGAATTGTACCTTGAGTGAGACTCTCCTACTATATAAAAGGGGGTCTAATGATTCATAATACACATTGTATCATGCATTTCAAGGGAATATATTATTATTTTTCTCTGTTGTTAGCTCTTTTCTTGTTCATCAGTACTGGCCACATTGAACCCGCATGAACATTTCACAATGGCTAAAACTATTTTATGCGTGTGGTTTGAATTTATTTTTATCTTTATTTGTTCAATCAAATCCAATTCATTGCTTTATGTCAAATTAATCTGTGTATCCTTAAACCACTTACAAATTCAATTATTATCCTATTTTCAGGGTAAACAGTTTGGTGCCCACCTTGGGGCTAAGGATAATAGTGGCTATTTGATAAAAACTTCTATAACACACCCTATTTTGCCCTTGTTATTTGGAGTGCCTTTGATTTCAGGTAAAGTTTGAAATGTCAAACTCCCAATCTGCCCCTCCAAACGTGGATGATGAATCCGGCCATCATGGCGAGAACAACAATGTAGCACCCGGTAACGAGGTGCCCCCCCGACCTCAATGGAGTTCCAGTTGCAGACCTGATTGATGCTATCTCGCATGTGGCTATCAATGCAAATTTACCTACCGATCCTGAGAACAAGATCCGCAGAGAAGTTCGATCGGTTGCACAAAATATGCACGGCGGCATAGATGATGGGATCAACTTGCGGTTAATCCTCGAAATGTTATAGGATCAACTGGCAGCAATAGCCCAGCTCCAGAACTAAAGCTGCACCTCGAGCAGGATTGAGCCCGAGCCATCTCGGGAAGTCACCCATAGAAATGAACCGGTCACGGAGATGCCGAATGAAAGTGAGTCGGCGACCAACCCCGAGATCATAAAAATGCTCGAGGAGCTAACAAAACGGGTAGAATCGGGAGAGAAAAAAATTGAAGCCAATGACAAAAAAGTGGAAATCTACAATTTCAGGGTCGATCAAATACCAGGAGCAGCACCGATACTAAAAGTCTGGATTCCAAGAAGTTTGTTCAAAACCCTTTTCCTTCGAACGCAGCTCCGAAGCCAATACCTAAGAAGTTTCGCATGCTCGAGATTTCTAAGTACAATGAAACAACCGACCCAGATGAGCATGTGACCTCCTACACATGCACCTCAAAGGGAATGACTTGGAAGATGACGAGATCGAGTCTGTGTTGATGCCCAATTTTTTCCATAATATTTCAAAACTATGCCTGGGCATCAATTAGTATTTTTCATTCAATTTCTGCATTTTTAATATATTTTAACTAATTTCTCCTAACATTTATTTTATAAAACAATCATTAAATTGCATCACAAAATAGTTTTAATGAATTTTGTGACTTAATTTTATCCTTTGCATTCGTATTACGTTTCAATTATTGCACAAATAGCAACATCTGTATTTTTAGGATACAATTGTAATTATTTTGCAATTGTAGCATACGCAGGCATTATTATATTATTTTACCGAAAAATACCCTTTTATATTTTTTAAATACTAAGTAATTACTTTAAAACATTTTCATGCATTAAAATCATTTTTTATAACTTATTAACCATTTTTAAAAAATTGTTTTAGAAATTAATTATGTATTTAACAAATAGCCCATTTTCATTTAAAACTTAGCCTATTAACTAGCCCAATTTTAACCCCTTAAACTAGCCCAGAAATCCCAGGCCTAATACCCATCAGCCCAACCGAATACCCGGCCAAATCCTGGCCGTTGATCAAAATGATCAACGGTCCAGGTTCCCCTTTCCAAAATTAAACCTAATGACCGCCCCAAAACCCTCTCATTTTCCGCACCTCCCCCGTCGTCACCTAATCCTCATTATCTCAAATGCTCTCAAGTCTAAACCCTAATCGGACCTCGCTGTCACTTATCTATGGCCATTCATGGTGGTTTCTCACCACCCCAGGCCTCCAACGACCTCTCCTCTACTGGTATCACCATCTCCAGGATCCTCAAGGGACCAGGGTTAGTTTGCTTGCATCTATGGCCCTTTTCTCGTCTATTTCGGGCTGCTCCGGTTCGATTCCGAGTAAGAGCTTCCTATATCACCTTAGATCTGTGGGTTTCTAAGCTTGCTTCTTCATTCCTGTGATTGTTCTTCTCGAAACCCTAATTTCTTCCTTCTGAACTTCTTAGATATGTACATATCTAAGATGGTTTGGACCTATTTCATATGATTTTTACAACAACCTTCTGATTCTCGAGTGCTTTTCTAATTTTAAAGCTAGGGTTTCCCTATTTTTTTTTATAAAAACATTTGATATTGAGTGTTTAATCTTCCGTTTCTTATATGTTTAAACTGATTTCTTAAGGTTTGCTATAACCTTAACTTGTTTATACTAAAAGCCCTAATTTTTGACATCTTTTTGTTTGGTTTCTGAGTTACTTGTGTTGACTTTGTCCTTGCTTTGGTTATTGTGATTTTTTCTTTAACCAATTAGATGTCTTGTGATTTTTATCCTAATATGCCTCTATTATGTTTCTTGGTTCAACTTTTCTATTAATTCTATATTTCTATGTTCGTTCTGGCTATTTATGGTAAACCTATAAATCAGGGTTGTCTTGAATTTTAATTTTACCAAGTTGCTTCGTTAAAATCTATGTGTTGAGTCCTAACTATTCCTTCCTTTCCTGTTTGGATTGTCTGCGATATTTGCTGACTCTTTACGTGATTTTCTCTTTTAATTTAACCCTTGACTATTCTGAGGTTCTTATTTTGGCTGATTTGAACTCTTTTCCTTAACAAAACCTTTGATTCTTACTTCTCTACTCGGTTTGATTGAACTTTTTGTGTTAATTAGTTTTCTCTAGCCTTATTTGTTATTTGCTGATTCTTACTACTTGTTTCCTTAATTGAACTCCTGTTCATTCACCCCTAATTACCTACTATGTACCCAAGTCTTACTTGATTTCCTTCCTTAAGTATCTACCCTGCTTTTACCGTTGAGTGATTATCCCATGATTAAGGGAAGACTTACTGATTTTACGTGTGTGACTGATTCTGTGAATTTCCCTAATTGCTATATAATTGATTCTTTACCTTATTTTGTTTAACTCTTGACTACTATATATGCCTTACCTATTTTCATTTCTAGACACGAACAATAGTTCAGAAACTACCACTTTTACACTCTAAAAGGCTCTCTCTGCTCTCTCTGCTACTTGTTATATCTATTATTCTAGCCGGCTGCAAGCCAAGGATGGAAATTGCACAATATCTTTCGCACATCTTGTGTATTCTTTCTTTGACTAGGTATGCTTCTGATTAATTTTTAAGAATCTAAAGCTGTGTGTTTATTTACTGCCTTAGTTCATATGGCCTGAGTCCATTCTTGCTTCTATTTACTGCTTACCCAGCATGCCCAATACTGCCTATTCAAATCTGTGATTAGCATGTTCCCACTTTACTTGCTTATTTGCTATCTTGTTTAACATGTCTACATATGTAACTAGCCTGTTTGACTGACTTCTGTTTATCTAGCATGCCTAAACTCTGCTTTAGTGTAATTAGCATGCCTTCACTTGTTAATACTTGCCCAACATGCTCGTTTAAGTCCTTTCCTGTTCTGCCTCACTCCTACTAAGTTAGTTAAACTCTAGCTATGTTATTTGTATGTCATCAACATGTTTCTACTGTGATCTTTGCTGCATGACCTGCATTCTATCTAACCTACTAGTTATATAGATCCCCTTCAAAAACTCTCTGTATCATGTTGTTTGTATGCTCCATTAAGGTGTGTTCTCTGTGTTCCCAACCCCTCTTCCCTTGTATGAAAGCTATTTGCCAAAGTACTCCCTAAAACTGTTTGCTCTATGACTTGTGTTCTGATTGCAAATTGTTTCTTTACACATTCCTCAAACTATTTTATCGCCAAATCAGTACTGGTTTTCAGAAATTCTCTTCAATCCTAAGACTTTTCTTTATGCTCTCTATTAAACTCTTTCAAACCATTATGCACTTTCACTTACTCCTAGAATACTAGGTCCTGCACCCCTGGTATGTGTACTACTTAGAGACCCTTGAGATCTCTCTGAACTCTGTCATATCAGGGTTGGCACTTCCATACTGCACGTAAATAAGTTATTATTTGAGAAAGGTCTAGGTGTGAGCACTGCCCGGGATCCTTGACGTCCTTAGGGAACTTTGACATACCAAGACATGAAATTGGCTATGGAACTTTGGGCATTTATGACTATTGGAGGCTTAGAAATCACTTTGGGCCTACTTCAGGCTCCCTATAGCTTAATTTCTATTCCATTTATGTAATTTATTCAATTCTGGGTCTGTAATAATTAATTGTAAACAAACAGTGGGGTGATTAGTGAAAAGGGAGTTTAGTTATATATTGTGAGTAAAATTGGGTAGATAACATGCCTATAGGGTCTATTTCGATTCAAATGTATTTGTTAGATGACATGCCTAAAGGGGCTCGTTTGGTTCAAATGTGTTTGTTAGATAATATGCATATAAGATCTACTTTGGTTTTCAATGAATGCTGCTTGCTTTACTTTTATATAATTAGACATCATGCCTATAAGGTCAAAATCGGCTTTTAATAATTAGATACCATGCCTATAGAATTTAAAATCAACTGTAATAGAAATCATACCTATAGAGATTTCACTTTGGTCAAGTAAATTCTGCTTGCTCCACCTTATGTCAATTAGGAATCATGCCTATAGGATCTAAAGCCAGTTTTGTCAAATTTAAAATCGGCTTAACTCATACTGATAAGTTATGAATCAGTTTAGTTAAATAATCTACTCTTTTCATGTTAATTAATATCACTATAAAGCATGCCTATATGATTCGAATTCCCCGTTTAAAATCATTTACTATTTTACTGCATTCCTAATCAGTAATATATACCATGCTCATAGGACATTACTATTATACACATAGGCAATACTGTAGGTTGATTAAAAATCCTACAACTGTAAAACTATGTTCTGTTATCTGTGAGTGCTCTTATTTAACAGGTCTAAAATCAGTAGGCAAACTAAACAGGTCTTTGACGCTTTGGTTCTAATTCAATGCTGTATACTCCATGCTTACTTAGATGTCATGTTCTAAGGTTTTCTCTTAAATACCTAAAACTGTTGTTTGAAACGTGCACTTACTTGTTCTGTTTGTGGAGGTAAAATGTGACCCTTTAATTGTTCTCTTTAATTCAGTCCTAACTGTTTAGATTGATGCCTAGATTTTTCTCCTTTAAGTGCCTTAGGATGGTCTAGAACTACCTAAATTAGTGGTCCTAACTACCTCTAGGGCCACAAGGATAGGACGGGTAGTGCACGCATAAGATATCGTTAAAGGTTGCTAGAACGCTTTAGGCTATGACCAAGGAGAGGGAATTGGGTAGTAAGGATATGATGACTGCGCGCTAATGTTACGTGTAGCCCCTCATTTAGGAGTGATTACCGGGCATTGTATGGGTATGATCCTCTAAGCTCACCAACCTAGGACCCCTCTTTTCAATCTCCCGTTGTTTAAATGAATTTACTTTTCTTTATATATGTACAACTTGTTCAAATCTTTTCCCTTGTTTCATTACTTGAATCATACATGTGCTTAGAATGTCAAAATATGTATTTATTTGCGGATACGTGTTAAAATTGTTTATTTGTTAAAATGACTAATTCACATAGTTTAAGTTCAGCTGGGACCCACCGTTGTGGACCACGAGGGGTCCCTAACACCTTCCCTTCAAGGTTATTTCAAGCCCTTACCCTAAATCTCTGGTAATACAAACTAGTCCAAGAGTAAATCGCTCTAGGTTCCCTAACACATCATAATCCGTTAGGTGGCGACTCTTCAAATACCCAAATTCCCAAAAGAAAACGAGTTGTTCCCTCATGAACATTGAAACTCAGACTCCCGCAAGGGAAAAATGGGGCATGACAATATGGTGACTTTGCTGGGGATATTTAGGCTCTTACCATAATGAACTTATTTTCTGTGAATTAATCCAAGCATGCTCTATGCCATGTACCATTTCCCCTTATTTGAATTTAACAGTCTATTTTCAAGAACTTATGATTCTTTTATTCCTGAAACTGACTTGTCTCTTTGTTTTCTTTTCCGTAACTGTCTTTAAATTATTTAAATAGCGCATATATTATTTTATTACGTGCAAATACTTTAAAACATATTTATTGCTGCATAAATCATGCTCAATATTATATTCCACTCGTGTGTAATTAATCCTATAGCAACTCTTGATGAGTGTTTGCGCTCTTCCTATATATCACCCTTTAAATTCGGAAAGGCGTATTTGCGGTAAAACTAGTCAATCAACGGTGCGTTCGACGGTTCTGTGCCTTTCACCCTCAAGTTGTCCGCTTGAGGGTCCCAGTCTAGACCTCTATAGCAACCTTACTCTGATTAAATTGTACATGCATCATGGTCAAACCTAGCCGGATTAATATGTTGTCCCCATAATAACCCTTTAAGACAAGTCTTGTCCAAAATTCCATCGGGTTTTCCATAATCCCAACGGACGTAATCACGATTATGTGCATTAATTTGGAGAAATAAGTGCCAATATGCTAATCATTACTGTATAAATAGACGAACTTGGATGGGGAAAGGGCCTAACTCTCTTTGTTTTGCAGAAAGTGAGGCACGAGGTCCCCAGATTCGGTATGGTTAGAACACCCTCACTTTTGCTAGATTGGTGGAGGGATCTTCTTTAATGTAACCAAAACCATGTGAAACGAGTCCTTGAAACTTGCCTTCTTTGATGGATCTTCAGCTCAACAAAATACTGATCGAGGCTGCAACTATGTTTTGGGACAAGGAAAGGGCTGTGTTCCGTTTTGGGAACATAGAAATAACACCCTTTCTAGAAGAGATAGGAGGATTTGCTGGGTTGCCTTGGGATAGATCTAATCTGTTAGCACCTGAAAATCACACTGTTAGGGGATTTTTTAAGATGGTGGGGCTGAAGAAGAATGACAACTTGAAATGCCTAAAGGACTCCTACATACCTTTTGAGTTCCTTTATGAAAGATACGGTCATAGCATCTCCTACTGTATTTTTGATGATGAGTTTTCAATCACATCTTTAGGTTGGATTCATCACAGGGTCTTTATGTTTGTTATATGTTTCTTGGGCATGGTGGTATTCCCAATCCAAGGGGATAGGATTCATACTAGGTTAGCCGTGGTAACCAAAACTCTAATGGACGGGATCGAGGGGCAGACATACACTATCGTTCCTATGATCGTTGCAGACATGTACCAGGCTTTGGAGCAATGTCATAAGGGGTTCAGGTTCTTCGAGGGTTGCAACCTACTGCTACAGGTCTGTTTGTTGGAACATCTCCAAAAGGGACAATAGCACCAAGAATTTCCGCAAAGACCGTGGAATGATCACATGACCTTCCATCATCCCAAAAGAATGAACTACATTCCATACATGTTTGCTCAGCCAGAGGACGTTGTGAGATGGGTATAGTTTTTCAAAAATTTGATCGAGGATCAAGTCCAGTGGATGTTTGAGTGATTCCCTACCGATGAATTCATCATCAGATCCAGGGATTTTCCGCACTTGGTGTTGATAGGGTTAAAGGACATATACCCTTACGCTACTTTTAGGGTTATGAGACAAGCAGACAGAAGACAAATCATACCACGGGTCGCTAAAATGTGTCACTTCAGAGCCAATTTCCAAAGTGACGCCATCCAATATAAAAATGAAGCGCAACACATGTGAACCTTAAAGATTATTGTGGAAAAGGATACTATTGACCTTTACCCTTCACGGTTGGAGGACAACATAACTGGGGTCGTTGAGCCAAGGGCTGCGCCAGGAAACAGGGTTATAGAAGAGGTTGCTGAAGCCGAGGTGAAGTACAACAAGCTACTAAAAAGAGTTCGAGAGTCTGAAGTCGAGCATATGGCACTACATAAGGCTGATATGGAGATGATTAACGAGTGGAAAGAAAGAGCTGTTAAATCTAGTGAAAGGCTAGAATACTTGGAGTACAGTTTAATGGAGTTGGAAGGGAAGATGAAAAAAGGGTCACTGACTGCCAAAACACTAAAGGAAACGAAGGAGGGCATCTTGCAAGGGCATTCCTGCTGCTAAACCTGTGCGAGTTGATCAACAAGACATCCAGTCTGGAGAGGGTCCTTCTGGGACCAAATAGATTAGATTTACTTGCTTTTCAAATGTAATAAGGCCAAGAGCCATTAGTGACATTATCTTATTTAGTTTCATTTTGGTTTGTTTACGTTTACACTTATGAAATGAGGCAATTATTGGCAGTAAATTTCTCCAAATTTATTTGTCGCTAGGCCTACCTCGTGCACAACGAGATTCCCAAATTAGGATGCAAATTTTCATTCCCGCAATATGTGTTAAAATACTACAAACATTTCAGAATCCTTACTGACTTGTCTACCCTTTGTTTTTCTTTATTTCTTATTCCCAACCCCTAAGGTTGGTTCGCTCATACTGACATCATCGACATATCACACTAGATCTAGAGGCCCTCCACCTCCTCCTCCTCCAAGTAATACAAAAGGCAAAGGAAAAGCAAAAATGGACGACTTAAGTGGTATTCGAAAGGATAATGTTGAGAACGTAGAAACTTCAGATGGTCAGAGTACTCCGACACAAAATGTTCTAGTTTTGAGATCGGAACAAAAGATATTAGAGCTACAAGGAGTGCTTGAGCAGGTCCGCAACTTAGACAACTTATCACTCACCCTAAATGTCCCCGAGATCAACCAATAAAACACAAAGAACCCAGCACCTCCCCAAAACACACCAAACCAACATCCGCAAAACCCTCATGCACTGCATCAATACACAACCCCACCCCAAAATCTCAATTCCCTACCAATACCAACTCCGCCATAACACCAACCTTAACCAATTCATTACCCACCAACCGCCACTTATCATACTCCCTAGAATACCCCACAACCCATTCCTGATCCTCAAAACTTTACAAATGACCACCACCACACCCATGCACCTGACACTCACCAAAACAACCCCATATACGTGGAAACCGTAGCTCATTCTATCCAACCAATCTCCTATACACCAGAATCCTCTGAGAAGGACCTGCTCATTAAAAACGTAGCTGACGAACTCAAGAAGTTGACTAGTCAAGTTCAGGGCGTCGAAGGTGGCAAAGGAATAGAAGGTTTGAACTATGAAGACCTATGCATACAGCCAGATGTAGAACTGCCAGAGGGATACAAACTTCCCATGTTCGAGATGTTTAACGCTACAGGTGATCCTAGGGTTCATTTGAGGACCTATTGTAACAAGCTTGTCGAGGTCGAAAAAGATAAAAAGATCCGGATGAAACTCTTTATGAGTATCCTTACTGGAGATGCTTTGTCCTGGTACATCAGCCAGGATCCTAAGAAATGGTCCAATTGGGTGAGTATGGCATCTGATTTCATGGACCGGTTCAAGTTCAAATAGAGAACGCACCAGAAGTTTTCTACATCCAGAATCTTAAGAAGAAACCCACCGAAACCTTCCGCGAGTATGCTACTCGTTGGAGGTCAGAAGCAGCCAAGGTCATGCCATCTTAGGATGAGGAACAGATGAACAAGGTCTTCATCAGAGCATAGAATCCGCAGTATTATGAAAGATTGATGGTTACTAAAAACCATAAATTCTCATATATCATCAAGCTTGGGGAAAGAATTGAAGGAAGGCATCAAAAGCGGGATGGTAACGATTTTTGAGGCATTACAGGCCACAAACAAGGCATTGTAATGAGGCGACATATCAAAGAAAAGAGACGCCGGGGAAGTAATGGTATCTCAAGGCCCGAAATCTCCACTTACATATCAAACACCTGCACCCACATATCAGACACCTCCACCCACATACCAAGCACCACAACCCACATATTAACTCTCATCTCCCAGATATTCCCAACCAGCCACTACCTATCATACCTATAATTCCCAACCATCCCATTTCAAATCACCTCCAACTTGCCAAAATTTTCCAAGACCATGACCGAACGTTGACCGTAAGCTACCCAGACCACCACTGCTATTGCTGAACCCATCAACCAGCTGTATGAAAGGTTGAAAGCTGTTGTTTATGTCACCCATATTCCTGCTATGGAATTAGAGAACCCATCCCAATGGGTTAACCCAAACAAAACTTGTGCATACCATTTCGGTATGAAAGGGCACACCATTGACGAATGTCGAACGTTGAAAGATAAGATCCAGACGCAGATTGACAACAAAGTCATTTAGGCAAAGGAATTCATGCCTAATATCCAGAACAACCCTCTCCCTGATTATAGAGGTGGTAGGGTACATGTGATAGAGACAAACAAATAGTAGGACCTTGAGGGTTCAATCGGGTTTATTCGAGAAGGAGATGACTTTAAACTTGCAGTTACACTCACTCCCATTGTAGTACAGACTCTGTCACCAATTGAAGTTGAGATAACTGCATCAGTTCTATTTGAAGTAGAGGTAGCTCTGCCTGCGGCCACACCTATTCAATTTGAAGTGGAAGTGGCTACACCTTTCACGGTGACAGTGTCAACGACACTTCCTTTCGACTCAAAAACAATACCCTAGGATTATGTTGCTGAGGCTAGGCGAAAAAGGAAGGCAAAGATGGAGGAATCCGATGCTGCGTAAGGAATGACTAGGAACAGGAGAATCTATACACCTAAACACTTGGGAGGACCAAGTAAGGATGCTAGTACCAAGTAGCCTGTCATTGAAACATGACCAGATAACCTTTGGGGGAAAGTGCAAGCAAGAGAATATTCCGTCATCGATCATTTGAACAAAACCCCAGCTCAGATATCCATACTGTCACTTTTGCAAAATTCATAAGCACATAAGAATGCTTTGATGAAGCTGTTGAGTGAAGCCTGCGTGCCCAACAATATCACTTGCGAAGAGATGGCCAATATGGTAGGGCAGATGCGGGAAGATGATAAGATAATCTTCCACGAAGATGAGTTGCCGCTTGAAGGGTTGAATCACAACAGAGCATTGCATATCATAGTGCAATTTGAAGATAAGTTCATTGCCAGGGTATTGGTTGATGGAGGTTCAAGCCTTAATATTTGTCCGTTGGATACTGTGAAAATACTAGGCAAAGGTTTCCATGAAATACGGGCAGGGAGCATGACTGTGAAAGATTTCAATGGGTCACAAAGGGCCACGATTGGGGAAATTAATCATTTTCTACAAATGGGGCCAACTTGGTTCGACGTTGAATTTCAGGTGCTCGACATATCAGCCTCATACAATCTTCTGTTAGGCCGACCATGGATACATGCCGCCGGGGCCATGGTTTCCATACTACATCAAGCCGTGAAATTCGAATGGAACCATGGGGAAGTGATCATTCACGGAGATGGGAGTAACCCTATTTACACCAGTCAACCCATCCCGGTTACTGGAAATAGAAGAATGTTAGGAGGAGAAACCTATCATAACATCAAACGTGTCAATGCCATTGAAAAGGACAAATGGTGGAGTAGCAATATAGAAAGCCTACTGGCATGGTCCGGGTATGAACCCGACAAAGGGCTTGGAAAAAATCTCCAGGGTATTACTAAGTCGATACAGCTGAAGTGTCACGGTACTACCTTCGGGCTTGGATATCAGTATACATGGAAGGAGTATGATGATTGGTCGCCTCCACGACATGGACCTTATTACCCTCTCGAGCAACCGGTGCGCATCTAGAATAGACTTTTCACCAAGTGGACACAATATGGGGAACTGCAGAAGAAATAGCGTTAGCAGGGTTGAGAAATCTGTTCGTGGAGGATGAAGACATAGACTGCAGTGCAATAATTGAGGAGGAGGAGGAAAAAGGCCTCATTATTCAGATTGTGGAGAAAAGAACTATTCTCAGGAACTGGACCGCCACACCATCCTGGGCCCACCGAGTCCTTGGGTACTTGGCAGATTTTATCCCTATAGCCATTTTAGGCATTTAAGATTTTCAGTAATTTGTTTTTAAGATTCGCTTATTTCAAAATAAATACTCGATTCATCGAGTCATACTCGTTTGGATGTTTTAAGTATTAATCAAATGCATTGCTCTTTATTATATATTATTATCTTTCATATTTTTCTTTCTACAACATTTTTTTAACTTTTCCTAATGAACCGGTGACTGTGACATGTAATAAGGCAACACAACATGAAAATAGTGATTCAGATGAAGAAGATGAGATACCTAAGGAAGTTGTTAGGGAAGTTGAAAACTTTGATAATAAGCCTAAGTCCAGCCTGGACGAAACCAAAGCAGTAAATTTGGAGAATGCCGAGAACATCAAGGAGACTCGCATCAGCATTCACTTATCACAAACAGAGAAAGAAGAGTACATTTGCTTCTTAAAGGAATATAAGGACATTTTAGCATGGTCATATGATGACATGACCGGTTTGAGCACGTCCATAGTAGCTCACAAATTGCCTACTAATCCCATGTGTCCTCCAGTAAAGCAGAAACTCAGAAAGTTTAAACCAGACATGAGCCTGAAGATCAAGGAAGACGTTACTAAGCAGATCAAAGCCAAAGTCCTCAGGGTGGTTGAGTACGCAACCTGGCTAGCCAACATTGTGCCAGTTTCGAGGAAAGATGGGAAAGTCAAAGTATATGTTGACTATTGGGATTTAAACAGAGCAAGTCCCAAGGATGACTTCCTACTACCAAATATACAAATCCTAATCGACAATTGCGCCAAGCATGAACTCCAATCCTTTGTAGATATATTCGCGGGTTATCACAAGATCTGGATGGATGAAGAAAACACAGAGAAAACAGCCTTTATTACACCATGGGTTTATACTGCTATAAGATGATGCCATTTGTCTAAAGAATGCCGGGGTTACCACATGAGAGCCATGACAAATATCTTCCATGATATGATACACGAGGAAATAGAGGTGTATGTGGACGATGTCATTATCAAATCCAAGAGGGTCGCGAATCACATAGCAGACTTAAGAAAGTTCTTCGACAGGTTAAGGAGGTACAATCAGAAGTTGAACCCCGCAAAGTGTGCATTCGGGGTTCCCAGAGGAAATTTATTGAAATTCATCGTTAGCCGTCGAGGGATCAAGTTAGATCCGTCTAAAGTCAAGGCTATTCAGGAGTTACCGCCACCCAGGAGCAAAAAGGGCGTGATGAGCTTCCTGGGACGTCTCAACTATATCAGTCGCTTCATAGCACAGTCCATAGTCATATGTGAACCTATATTCAAGATGCTAAGGAAAGATGTCAAGACAAGCTGGACCGAGAGTTGTCAGAAAACCTTCAACAAAATCAAGGAGTACCTATCCACACCACCAGTTCTGGTCCCACTGGAACCGGGACGACCCTTGTTACTCTATCTATTTGTATTGGATGGAGCCTTCGGATGCATTCTGGGAAAACATGATGAGACATGGAGAAAAGAGCAAGCCATATACTACCTAAGTAAGAAATTTGCACCTTACGAAGCGCGGTACTCTCTACTAGAGCGCACTTGCTATGCTTTGACCTGGACAACCTAGAAGTTGAGGCATTACTTTTATGCCTATACTACATAGCTCATATCCAGGATAGACCCTTTGAAGTATATATTTCAGAAACCCATGCCAACTGGAAAGTTGGCCAAGTGGCAGATACTATTAAGTGAGTTTGATATCGTCTACATAACTCAAAACGCAGTCAAAGGACAAGCATTGGCAGATCATCTTGCTGAAAACCCGGTGGGAGGAAAATACAAGCCCTTGAAAACGTATTTTCCTGATGAAGAAGTGTCGTTCGTAGGAGAAGACATTGCCGAAACATACAAAAGTTGGAGGATATTCTTTGACGGAGCTGCAAATTTCAAAGGAGTAGGCATTTGAGCAGTTTTGGTATCAAAAACGGGTCAACACTATCCGGTATCTGCCAAACTCAGGTTTCCCTGTACCAACAACATGGCAGAATATGAAGCATGCGTACTAGGACTCCACATGGTAATCGACATGAATATTCAGGAGTTGTTGGTAATAGGTGATTCAAATTTGCTCATGCACCAGGTACAAGGAGAATGGGCCACCAAAAATTCCAAGATATTGCCGTATCTGCACCATGTGCACAAATTGAGAAAG
Source organism: Nicotiana tabacum (assembly GCF_000715075.1). Taxonomy (NCBI): domain Eukaryota; kingdom Viridiplantae; phylum Streptophyta; class Magnoliopsida; order Solanales; family Solanaceae; genus Nicotiana; species Nicotiana tabacum. The sequence goes on along the minus strand of NC_134084.1, from coordinate 72,863,024 downwards.
AGGTTCATGAATATAGAGTTTTGACATGTGCCCACAATTCAGAATGAGTTCGCCGATGCATTGGCCACTCTATCATCCATGATACACCATCCAGATAAGAGTTACATTGATTCCATCTCAGTGAGAATCCATAATCAACCGGCTTATTGTGCTCATGTTGAAGAAGAAGCAGATTGAAAACCTTGGTTCCATGACATCAAGGAGTATTTGGCGAAAGTAGAATATCCAGAGCATGCAAACCACACTCAGAAATGCACACTTCGGAGATTGTCCAATCACTTCTTCCATAGCAGAGGAAACTTGTACAAGAGAACTCCCGATTTGGGATTGCTAAGATGTGTCGACGCAAAAGTGGCTTCTAAGCTGCTTGAGGAGATACATGCTGGGACCTGCAACCCACATATAAATGGTTTTGTCTTAGCCAAGAAGATACTTAGGGCCGGTTACTTTTGGATGACCATGGAGATAGACTGCGTCTAGTATGTCCGCAAGTGCTACCAATGCCAAGTGCACGCCGATATGATAAAGGTGCCGTCAAATGAGCTCAATGCAACAAGCTCACCTTGGCCATTTGCTGCCTGGGGAATGGATTTCATTGGTCCAATTGAGCCCACTGCTTTAAACGGGCACACATTTATTCTGGTAGCCATTGATTACTTCACAAAATGGGTAGAGGCTACATCTTACAAAGTTGTAACTAAGAAGGTCGTCGCATACTTTGTCAAAGATCGTATCATTTACGGATTCGGAGTTCACGAGTCCATCATTACTGATAACGCTGCTAATCTCAATAGTGATCTGATGAAAGCCATGTGTGAAACTTTCAATATCAAACACAAGAATTCCACAGCCTATAGACCTCGAATGAATGGAGTCGTAGAAGTCGCCAACCAAAACATCAAGAAGATACTACGAAAGATAGTAGAAAACCACAAACAATGGCAAGAGAAGCTACCTTTCGATTTGTTGGGATATTGCACTACAATTCACACATCAACCGGGGCAGCTCCCTATATGCTGGTTTATGGTACCGAGGCTATCATCCTAGTCGAGGTAGAGATTCCATCTTTAAGAATCATACATAAAGCTGAACTCAGCGATGCAGAATGGATAAAGAGACGCTATGAACAATTGGCCCTCATAGATGGAAAAAGGATGAACGCAGTGTGTCACAGTCAGCTTTACCAGAATAGAATGTCTAGAGCTTTCAACAAAAGGGTCAAACCAAGGCAATTTGCACCAGGACAATTAGTGCTGAAGAAGATCTTCCCACATCAAGATGAAGCCAAAGGGAAATTCTCTCCCAACTGTCAAGGTCCTTACATGGTTCACAAGGTGCTAACAGGAGGAGCACTCGTACTTGAGAAAATGGACGGAGAAATCTGGCCAAAACCAATCAATTCAAACGCAGTCAAGAGATACAATGCTTAGACTATTTACATTTCCTCATCTGATATAATTGAACTACGCTTGACCTGATTCCCATTTAAGAGGGGATACATAGGTAGCCTTATGGGTTCGGTCATATCATAATAAACTTTTCTTTTCCCCCAAAATCAGAAACTGGGGCAGAATTTTGAGGAGGACCCTCAAAATTCTAACATAAGAGAGCTGCAATGTCTATAAAATGTGTTACAGTCACTAGTTCATCTAAAACTCACTTTATATATCAATATATTTCTAAAATGACTTTACTTTTATCAATAATTACAAATTTTCATAACAGTCAGGCATTACCCAGGGAAACTAAAATAAGGCCTCCAGAACCGAGCAAAGCAAGGCCAGCAGACAAAAGCACGAACTAACCTCCCCTTACAAAACTTACAATTTTTCTTTAAACGCAGGCACAGTTGACGTAGCAATAGAATTCACAAACATGTATACACAAAGCAAATTCATTATGAATCCGGCCTCCAGACATTGAATATATCTCCAGCTAAGAAATATATTACTCTTATTTGCTACTCGCTCTTTGCATGGGACTAAGGCCTGTCCTGCATATTCGCATGAGGCTAATCTTTGCCTCCATATTTGCATGAGGCTAATCCCTGCCTCCATATGTGTATGAGGCTAATCCCTGCCTCCATATCTTCATGAGGCTAATCCTTGCCTCCATACTTGCATGATGCTAATCCTTGCCTCCATATCTGCATGAGGCTAATCCTTGCCTCCATACTTTCATGAGGCTAATCCTTGCCTCCACATATGCATGAGGCTAATCCCTGCGTGAACACTTGCATGAAGGTAATCCTTGCCTCCCTACTTGCATGAGGCTAATCCTTGCCTCCCTATTTGCATGAGGCTAATCCTTGCCTCCACATCTGCATGAGGCTAATCCCTACCTCCACACTTGCATGAGGCTAATCGTTGACTCGCTATTTGCACGAGGCTAATTCTTGCCTCCATATTTGCATGAGGCTAATCCCTACCTCCATATATGTATGAGGCAAATCCTTTCCTCCATACTTGCATGAGGCTAATCCTTGCTTCCATATCTGTATAAGGCTAATCCCTGCCTCCACACTTTCATGAGGCTAATATTTGCCTCCCTATTTGCACAAGGCTAATCCTGGCCTCCATATTTGCATGAGGCTAATACCTGCCTCCATATCTGCATGAGGCTAATCCTTGCCTCCATACTTGCATGAGTCTAATCATTGCCTCCGTATCTGCATGAGGTTATCCATGCCTCCATACCAGCATGAGGCTAATCCTTGCCTCCATGATTACATGAGGCTAATCCTTGCCTCCATATTTTCATGAGGCTAATCCTTGCCTCCATACCTGCATGAGGCTAATCTCTGCCTCCATATTCGCATGAGGCTAATCCTTGCTTCAATGTTTGCATGAGGCTAATCCTTGCCTCCATATTTGCATGAAGCTAATCTCTGCCTCCATATCTGCATGAGGCTAATATCTGCCTCCATATCTGCATGAGGCTAATCTCTGCCTCCATATCTGTATGAGGCTAATCCTTGCCTCCATATCTGTATGAGGCTAATCCTTGCCTCCATACTTGCATGAGGCTAATCCCTGCCTCCATATCTGTATGAGGCTAATCCTTTCCTACATACTTGTATGATGCTAATCCTTGCCTTCATATCTGCATGAGGGTAATCCTTGCCTCCATACTTTCATGAGGCTAATCCTTGCCTCCATATCTACATGAGGCTAATCCCTGCGTCCACACTTGCATGAAGCTAATCCTTGCCTCCCTACTTGCATGAGTATAATCCTTGCCTCCATATTTTCATGAGGCTAATCCTTGCCTCCATATCTGCATGAGGCTAATCCCTGCCTCCACACTTGCATGAGGCTTATCTTTGCCTTCTTATTTCACAAAGCTAATTCTTGCCTCCATATTTGCATGAGGCTAATCCTTACCTCCATATCTGTATGAGGCTAATCCTTTCATCCCTACTCGTATGAGGCTAATACTTGCCTCCATAACTATATAAGGCTAATCCCTGCCTCCACAATTGCATGAGGCTAATATTTGCCTCCCTAGTTGCACGAGGCTAATCCTTGCCTCCATATTTGCATGAGGCTAATCCCTGCCTCCATATCTGCATGAGGCTAATCATTGCATCCATACTTGCATGAGGTTAATCCTTGCCTCCGTATCTGCATGAGTTTATCCCTGCCTCCATATCAGCATGAGGCTAATCCTTGCCTCCATACTTGCATGAGGCTAATCCTTGCCTCCATATTTGCATGAGGCTAATCATTGCCTCCATACCTGCATGAGGCTAATCTTTGCCTTTGTATCTGCATGAGGCTAATCCCTGCCTCCATACCTGCATGAGGCTAATCCTTGCCTCCATATCTACATGAGGCTAATCCCCGCCTCCATACCTATATGAGGCTAATTCTTGCCTCCATATTTGCATGAGGCTAATCCTTGCTTCCATATTTGCAGGAGGCTAATCCTTGCTTCCATATTTGCATGAGGCTAATCCCTGCCTCCAAACTTGCATGAGGCTAATCCCTGCCTCTATATTTGCATGAGGCTAGTCTCTGCCTCCACACTTACAAGGGACTAAGCATTGTCCCTCTTGGCACAAATATCGATCTATTCTGGTACTATCTATTTGCTTTTCGATCGGGCTAAGATCTGCCCTTTATTTCACAAGGCTAAGCCTTGTCTTGTTAACACCATATTATCGCATCTCATGGGCTAAAATATTGCCAACCTATACAAAGGCGTTATAGTCTAAAAGGCATCATCCTCATAGTTGGAAGACACCATGCCATGGCCTGTGGATCCCTCAAATTTGCATATCATTATTTAAAGGCGTCATGGTTCAGAGTCACCATCTGCATGGCCCGAGAAACTCATTTTATGGCCTACGAATCCCTCGCTAAACAATTCATGTCCCAGGACATCATGGTCCGAGGATATCATCCTTAACTGTCCAAAGACAACTTTCATGGTCCAAAGGGAATCTGCATCATGTTTAAATTTTCGCACAAATACATGTTTGTAGCATCTCTTTATCTACAGGTGACTAGCAAGCAACCACTATCCTAGCAGGAGCGACCTCGCTCCAGTTCCTTCAACTATCTCAAACCTAGACCATTCACCATAACCACACTTGCATCCACTCCAAAATCTCGTGTCCGTTCTTGTAATGACATAATCAGTATATTCTGCCAATGAATCCAGAACTTCACGTGGCCTGATTCTTAACCACGGATATGTAGGCAGCTCAAAGACCAGAGTCTAGCCTCTATCTTTCAAAACATCCCATTCGGTCAAAATTGGCCATCATGTCTTTACCCGAAAACTCTTTCATCCTTCCCGGGTAAAGAGGGGCAGCTGTTGATACCTAATTTTTTCCATAATATTTCAACACTATGCCTGGGCATCAATTAGTATTTTTCATACAATTTTTGCAACTTTAAAATATTTTAACTAATTTCTCCCATCATTTATTTCATAAAACAATCATTAAATTGCATCATAAAATAGTTTTAATAATTTTTGTGGCTTAATTTTATCATTTGCATTCGTATTACGTTTCAATTATTGCACAAATAGCCACATCTATATTTTTAGGATACAGTTGCAATTACTTTGCAATTGTAGCCTACGCATGCATTATAACATTATTTTACCGAAAATAGCCTTTTATATTTTATTAAGTAATTACTTTAAAATATATATCCATGCATTAAAATACTTTTTTATAACTTATTAACCATTTTTTAAAAATTGTTTTAGCAATTAAGTACGTATTTACCAAATAGCCTCTTTTTATTTAAAACTTAGCCTATTAGCTAGCCCAATTTTAACCCCTTAAACCAACATAGAAACCCCAGGCCCAATACACATTTGCCAAACCCAATACCCGGTCAAATCCAGGCCGTTGATCATTTTGATCTATGGGTTTCTAAGCTTGCTTCTTCATCACTGTGATTGTTCTTTTCAAAACCCTAATTTCTTCCTTTTGAACTTCTTAGATCTGTACAGATATGAGATGGTATGGACCTATTTCATATAAGTTTTACAAGAACCTTCTAATTTTTACAAGAACCTTCTGATTCTCGAGTGGTTTTCCATTTTTAAAGCTAGGGTTTCCCGAAAATTTCTTTTTCCGAAAACATTTGATAATTTTGAGTGTTTAATCTTCCGTTTCTTATATGTTTTAACCAATTTCCTAAGGTTTGCTCTAACCCTAACTTGTTTACAGTAAAAGCCCTAATTTTTGACATCATTTTGTTTGGTTTCTGAGTTACTTGTGTGCTGACTTTGTCTTTGCTTTGGTTCTTGTGATTTTTTCTTTAACCAATTAGATGTCCTGTGATTTTTATCCTAATATGCCTCTATTAAGTTTCTTTGTTCAACTTTTCTACTGATTCATATGTCTATGTTTATTCTGGCTATTTATGGAAAACCTATAAATCAGTGTTGTTTTGAATTTTAATTTTACCAATTTTCTTCGTTAAAATCTATGTGTTGAGTCTTGACTATTCCTTCATTGCATGTTTGGATTGTCTGCGATATTTGCTGACTCTTTACATCATTTTCTTTTTTAATTAAACCCTTGACTATTCTGAGGTTCTTATTTTGGTTGATTTGAACTCTTTTCCTTAACAAAACCTTTGATTCTTACTCGGTTTAATTGAACTTCTTGCCTTAATTATTTTTCTCTTGACTTATTTGTTATTTGCTGATTCCTTGTTCATTCACCTCTAATTACCTACTATGTACCCAAGTCTTACTTGATTTCCTTCCTTAAATATTTTCCCTGCTTTTACCGTTGAGTGAATATCCCTTGATTAAGGGGAAGACTTACTAATTTTATGTATGTGACTAATTCTGTGAATTTTCCTAATTGACACATAATTGATTCTTTACCTTATCTTGTTTAACTCTTGACTAATATATATGCCTTTACCTATTCTCACTTCTGGACACGAACAATAGTTCAAAAATTACCACTTTTACACTCTAAAAGGCTCTCTCTGCTCTCTCTGCTACTTGTGATCTTTGTTATTCTAGCCGGCTGCAAGCCAAGACTGGAAATTGCACAATACCTTTCTCACATCATATGTTTTCTTTCTTTGACTAGATATGCTTCTAATGTATTTTTAAGAATCTTAACCTATGTGTTTATTTACTGCCTTAGTTTATATGGCCTGAGTCCATTCTTGCTTCTATTTAATGCTTACCCAGCATGCCCAATACTGCCTATTCAAATTTGTGATTAGCATGTTCCCACTTTACTTGCTTGTTTGCTATCTTGTTTAACATGTCTACATATGTAACTAGCCTGTTTGACTGACTACTATTTATCTAGCATGCCTAAACTCTACTTTAGTGTAATTAGCATGCCTTCACTTGTCACTTGCCCAGCATGCTCATTTAAGTCCTTGCATGTTCTTCCTCACTCTGTCTAAGTTAGTTAAACTATAGCTGTGTTGTTTGTATGTCCTCAACATGTTTCTACTGTGATCTTTGCTGCATGACCTGCATTATATCTAACCTACTAGTTCTATAGATCCTCATCAAAAACTCTATGTATACTATTGTTTGTATGCTCCATTAAGGTGTGTTCTCTGTGTTCCCAACCCCTCTTCCCTCGAATGAAAGATGTTTGCCAAAATACTCCCTAAAACTGTTTGTTCTATGACTTGTATTCTGATTGCAAATTGTTTCTTTACACTTTCCTCAAACTATTTTATCACTAAATCAGTACTGGTTTTAAGAAATTTTCTTCAATCCTAAGACTTTTCTTTATACTATCTATTAAACTCTTTCAAACCATTATGCACTTTCACTTACACCTAGAATACTAGGTCCTGCCCCCTGGTATGTGTACTGCTTAGTGACCCTTGAGATCTCTCTGAACTCTGGCTTATCAAGGCTGGCACTTCCACACTACACACAAACCAATTATTATTTGAGAAAGGTCTAGGTGTGAGCACTGTCGGGGATCCTTGAGGTCCTTAGCGAACTCTGACACACCTAGACATGAAATTGGCTGTGGAACTTTGGGCATTTGAGACTACCGGAGGCTTGGAAATCACTTTGGGCCTACTTCAAGCCTCATATAGCTTAATTTCTGTTCCATTTATATAATTCATTCAGTTTTGGGTCTGTAATAATTAATTGTAAATAAACAGTAGGATGATTGGTGAAAAAGTGAGGGTAGTTGTATATTGTGGGTAAAATTGGGTAGATAACATGCCTATACGGTCTTTTCGATTCAAATTTGTTTGTTAGATGACATGCCTATTGGGGGTTCAAATGTGTTTGTTTGATTATATGTCTATAAGATCTGCTTTGGTTTTCAATGAATTCTGGTTTCTTTACTTTTATATAATTAGACATCATGCCTATAAGGTCAAAATCAACTTTTAGTATTTAGATACAATGCCTATAAGATTTAAAATATGCTGTAATAGAAGTCATGCCTATATAGATTTCACTTTGATCAAATAAATTCTTGCTTGCTCAACCTTATATCAATTCAGAATCATACGTATGGGATCTAAAGCTAGTTTAGTCAGATTTAAAATCGGCTTAACTCATACTGATAAGTTCTGAATAAATTTAATTAAATAACCTACTCTTTTCGTGTTAATCAATATCACTAGAAAGCATGCCTATAGGATTCAAATTCCTCGTTTAAAATCCTTTACTGTTTTACTACATTCCTAATCAGTAATAGATACCATGCTCATAGGACATCACTATTATATGCATAGGCAAGCCTGTAGGGCAATTAAAAATCCTACAACTGTAAAACTATGTTCTGTTATCTGTGAGTGCTCTTATTTAACAGGTCTAAAATCAGTAGGCAAACTAAACAGGTCTTTGACGCTTTGGTTCTAATTCAATGCTGTATACTCCATGCTTACTTAGATGTCATGTTCTAAGGTTTTCTTTTAAATATCAGAAACTGATGTTTGAGACGTGTACTTACTTGCTCTGTTTGTGGAGGTAAAAATGTGAGCCTTTAATTGTTCTCTTTAATGCAGCCCTAACTGTTTTTATTGATGCCTAGATTTTTCTCCTTTAAGTACCTTAGGATGGTCTAGAACTACATAAATTAGAGGTCCTAACTACCTCCAGGGCCACAAGGAAAGGACGGGTAGTGAACGCATAAGATATCTTTAAAGGTTGCTAGAACACTTTAGGCTATGACCAAGGGGAGGGAATTTGGTAGTAAGGATATGATGACTACGCGCTAATGTCACGTGTAACCCCTCATTAAGGAGTGATTACCAGGCAAGTGTGGGTATGATCTTGTAGGTTCACCAACCTAGGACCCCTCTTTCCAAACTCCCATTGTTTAATTGAATTTACTTTTCTTTATATGTGTGCAACTTGTTCAAACGTTTTCCCTTGTTTAATTACTTGAATCATACATGTACTTAGAATGTCAAAACATATCTTTATTTGCGGATACGTGTTAAAACTGTTTATTTGTTAAAATGACTAATTCACGTAGTTTAAGTTCGATCGGGACCCACCGTTGTGGACTGCGAGGGGTGCCTAATACCTTCCCCTCAAGGTTATTTCGAGCCCTTATCCTAAATCTCTGGTAATGCAAACTAGTCCAAGAGTTAATCACTCTAGGTGACCTAACACACCATAATCCGTTAGGTGGTGACTCTTCAAATACCCAAATTCCCAAAAGGGAACGAATTGTTCCCCCATGAATGTCGAAACCCGAACTCCCGCGAGGGAAAAAGGGGGTGCGACAGTCTGTCCTATTGAAAAGTTTAGGGAAACTCTATCATAGGGAGATATGATATGATATCACAACCTACCTCCTAATTCTAATGACTCGTTTGCTATGCTTGCAGATTCCTTCGTGAAAGCACACGCTGGGGCTATCAAGGTCGAGACCAGGAAGTAAAACCTTTTCAAAGTAAAATAGAGGGACAATTATGGTAGGCTATAATCTCGTATTTAGTCGCTTATTGCACTCCAATTTACTACACTTTAGTTGAGTTTGATCTTTAATCGCCACTATTTTGCACTAATTGTATGTTTTATGCCTTGTACGAGCGATTCCGATTTAGATAGATGTTATGGAATGAATTCAAGCATTCCTAAGCTTGAAAATCTAAGTAAAAGCCCAAAGATTAAGTTGGAATTGTGTTCGGAGATCAACGTGTTACATATCCCATTTTCGTACGCTAAAAGTTTCATCTTCAGTTAATTGACATAGACTGGGGGTGAGATTATCTTGAGGTGAATATATTTATGCTAATTATAACAAACGAGAAATAAGTGTCATGAAGGATAAATTGTACACGAATTAAATAAAGCGAGTTTCGTTGAAAATGGCCAATTTGGGATATAATACGGGTCGAACGATACTACCCAATATTTATGGACTAGTACCATACAAGGTACCATATGGCCTTGATAATATGATGTATAAAGTATATTAAAAATGAGTAGTATTTTTAGGTGATTTGAGATAATTCTTAATTATATGGGTAATTGGTTAATTACCGGGTAGCGGGTCATTACCCAGTTCACTAATAAGTGGATAGAAATTAATAAATTACATACCTAACATGTGGCAAGAAGCGACAAACAAAAAATGACTAAGTAGTCATTTATGCCTAGGTGGCTACCTATGGATAAATGGGAATTTAATGTTACCAAAACAAGACTTATAACAAGTCTTGTTACATTTTAATTTTGGACAAAACCAGAACCCAAAAACGTGAAAAATCCCAATCAAAATACTTCAAGGATCAAAAGCCTTCCTAGTTCAAAGGTTTCAATGAAATACTTCAATCTCCATTTTTCCTAGTTCAAGGGCTTCAAGGATCAAAAGCCTAATTCATTCAAAATACTTCAACGAAACAGAAGCTTTATTTTGTTCAAATAATTCAAGGAAAAGGAGTGTAATTCTACCAAAATTTTGCGGTTACAAAAGAGTATGGTGCAATCTTCACCAAGAATATTATACAGAGTTTTCCTTCTTCCAGGTATGTTAAGGACATCCCTTCTTTCTTTTTGGCATGGTCCAAGTTATACAGACGAAATGAGCAAACGTACAACTTTCATAAACAACTCTGTTCATAGAAATACTAGGGATCTCTTTGTTCTTGATTTCCCATGTGACATGTTGTTATATCTTCTGTTCATGGGTCTCAAAATAATATGTAGTTGAAAAAGTTTATCCGGAAGGAATATTGAGATTATTACATATTTTCATGCAATTCATTCATTTATATATGTACATTGACCCATGACTAGATGGCGTTATATACGCGTATATATATATATATATGAGATATGGAGGTTACGACGTTATATACACACAACCACCTGATCAGTTGGTATATGTTGATGATATTGCCCACAGTGGCGGAGACGATATGATGGGATGCCCTCAGTGGCTTGATGATATTATGTACACTCATACCTATGCATGACACGACATTTATATGCACGTGCATGATATTATAAATATTTCAGAATTTACAAAATTATTCAGATTTACAGATGGATTTCTTTATTCCATGTTTCATCTTTGCCATTTACGTACTGATTTTCATGCCTTACATACTTAGTACATTTTTTCGTACTGACTCCCTATTTCACGGGGGCTGCGTTTCATACCCGCAGGTGTAGGTAGGAAAGCTAACGGTACCCCTTCTTAGGATCCTTGATCAGCGAGAGTTGGCTTGCTACACTTGATCCGATCCTACGTTTGATTTTGGTACAATATGTTTGTGTGCATATATATATGGGTATGACGTGTTCAGTCCCGTCTTTGTACATTTGTATTTCTATTAGAGGTCTATAGACAGTCATGTATAGTTGGATAGTATGTGGCCTTGTCGGCTTCGCCCTACATATGTTGCACGTATATGTATGTATGCCTTTTTGGGCAGATTTCCTTCATGTACATTATTCTCGTAATTCAGTAGATGTTATTCAGGTATATATTTTAGATGCATGCTTAGGGGTATTTGACAGGTAGGACTCGGGCACCCGTCACGACCCATCGGTTTGGGTCGTGACAAAAGTTGTATCAGAGTAGTTCTATCCTAGGGTTCAATATTTGGTTCGTCCTCAATTAAATCATCACAATTAGTGTGCCCAGTTCTTCCATCAATATTAGGATATATATCACTCAATTGTTCTTGTACTTTATCTTCACTTACACATTCTTCTAGTTCATCACCATCATCATATTCCAATTCTGACAGTGGCTCACCTAAATTTTCCACGTGATGATACCAAAAAGTACTGTCATAGTCTTCATTGATGATATTCTGGTGTATTCGCATAGTCAGGAGGAGCACACGGAGCATTTGAGAGTTGTGTTGCAGAGATTGAGGGAGGAGAAGCTATATGCAAAATTCTCCAAGTGTGAGTTTTGGCTCAGTTCAGTTGCTTTTTTGGGGCACGTGGTGTCCAGTAATGATATTTAGGTTGATCCAAAGAAGATAGAGGTGGTTCAGAGGTGCCACACACCGTCCTCAGCCACAAAGATTCACAACTTTCTTGGTTTGGCAGGCTATTATCGCCAGTTTGTTCAGGGTTTCTCGTCTATTGCATCGCCCTTGACCAAGTTGACTTAGAAGGGTGCTTTATTTGTATAGTTAGATGAGTGTGAGGAGAGCTTTCAGAAGCTCAAGACAGCCTTGACCACAACTTCAGTGTTAGTTTTACCATCAGCTTCGGGTTCATCTACTATGTATTGTGATGCTTCGAGAGTTTGTATTGGCTGTGTATTGATACAGTAGTGTAGAGTTATTGCTTATGCCTCACGTCAGTTGAATCCCCATGAGAAGAACTACCCCATTCATGATTTGGAGTTGGCTGCCATAGTTCACGTGTTGAAGATTTGGAGGCATTACTTGTATAACATGTCTTGTGAGGTGTTTACTGATCATCGTAGTCTCCAGCACTTGTTCAAGCAAAAGGATCTCAATTTGAGGAAGCAGAGGTGGTTGGAGTTGCTAAAGGATTCTGATATCACTATATTATACCATCCGAGAAAGGCCAATGTGGTGACCAATACTTTGAGCCGAAAAGCAGTGAGTATGGGGAGTTTGGCATATATTCCAGTTAGGGAGAGACCTCTTGCAGTTGATGTTCAGGCCATGGCCAATCGATTCATGAGGTTGGATATTTCGGAGCCTAGTCGGGTATTGGCTTGTGTGGTTTCTTGGTCTTCCTTATATGATCGCATCAGAGAGCACCAGTATGATGATTCGCATTTGCTTGTCCTTAAGGATAGAGTTCAGCATGAGGATGCCAGAGATGTGACCATTGGTGATGATGGGGTTTTAAAGGTGCAGGGCTAGATATGTGTGCCTAATGTAGATGGGCTTTGGGAGTTGATCCTGGAGGAGGTCCATAGTTTGTGGTTTTCCATTCATTCAGGTGCCGGCGAAGATGTATCAGGATTTGAGGCAGCATTATTGGTGGAGAAGAATGAAGAAAGACATTGTGGGATTTGTAGCTCGGTGTCTCAATTGTCAGCAGGTGAAATATGAGCATTAGAGACCTAGTGGCTTACTTCAGCAGATGGATATTCCAGAGTGGAAGTGGGAGATGATCAGACAGACGGGCAGTCCAAGCGCACTATTCAGATATTGGAGGACATGTTGTGTGCTTGTGTAATTGATTTCAGAGGGTCATGGGAAGAAGGGTAAATTGAAGAAGGGTGTTATGAGATTTGGGAAGAAGGGTAAATTGAGTCCTCAGTTTATTGAGCCTTTTGAAGTTCTTTGGTGGATTGGGGAGGTGGCTTATTAGATTTCTTTGCCACCCAGCTTGTCGAGTTTGCATCTGGTATTTCATGTTTCTATGCTCCGGAAGTATATTGGGGATCCGTACAATGTTCTGGATTTTAGTACGGTTCAGTTGGATGGTGATTTTACTTATGATGTGGAGCCAGTAGCTATTTTGGAGCGTCAGCTTCGGAAGTTGAGATCAAAGGGTATAGCTTCAGTGAAAGTGCAGTGGACAGGTCGGCCCGTGGAGGAGTCTACCTGGGAGACCGAGCGGAAGATGCGGAGCAGATATCCTCACCTGTTTGAGGCTTCAGGTATGTTTCTTGACTCGTTCGAGGACGAACATTTGTTTAAGTTGGGGAGGATGTGATGACCCGGCCAGTCATCTCATGAGTTACCGCTCTATTTCCCCCATTTCTGCTTCTTATTGCTTTGTCTATCAATTCTATGCGTGATCGGGTTGGTTGGCTCAGGTTTGAAAAGGATTTGGTAAGGTTTGAGACACTTAGTCTCTTTTGAGAAAGCATAAGTTGGAAAAGTTAACTGGATGTTCACTTATGTGTTAGAGGGCTTGGATGTGAGTTCCAATGGCTCGGATAGCTTTGGGAGGTGATTTGGGACTTAGGAGTGTGATCAAAATGGGTTTTGGAGGTCCGAAGTAGATTTAGGCTTGAATTGGCGAAATTGGATTTTTGGCGATTTCCGGTTGATAGATGAGATTTTGATATAGGGGTTGGAATGGAATTCCGAGAGTTGCAGTATTTCCATGGTGTCATTTGGGATGTGTGTGCAAAATTTAAGGTCATTCGGATATGGTTTGGTTGGGTGTTTGATAAACAATGTAATTTAGAAGATTTTGGTATTCTTAGGCTTGAATCCGATGCGAATTTGGTGTTTTGATCATCCGAATGTTGGTACAAGTTTGAATGAGGTTATGGGATATGTTGGTTTGTTTGGTTGAGGTCCCCGGGGCCTCGGGTGAGTTTCAAGTGTTCAATCGGACAATTTCATGAATTGTTTGCAATTGCAGAAAAACTGATGTGTGTTGCAGAGGATTTAGACCTTCGCGTTCGTGAGTAGGTCCTCGCGTTCGCGAAGGGTTAGCTAGTGAAGGCTGAGATTTTAGCCTTTGAGTTTGCGAGGAAGGCTCCGCTTCGCGAAGGGTTGGACTTTTGTGCATCGTGTTCGCGAGGGAAGCTCTACGTTCGCGTAGAGGAAATTGGTCAGCTGGGTTTGAGGTCGAGTTTTTCATCGCGTTCACGAGTGAGGGAGTGCATTCGTGAAGAGTTGGGTGAGGAACCATCACGTTTGCGATGGGCAGGTCGCGATCGCGAAGAGGAAATTTTTGGTCAAAGGTGATTTGTGCTTCGCGAATGCGAGGCATTGACCGCGTTCGCGAAGAAGGAAATGAGGTTTGGGCAGAATGTTTAAATAGTCGTCTTGTCCGCGATTTTGGGGTTTATTTCCACCATTTTTGAGAATTTTTGGAGCTTTTTGAAGAGAGTTGAAGAGGGATTCAAGGGGAATCACTTGGAGGTAAGATTCATCGACTTAAAACTCGATTCAAAAGTGAAATCTACCTAATTAATAATGGAAATTAAGCCTAAAATTGAAGAACTAGTGCTTGAATTTGGAGACTTAGAATTTGAGATTTGAAGGGTTATTTGTGGTTGGATTTTGATGATTTTGGTATGAATGAACTCGGGGAGTGATAAGGAAATCCTTGATGTGAATTTTACCGGATTCCGAGACTTGGGCCCGGGGGTCGGGTTTTGGTAATTTCGGGATTTATGTTGTAAATTGAATATTTTTGGTTGGGCTTCATCCCCTTAGAATATTTTGACGCTGTGATTCTGATTTTGGATAGATTCGACGTGAGTGGATGCCGATTCAAGTGGCAAAGACGTCGCGGGCTAGAGATTTGTCCGGATTGAGGTGAGTAATGATTGTAAATGATCTCATGAGGGTATAAAACCCCGGATTTCACATCGTTGTGCTGTATTGAGGTGACGCACATGCTTGGTGACAAGCATGGGGTCGTGCACTGTTGGGGATTGTGACTTAGTCCGTCCCGAATGACTGTTTTACCGTATATTTGACTGAAATCTACTTGCTATCATCATGTTTTGGTCGGAATGCCATATTTGGGACTCGTGCCAACTCTTTGAACCCTTAGGAGATTTTTATTGATATTTCCTCATTGTTTTGACTTTATACTTGAACTCAGTCATGCTATATTTTACTATTTTTCATAACTCAGCCATGTTTACTCTACTTTAACACTTAAATGACATTTTAAATAATATTTTGGGCTGATCATTATGTTTTACTGTTGCCTGAGTGGCTGTGAGGTTCTAACTGAGTAAGGCCAAGGGCCTACGTTATGAGGAAACACTGATTATGATTAGAGGCCGAGGGCCTGAGATATGTACACCACGAGGTGGCTTGTTGATATGAGGCCGAGAGCATAGTGATGATGCCACGAGATGGTTTGATATTGCGTTTGGGCCGTAAGGGCCCACTCCAGAAGTCTGCACACCTCCAATGAGTGCGGGTACCCATTGTGATATGAGATATAGCCCAAGAGGCTGGTATTGTTCTAAGATATTTCCCGAGTGGCAGATTTGTTGACATTATGCCCGAGGGGCGAACCTTTATGTGTTTATCTTTCTTATTGCCAGTCATTTACTTGCTTAATTGTTGAAAGGGCCTTTTATGAAGTTTAAACTGAACTAAAATGATTTTTACATATTTTTATTGATTCACTGTTTTACTGGCTTTTACTGCTTCATTATAGCCTGTATTGTGCTTAACGTGATTTCTTGCTTTTAGTCTTTATTTAGATTATTACTCACTGAGTTGGAGTACTCACTTTACTCCTTGCACCCCGCGTGCAGATTCAAGCATTGCTGAACCTGCTAGCGTGAGTTGAGAGCTCCTGGCAGACTTCGGAGTTCACGAGGTAGCTGCTTGGCATCCACAGTCCCGTGTTTCTCCCCTTTATCTCATTTCTATCTCTTTTTTAGTTATTTTGTAATAGCTTGGTAGGCATTTCAGACTTGTAGTGTATTGATAGATGCTCATAACTAGTGACACCCCGGTATCGGGCTGTGTTGGGTTTATTTTTCGCAAACTGTACCGTTAACTGTTTACTTTTGGGTTATTTATTACATTTTAGACTTAATTCTCATTGTTTAATTTTTTAAAACTGAAATGGGTAAGTGTCGGCTGACCTTTGCTTCATGAGAGGCACCATTACGATTGGGTTCGGGTTTAGGGTCATGATAGGGTTTTGGCGTTGTTTTTTTAGATCTAGAAGAGACTAAAATTTTAACTAGAAAATTACCAGAGACGGTGCCAAATTATTTTACCAAAAAGTACGAAACCTTTTGTTAAGTTAATTAAATAAGAGGATGATGGGTAAATCCTAGTTAAATATAATAAATCCTATATCTGGAATATATTTATACATATAACGTAGAATTGCATGTAAACCAATTTAATAAAATGGGTATTAAATGTTACTGCTACAAGCGAGTGGGAGAACAATGATAAGCAATAAATATATTAAATGACAATAAATGTAAATTGAGAGAATGATTCACCCAAATACTGAATGAGGTGGTTGATTCTTCTCTCTGACAATGATGCAAGACAAATTAGCGTAGGAATATAGAGAGCTTTCTCGGATCTGATGCGAGAAAGTGTGGGATAAACAACAAATCGAATCTTTATGGAAAGGCAATGCTTGTAATTTACTTCAGAGTCAACGTTTTATGAGAGTTCTTATCATATAGAATATTACATATCCCTTTATTCTCTCTACCCTTCTCTTTATATGGGATATATCCTTTACCTAACATAAAGTACAAGTGCAAAGAATATTCAACAAAATATACTCCTAAAATATCATTCTACGAAACTAGCCGTTATGACAAACACGAGTATTCAACCTCAACCCCTGTTACTCAGCTCGCCAATAGGTTCCTTCCATCTCGAGTACGACTTCGGTCTAATCGGCTCTTAGCAATCTACCTTTGAGCAAGATTCCCTTGGTTAGATTTTGACCCATACACTATTTTTGTTATTTTCCTTCATTATATCATTTTCATTGTTTTTCATTATCATAATCTGAATATACCTGTTCAGTTTTCTTTTTTATTTTTTTAGGATCTTGACCTGACCTCGTAACTATTCTACCGAGGTTAGGATTGATATTTACTGGGTACCACTGTTATTTACTCATGCTACGCCTTCTTCACATCTTTTTGTGCAAATCGAGGTACCTCTTACCAGCCTAGACACCAGTGAGTCGAGCTCGGATTTGGAGACTTCAAGGTATACTTGTCGGCGTCCGCAGACCTTGGAGTCATCCTCTATATAGATCTTTCTTCTTTTATTAGATATTGTTGTGTAGGGATGTTTAGTATACTCTTGTAGAGCTTGTGACTTGGTATCACCGGATTTTGGGAGTTTTGTACTGTTGAGTTGCGAAGTCCTTTTTATGATAGTTGGTGGTTAATTTGAAAGATTTATCATTATCTTAGTTAAATTATGTATGCATGTTAGGCAAACCTAGTATTAGAGACTAGGTGTCATCACGACATCCTACGGAGGGAAATTAGAGTTGTGACACAAACATAACTAAAAAAAAGTAAATTCTTGAGTTTTAGCGAGAAGGCCTTGCTTATTAGCTTAAGTTTTAAAGATGATCTTTATATGAACTTATTAGATAAAGGGCACCCTTAATTAACGGTATCTGACAAAGCGCAAATAGTACCTTTCTAACAAACATATTTGGCGGGAATTCAAATTATTCAAATCAATAAAAAGGGGACTTTTACATGATTAACAGTGGAGTAAAAAATGACCCATCTCTATCATTTACAAAATTCGCCCCTTACAAAATTAGACTGAATAGTTGCATATCACGAAGTTATATAACATGTGAATTGTATTCAAAAGATATATAACATATATACTGTATTGGTCAAAATCTGACCATCACGATCAAGTCAACTGACACCCCGCCTCAGTAACTAGGTAGTGATGGTCAACAGAGCCCACTTTAAGGCCAAGGGCCTTGGCAAAATAGAGAAGGGTTCGACCTCGGCCGAACGACGACGGGCTGTTATTTCGATAAGTTCCAAATAACACCCATTAAGGCCAAGGGCCTTCGCCAAAAAATAGAAGGGTTGGACCTCAATCGACCAACAATGGGCTGTTATTTTGATAAGTTCAAATAACACCAATTAAGGCCAAGGGCCTTCGCCAAAAAGAGAAGGGTTCGACCTGGATAGAACGACGACGGGCTGTTATTTCGATAAGTTCGAAATAACACCCTTTAAGGCCAAGGGACTTCACCAAAAAAGATAAGGGTTCGTCCTCGATCGAACAATGACGGGCTATTATTTTGATAAGTTTGAAACAATACCCTTTAAGGCCAAGGGCCTTCGCCACAAAAAGAGAATAGTTCGACTTCGGTCGAACAACGACGGGCTGTTATTTCGATAAGTTCGACATAACACCCTTTAAGGCCGAGGGCCTTCACCAAATATTAGAAGGGTTCGACCTCGATCAAGCAATGACACGCTGTTATTTTGATAAGTTCGAAATAACATCCTTTAAGGCCAAGGGCCTTCGCCAAAAAAGAGAAGGGTTCGACTTTGATTAAACAACAAAGGGCTGTTATTTCGATAAGTTCTAAATAACACCCTTTGGGGCCAAGGGCCTTCACCAAAAAAGAGAAGGGTTCGACCTCGATGTAATAACGACATGATGTTATTTCGATAAGTTCTAAATAACACCCTTTAAGGCCAAGGACCTTCGCCAAAAAAGAGAAGGGTTCGACCTCGATCGAACAACGATGGGCTATTATTTCGATAAGTTTGAAATAACACCCTTTAAGGCCAAGGGCCTTCACAAAAAAAGAGAACGGTTTGACCTTGATCGAACGACGATGGGCTGTTATTCCTATTAAGGGCAAGGGCCTTCGCCAAAAAAGAGAAGGGTTCGACCTCGATCAAACAACGACGGGCTGTTATTTCGATAAGTTCAAAATAACACCCTTTAAGGCCAAGGTCCTTCACCAAAAAAGAGAAGTGTTCGACCTCGATCGAACGACGACGGGCTATTATTTCGATAAGTTTGAAATAACACCCTTTAAGGCCAAGGGCCTTCACAAAAAAAGAGAAGGGTTCGACCTCGATCGAACGACGATGGGCTGTTATTCCTATTAAGGGCAAGGGCCTTCGCCAAAAAAGAGAAAGATTCGACCTCGATCAAACAACGACGGGCTGTTATTTCGATAAGTTCAAAATAACACCCTTTAAGGCCAAGGGTCTTCACCAAAAAAGAGATGGGTTCGACCTCGATCGAACGACGACAGGCTGTTATTTCGATAAGATCGAAATAACTCCCTTTAAGGCCCAGGGCCTTCGCCAAAAAAGAGAAGGGTTCGACCTCAATCGAAAAATGACGGGTTGTTATTTCGATATGTTTGAAAGAACCATTTTAGGCCAAGGGCCTTCACGAAAAAAAGAGAAGGGTTTGACCTCGGTCGAACAATGACAGGCAGTTATTTCGATAAGTTCGAAATAACACCCATTAAGGCCAAGGGCCTTCGCCAAAAAATAGAAGGGTTGGACCTCAATCGACCAACGATGGGCTGTTATTTTGATAAGTTCAAATAACACCAATTAAGGCCAAGGGCCTTCGCCAAAAAGAGAAGGGTTCGACCTGGATAGAACGACGATGGGCTGTTATTTCGATAAGTTCGAAATAACACCCTTTAAGGCCAAGGGACTTCGCCAAAAAAGAGAAGGGTTCGTCCTCGATCGAACAATGACGGGCTATTATTTTGATAAGTTTGAAACAACACCCTTTAAGGCCAAGGGCCTTCGCCACAAAAAGAGAATAGTTCGACTTCGGTCGAACAACGACGGGCTGTTATTTAAATAAGTTTGACATAACACCCTTTAAGGCGGAGGGCCTTCACCAAAAATTAGAAGGGTTCGACCTCGATCAAGCAATGACACGCTGTTATTTTGATAAGTTCGAAATAACATCCTTTAAGGCCAAGGGCCTTCGCCAAAAAAGATAAGGGTTCGACTTTGATTAAACAACAAAGGGCTGTTATTTCGATAAGTTCTAAATAACACCCTTTGGGGCCAAGGGCCTTCACCAAAAAAGAGAAGGGTTCGACCTCGATGTAATAACGACATGATGTTATTTCGATAAGTTCTAAATAACACCCTTTAAGGCCAAGGGCCTTCGCCAACAAAGAGAAGGGTTTGACCTCGATCGAACAACGATGGGCTATTATTTCAATAAGTTTGAAATAACACCCTTTAAGGCCAAGGGCCTTCACAAAAAAAAAGAGAACGGTTTGACCTTGATCGAACGACGATGGGCTGTTATTCCTATTAAGGGCAAGGGCCTTCGCCAAAAAAGAGAAGGGTTCGACCTCGATCAAACAACGACGGGCTGTTATTTCGATAAGTTCAAAATAACACCCTTTAAGGCCAAGGTCCTTCACCAAAAAAAGAGAAGTGTTCGACCTCGATCGAACGACGACGGGCTATTATTTCGATAAGTTTGAAATAACACCCTTTAAGGCCAAGGGCCTTCACAAAAAAAGAGAAGGGTTCAACCTCGATCGAACGACGATGTGCTGTTATTCTTATTAAGGGCAAGGGCCTTCGCCAAAAAAGAGAAGGATTCGACCTCGATCAAACAACGACGGACTGTTATTTCGATAAGTTCAAAATAACACCCTTTAAGGCCAAGGGTCTTCACCAAAAAAGAGATGGGTTCGACCTCAATCGAACGACGACAGGCTGTTATTTCGATAAGTTCGAAATAACTCCCTTTAAGGCCAAGGGCCTTCGCCAAAAAAGAGAAGGGTTCGACCTCAATCGAAAAATGACGGGTTGTTATTTCTATATGTTTGAAAGAACCATTTTAGGCAAAGGGCCTTCACCAAAAAAAGAGAAGGGTTTGACCTCGGTCGAACAATGACAGGCTGTTATTTCGATAAGTTCGAAATAACACCCTTTAAGGCCAAGGGCCTTCACCAAAAAAGAGAAGGGTTCTACCTCAATCGACCAATGACGGGCTGTTATTTCGATAAGTTCGAAATAACTCCCATTAAGGCCAAGGGACTTCGCCAAAAAGAGAAGGGTTCGACCTGGATCGAACGACGACGGGCTGTTATTTCGATAAGTTCGAAATAACACCCTTTAAGGCGAAGGGCCTTCGCTAAAAAGGAGAAGGGTTCGACCTCGATCGAACGAAGATAGGCTATTATTTCGATAAGTTCGAAATAACACCTTTTAAGGCCAAGGGCCTTGGCAAAATAGAGAAGGGTTCGACCTCGGTCGAACGACGACGGGCTGTTATTTCGATAAGTTCAAAATAACACCCTTTAAGGCCAAGGGCCTTCGCCAAAAAAAGAGAATAGTTCATCCTTGGTCGAACAACGACGGGCTGTTATTTCGATAAGTTCGACATAACATCCTTTAAGGCCGAGGGCCTTTACCAAAAAAGAGAAGGGTTCGACCTCTATCAAGCAGCGACACACTGTTATTTTGATAAGTTCGAAATAACACCCTTTAAGGCCAAGGGCCTTCACCAAAAAAGAGAAGGGTTCAGCCTCGATCGAATAACGACGGGCTGTTATTTTGATAAGTTCTAAATAACACCCTTTAAGGCCAAGGGCCTTCACAAAAAATGAGAAGGGTTCGACCTCGATCGAACAACGACGGGCTACTATTTCGATAAGTTTGAAATAACACCCTTTAAAGCCAAGGGCCTTCACAAAAAAAGAGAAGGGTTCGACCTCTATTGAACGACGATGGCATGTTATTCCTTTTAACGGCAAGGGCCTTCGCCAAAAAAGAGAAGGGTTCGACCTTGATCGAACGACAACGGGCTGTTATTTCGATAAGTTCTAAATAACACCCTTAAAGGCCAAGGGCCTACACCAAAAAAGCGAAGGGTTCGACCTCGATCGAACAACGACGGGCTATTATTTTGATATGTTTGAAATAACACCCTTTAAGGCCAAGGGCCTTCGCCAAAAAGAGAAGGGTTCGACCTGGATAGAACGATGACGGGCTGTTATTTCGATAAGTTCGAAATAACACCCTTTAAGGCAAAGGGACTTCGCCAAAAAAGAGAAGGGTTCGTCCTCGATCGAACAATGACGGGCTATTATTTTGATAAGTTTGAAACAACACCCTTTAAGGCAAAGGGCCTTCGCCACAAAAAGAGAATAGTTCGACTTCGGTCGAACAACGACGGGCTGTTATTTAAATAAGTTTGACATAACACCCTTTAAGGCCGAGGGCCTTCACCAAAAATTAGAAGGGTTCGACCTCTATCAAGCAATGACACGCTGTTATTTTGATAAGTTCGAAATAACATCCTTTAAGGCCAAGGGCCTTCGCCAAAAAAGATAAGGGTTCGACTTTGATTAAACAACAAAGGGCTGTTATTTCGATAAGTTCTAAATAACACCCTTTGGGGCCAAGGGCCTTCACCAAAAAAGAGAAGGGTTCGACCTCGATATAATAACGACATGATGTTATTTCGATAAGTTCTAAATAACACCCTTTAAGGCCAAGGGCCTTCGCCAACAAAGAGAAGGGTTTGACCTCGATCGAACAACGATGGGCTATTATTTCGATAAGTTTGATATAACACCCTTTAAGGCCAAGGGCCTTCACAAAAAAAGAGAACGGTTTGACCTTGATCGAACGACGATGGGCTGTTATTCCTATTAAGGGCAAGGGCCTTCGCCAAAAAAGAGAAGGGTTCGACCTCGATCAAACAACGACGGGCTGGTATTTCGATAAGTTCAAAATAACACCCTTTAAGGCCAAGGTCCTTCACCAAAAAAGAGAAGTGTTCGACCTCGATCGAACGACGACGGGCTATTATTTCGATAAGTTTGAAATAACACACTTTAAGGCCAAGGGCCTTTACAAAAAAAGAGAAGGGTTCAACCTTGATCGAACAACGATGTGCTGTTATTCTTATTAAGGGCAAGGGCCTTCGCCAAAAAAGAGAAGGATTCGACCTCGATCAAACAACGACGGGCTGTTATTTCGATAAGTTCAAAATAACACCCTTTAAGGCCAAGGGTCTTCACCAAAAAGAGATGGGTTCGACCTCAATCGAACGACGACAGGCTATTATTTCGATAAGTTCGAAATAACTCCCTTTAAGGCCAAGGGCCTTCGCCAAAAAAGAGAAGGGTTTGACCTCAATCGAAAAATGACGGGTTGTTATTTCTATATGTTTGAAAGAACCATTTTAGGCCAAGGGCCTTCACCAAAAAAAGAGAAGGGTTTGACCTCGGTCGAACAATGACAGGCTGTTATTTCGATAAGTTCGAAATAACACCCTTTAAGGCCAATGGCCTTCACCAAAAATGAGAAGGGTTCGACCTCGATTGATCAACGACAGGTTAAAATTTCGATAAGTTCGAAATAACACCCTTTAAGGCCAAGGACCTTCGCCCAAAAAGAGAAGGGTTCGACCTTGATCGAAAAACAACGAGTTGATATTTCGATAAGTTTGAAACAACACCCTTTAAGGTTAAGGGCCTTCACCAAAAATAAGAAGGGTTCGACCTCGATCGAACGACAACGGGTTGTTATTTCGATATGTTCGAAATAACACCTTTTAAGGCCAATGGCCTTCGCCAAAAATGAGAAGGGTTCGACCCCGATCAAACAATGAAGGGCTGTTATTTCATTAAGTTCGAAATAACACACTTTAAGACCAAGGTCCTTCGCCAAAAAAGGGAAGGGTTCGACCTTGATCAAATGATGAGAGGCTGTTATTTCGATAAGTTCGAAATAACACCCTTTAAGTCGAAGGGTCTTCGTTAAAAAAGAGAAGGGTTCGACCTCGATCGAATGACGATAGGCTATTATTTCGATAAGTTCGAAATAACATCCTTTAAGGCCAAAGGCCTTCGCCAAAAAATATAAGGGTTCGACCTCGATCAAACAACGACGGGATATTATTTCGATAAGTTAGAATTAACACCCATTAATGCCAAGGGCCTTCGCCAAAAAAGAGAAGGGTTCGATGTCGGTCAAACGACGACGGGCTATTATTTCAATAAGTAAGAAATAACACCCTTTAAGGCCAAGGGCCTTCGCCATAAAAGAGAAGTGTTCAACCTCGATCGAACAACGATGGGCTGTTATTTCGTTAAGTTCGAAATAACACCCTTTAAGGCCAAGGGCCTTCACCAAAAAAAGAGAATGGTTTGACCTCGGTCCAATAATGACAGGCTGTTATTTCGATAAGTTCGAAATAACACCCTTTAAGACCAATGGCCTTCACCAAAAAAGAGAAGGGTTCGACCTCGATTGAGCAACGACAGGTTAAAATTTCGATAAGTTCGAAATGACACCCTTTAAGGCCAAGGATCTTCGCCCAAAAAGAGAAGGGTTCGACCTTGATCGAAAAACAACGAGTTGATATTTTGATAAGTTCGAAATGACATCATTTAAGGCCAAGGGCCTTCTCCATAAAAGAGAAGGGTTTGAACTCGATCGAACGGCGACGGGTTATTATTTCGATAAGTTTGAAACAACACCCTTTAAGGTTAAGGTCCTTCACCAAAAATGAGAAGGGTTCGACCTCGATCGAACGACGACGGGCTGTTATTTCGATATGTTCGAAATAACACCCTTTAAGGCCAATGGCCTTCGCCAAAAATGAGAAGGGTTCGACCCCGATCGAACAATGAAGGGCTGTTATTTCATTAAGTTCGAAATAACACACTTTAAGACCAAGGTCCTTCGCCAAAAAAGGGAAGGGTTCGACCTTGATCAAATGATGAGAGGCTGTTATTTCGATATGTTCGAAATAACACCCTTTAAGGCGAAGGGTCTTCGCTAAAAAAGAGAAGGGTTCGACCTCGATCGAACGACGATAGGCTATTATTTCGATAAGTTCGAAATAACATCCTTTAAGGCCAAAGGCCTTCGCCAAAAAATATAAGGGTTCGACCTTGATCGAACAACGACGGGATATTATTTCGATAAGTTAGAATTAACACCCATTAATGCCAAGGGCCTTCGCCAAAAAAGAGAATGGTTCGATGTCGGTCAAACGACGACGGGCTATTATTTCAATAAGTAAGAAATAACACCCTTTAAGGCCAAGGGCCTTCGCCAAAAAAGAGAAGTGTTCAACCTCGATCGAACAACGATGGGCTGTTATTTTGTTAAGTTCGAAATAACACACTTTAAGGCCAAGGCCCTTGGCGAAATAGAGAAGGGTTCGACCTTGGTCGAACAAGGACGGGTTGTTATTTCGATAAGTTTGATATAACACCCTTTAAGGCCAAGGGCCTTCACAAAAAAAGAGAAGGGTTCTACCTCAATCGACCAATGACGGGCTGTTATTTCGATAAGTTCGAAATAACTCCCATTAAGGCCAAGGGACTTCGCCAAAAAGAGAAGGGTTCGACCTAGATCGAACGACGACGGGCTGTTATTTCGATAAGTTCGAAATAACACCCTTTAAGGCGAAGGGCCTTCGCTAAAAAGGAGAAGGGTTCGACCTCGATCAAACGAAGTTAGGCTATTATTTCGATAAGTTTGAAATAACACCTTTTAAGGCCAAGGGCCTTGGCAAAATAGAGAAGGGTTCGACCTCGGTCGAACGACGACGGGCTGTTATTTCGATAAGTTCAAAATAACACCCTTTAAGGCCAAGGGCCTTCGCCAAAAAAAGAGAATAGTTCATCCTTGGTCGAACAACGACGGGCTGTTATTTTGATAAGTTCGACATAACATCCTTTAAGGCCGAGGGCCTTTACCAAAAAAGAGAAGGGTTCGACCTCTATCAAGCAACGACACACTGTTATTTTGATAAGTTCGAAATAACACCCTTTAAGGCCAAGGGCCTTCACCAAAAAAGAGAAGGGTTCAGCCTCGATCGAATAACGACGGGCTGTTATTTTGATAAGTTCTAGATAACACCCTTTAAGGCCAAGGGCCTTCACAAAAAATGAGAAGGGTTCGACCTCGATCGAACAACGGCAGGCTACTATTTCGATAAGTTTGAAATAACACCCTTTAAAGCCAAGGGCCTTCACAAAAAAAGAGAAGGGTTCGACCTCGATTGAACGACGATGGCATGTTATTCCTTTTAAGGGCAAGGGCCTTCGCCAAAAAAGAGAAGGGTTCGACCTTGATCGAACGACAACGGGCTGTTATTTCGATAAGTTCTAAATAACACCCTTAAAGGCCAAGGGCCTACACCAAAAAAGCGAAGGGTTCGACCTCGATCGAACAACGACGGGCTATTATTTCGATATGTTTGAAATAACACCCTTTAAGGCCAAGGGACTTCACAAATAAAAAGAAGGGTTCGACCTCGATCGAACGACAATGGGTTGTTATTCTTTTAAGGGCAAGGGCCTTCACCAAAAAAGAGAAGGGTTCGACCTCGATCAAACAACGACGGGCTGTTATTTCTATAAGTTCAAAATAACACCCTTTAAGGCCAAGCGCCTTCCCCAAAAAAAAGAAGGGTTCGACCTCGATCGAACGACGACAGGCTGTTACTTCGATAACTTTGAAATAACTGCATTTAAGGCCAAGGGCCTTCGCCAAAAGAGAGAAGGGTTCGACCTCGATCGAAAAATGACGGGTTGTTATTTCGATATGTTTGAAAGAACCCTTTAAGGCCAAGGGCCTTTACCAAAAGAAGAGAAGGGTTCGACCTCGGTTGAACAATGACAGGCTGTTATTTCGATAAGTTCGAAATAACACCCTGTAAGGCCAATGGCTTTCACCAAAAAAGAGAAGGGTTCGACCTCGATCGAGCAACGACAAGTTGTTATTTCGATAAGTTCTAAATAACACACTTTAAGGCCAAGGGCCTTCACCAAAAAAGAGAAGGGTTCGACCTCGATCGAACAACGATGGGCTGTTATTTTGATTAGTTTGAAATAACATCCTTTAAGGCCAAGGGCCTTCGCCAAAAAAGAGAAGGGTTCGACCTTGATAGAACGACAACGGGCTGTTATTTCGATAAGTTCTAAATAACACCCTTTAAGGCCAAGGGCCTACACCAAAAAAAGCGAAGGGTTCGACCTCGATCGAACAACAACGGGCTATTATTGCGATATGTTTGAAATAACACCCTTTAAGGCCAAGGGACTTCACAAATAAAGAGAAGGGTTCGACCTCGATCGAACGACGATGGGTTGTTATTCTTTTAAGGGCAAGGGCCTTCACCAAAAAAGAGAAGGTTTCGACCTCGATCAAACAACGACGGGCTGTTATTTCTATAAGTTCAAAATAACACCATTTAAGGCCAAGCGCCTTCTCCAAAAAAAAGAAGGGTTCGACCTCGATCGAAAGACGACAGGCTGTTACTTCGATAAGTTCGAAATAACTCCCTTTAAGGCCAAGGGCCTTCGCCAAAAGAGAGAAGGGTTCGAACTCGATCGAAAAATGACGGGTTGTTATTTCGATATGTTTGAAAGAACCCTTTAAGGGCCTTTACCAAAAAACGAGAAGGGTTCGACCTCGGTTGAACAATGACAGGCAGTTATTTCGATAAGTTCGAAATAACACCCTGTAAGGACAATGGCTTTCACCAAAAAAGAGAAGGGTTCGACCTCGATCGAGCAACGACAAGTTGTTATTTCGATAAGTTCTAAATAACACCCTTTAAGGCCAAGGGCCTTCACCAAAAAAGAGAAGGGTTCGACCTCGATCGATCAACGACGGGCTATTATTTCGATAAGTTTGAAATAACAAAATTTAAGGCCAAGGGCCTTCGCCAAAGAAGAGAAGGGTTCGACCTCGATCGAACGACGATGGGCTGTTATTTCGATAAGTTTGAAATAACACCCTTTAAGGCTAAGGGCCTTCACAAAAAATGAGAAGGGTTCAACTTCGATCGAACTATAACGGGCTGTTATTTCGATAAGTTCGAAATAACACCCTTTAAGGCGAAGGGCCTTCGCCAAAAAAAAGAGAATAGTTCATCCTTGGTCGAACAATGACGGGCTGTTATTTCGATAAGTTCGACATAACATCCTTTAAGGCCGAGGGCCTTCACCAAAAAGAGAAGGGTTCGACCTCTATCAAGCAACGACACACTGTTATTTTGATAAGTTCGAAATAACACCATTTAAGGCCAAGGGCCTTCACCAAAAAAGAGAAGGGTTCGGCCTCGATCGAATAACGGCGGGCTGTTATTTTGATAAGTTCTAAATAACACCCTTTAAGGCCAAGGGCCTTCACAAAAAAAGAGAAGGGTTCGACCTCGATCGAACAACGACGGGCTACTATTTCGATAAGTTTGAAATAACACCCTTTAAAGCCAAGGGCCTTCACAAAAAAAGAGAAGGGTTCGACCTCGATTGAACGACGATGGCATGTTATTACTTTTAATAGCAAGGGCCTTCGCCAAAAAAGAGAAGGGTTCGACCTTGATCGAACGACAACGGACTGTTATTTCGATAAATTCTAAATAACACCCTTTAAGGCCAAGGGCCTACACCAAAAAAGCGAAGGGTTCGACCTCGATCGAACAACGACGGGCTATTATTTAGATATGTTTGAAATAACACCCTTTAAGGCCAAGGGACTTCACAAATAAAGAGAAGGGTTCGACCTCGATCGAACGACGATGGGTTGTTATTCTTTTAAGGGAAAGGGCCTTCACCAAAAAAGAGAAGGGTTCGACCTCGATCAAACAACGACGGGCTGTTATTTCTATAAGTTCAAAATAACACCCTTTAAGGCCAAGCACCTTCCCCAAAAAAAAGAAGGGTTCGACCTCGATCGAACGACAATAGGCTGTTACTTCGATAAGTTCGAAATAACTGCCTTTAAGGCCAAGGGCCTTCGCCAAAAGAGAGAAGGGTTCGACCTCGATCGAAAAATGACGGGTTGTTATTTCGATATGTTTGAAAGAACCCTTTAAGGCCAAGGGCCTTTACCAAAAGAAGAGAAAGGTTTGACCTCGGTTGAACAATGACAGGCTGTTATTTCGATAAGTTCGAAATAACACCCTGTAAGGCCAATGGCTTTCACCAAAAAAAGAGAAGGGTTCGACCTCGATCGAACAACGATGGGCAGTTATTTTGATTAGTTTGAAATAACACCCTTTAAGGCCAAGGGCCTTCGCCAAAAAAGAGAATGGTTCATCCTCGGTGGAACAACGACGGGCTGTTATTTCAATAAGTTCGACATAACATCCTTTAAGGCCGAGGGACTTCACCAAGAAAGAGAAGGGTTCGACCTCTATCAAGCAGCGACACACTGTAGTTTGATAAGTTCGAAATAACACCCTGTAAGGCCAATGGCTTTCACCAAAAAAAGAGAAGGGTTCGACCTCGATCGAACAACGATGGGCAGTTATTTTGATTAGTTTGAAATAACACCCTTTAAGGCCAAGGGCCTTCGCCAAAAAAGAGAATGGTTCATCCTCGGTGGAACAACGACGGGCTGTTATTTCAATAAGTTCGACATAACATCCTTTAAGGCCGAGGGACTTCACCAAGAAAGAGAAGGGTTCGACCTCTATCAAGCAGCGACACACTGTAGTTTGATAAGTTCGAAATAACACCCTTTAAGGCCAAGGGCCTTCACCAAAAAAGAGAAGGGTTCGGCCTCGATCGAATAACGACGGGCTGTTATTTTGATAAGTTCTAAATAACATCCTTTAAGACCAAGGGCCTTCACCAAAAAAGAGAAGGGTTCGACCTCGATCGAACAACGACGGGCTACTATTTCGATAAGTTTGAAATAACACCCTTTAAGGCCAAGGGCCTTCACAAAAAAAGAGAAGGGTTCGACCTCGATCGAACGACGATGGGCTGTTATTCCTATTAAGGGCAAGGGCCTTCGCCAAAAAAGAGAAAGAACAATAAATGAGAAGGGTTCGACCTTGATCGAATGAAGACAGACTGTTATTTCGATAAGTTCGAAATAACACTCTTTAAGGCCAAGGGCCTTCCCCAAAAATGAGAAGGGTTCGACCCCGATCGAACAACGAAGGGATGTTATTTCGTTAAGTTCGAAATAACACACTTTAAGACGAAAGGCCTTCGCCAAAAAAGAGAAGGGTGTGACCTTGATCAAACGATGACATGCTGTTATTTCAATAAGTTCGAATTAACACCCTTTAAGGCGAAGGGCCTTCGCTAAAAAAGAGAAGGGTTCGACCTCGATCGAACGATGATAGGCTATTATTTCGATAAGTTCGAAATAACACCCTTTAAGGCAGAGGGCCTTGGCAAAATAGAGAAGGGTTCGACCTCGGTCGAACGACGACGAGCTATTATTTCGATAAGTTCGAAATAACACCCTTTAAGGCCAAGGGACTTCGCCAAAAAAGATAAGGGTTCAACCTCGATAGGACAACGACGAGATATTATTTCGATAAGTTAGAATTAACACCCATTAAGGCCAAGGGCCTTCGCCAAAAAAGAGAAGGGTTCGATGTCTGTCAAAAGACGACGGGCTATTATTTCAATAAGTTCGAAATAACACCCTTTAAGGCCAAGAGCCTTCGCAAAAAAAGAGAAGTGTTCAACCTCGATCGAACAACGATGGGCTGTTATTTCAATAAGTTTGAAATAACACCCTTTAAGGCCAAGGGCCTTCGCCAAAAAAACAGAATAGTTCGACCTCGTTCGAACAACGACAGGCTGTTATTTCGATAAGTTCGAAATAACACCCTTTAAGGCCAAGGGCCTTCACCAAAAAAGAGAAGGGTTCGACCTCGCTCGAACAACGACAGGCTGTTATTTCGATAAGTTCGAAATAACACCCTTTAAGGCCAAGGGCCTTCGCCAAAAAAGAAGGGTTCGACCTTGATCGAACGACAACGGGATGTTATTTTGATAAGTTCTAAATAACACACTTTAAGGCCAAGGGCCTTTACCAAAAAAAGAGAAGGGTTCGACCTTGATCGAATAACGACGGGCTGTTATTTCGATAAGTTTTAAATAACACCCTTTAAGGCCAAGGGCCTTCGCCAAAAAGAGAAGGGTTCAACCTCGATCGAACAACGACGGGTTATTATTTCGATAAGTTTGAAATAACACCCTTTAAGGCCAAGGGCCTTCACAAAAAAGAGAAGGGTTCGACCTTGATAAACGACGATG